>NC_053389.1:177984654-178287684 GCF_905171765.1 Bufo bufo
GCTGCTTTTCCAAGGCTGCTATTCCAAGTGCTGAGTTACAAGTGCATTGGAGATATTCAGGAGATACTCAGGAGGTAAACTGGAGGTGGATACAATCTAAACAAGTAAGATTTTTTTGTTTAAAATCTTTCCCCTCTTTACAATGGCAGACCTGGTTCTGTACAGGAATTGTTGTGCTTTTCTTTCAGGTTCCACTCTTCAGAGGTTTGGATACTGTCTGATCTGTAGACAGCTCTCCATATTGCAGCAGGAAATTACCTTTTTAAAATATGAGATTTGTAAATTAACCATTAAACAAACTCAGACTGAGAACATTGCAATGCCACTGCCACAGAGGCCCCCTAGAAATGGAAGATGGGTTACTGTAGGTTCTGGTAGACTGAGAGTTGTGGATAGAAGACATGTCCCACAGTCTGTGGCTCTCCATAATTCATTTGCAGCACTTTCAGAGTGCAAGAGCAACATGGAGGATGGCTCAAGCACAGTGGGTGAGAAACAATCATCTCCCATGCCTAAAGTATGCAAGACTGCAGCCAAAGACAAAAAGGAGAAGGTGAGGATTGATAGTAAGCAGCTGTTGGTGGGCGATTCCATCATAAGAGGTGTGAAGTTTGAGGAGAATGGTGTTGTGAGATGTCTCCCTGGTGCTACCGCTAGCAGGGATAGACGACGGATCCTTAATATTGTTAGGCAAGCAAAACAGGAAAGGGAAGTGGATGTTATTGTCCATCTTGGGACAAACGATCTGGCTTGCAATGAGGTTTCAAAGGTGAAAGAAGCTTTTCACACACTTGGAAAGGATATACGGGAGGTTGCATCAACTGTTTCATTCTCTGCAGTTTTGCCTGTGCATAACCTTCAGCATGACAGGAAGATGCGCATTAAGGAATTCAATGTATGGCTTGGTGAATGGTGTCTGAACCAAGGGTTTGGCTTTGTGTCTCATGTTAGCTCTTGTTGGAATGGAAAAGAACTGTACAAGAAAGATGGTTTGCATCTTTCTCTCAAGGGAACGAATGTCCTCGGTGAACAGTTCCAAGTATTTGCAAAGGAGCATTTAAACTAGGAAAGGGGGGCAAAAGAGTGATAATCCAGCAGTCCAACTGCCCCCCGGAACAATGCCAGTAGCACAAAGGTTAACAAATGAAAAGCTCAGATTCTTGTCTACAAATGCTCGCAGTTTAGGGAATAAGATCAATGAACTTGAGGCTATAATGGCATCTGAGAATATAGATGTAGTGGCTGTTATTGAGACGTGGTTCAAGGGGAGTAATGACTGGGATATAAAAATACCAGGGTTCTCTCTATACAGGAAAGACAGAGAAGGCAAGAAGGGGGAGGGGTGGCCCTGTATGTGAAAGATAGGATAAAATCTAATTTGATACAAGTTAGCAAGAACAATTTAGAGTCAGTTTGGGTTACCTTGCAGCTTGATAATCATAAAGGTAACTCGTGTAGGTGTGATATATAGACCACCTAGCCAAGTCAAAGAATTAGATGATCTACTAGTTGAGGAAATAGCTAAAATGACATTGAAGGGGGAAGTTATCATTATGGGAGACTTCAATCTTCCTGATGTAAACTGGAAAACCAAAATAGCTAGTTCTGCCAGGAGTACAGATATTCTAAATTCCCTACTGGGATTATCTCTACAGCAAGTAGTTGAGGAGCCAACCCGGAAGGAGGCCATTTTAGATTTAGTATTCACAAATGGGAATTTGGTATATGATATTACTGTAGGGGAAAGCTTGGGATCTAGTGATCACCAGTCAGTGTGGTTTACTATAAGTACAGTGACTGAGTCACACCACACAAAACAAAAGTTTTCGATTTTAGAAAAACAGACTTTTCTAAAATTAGATTAGTGGTATACGAGTCCCTATCAGATTGGAACAGTTTCATTGGAGTCCAGGAGAAATGGGACTACTTAAAAGTGGCACTATTGAAGGCAACAGAAAATTGCATTAGGCTTGTCAGTAAAAGCAAAAAAAAGGAAGAGACCACTGTGGTACTCAGCAGAAGTGGCCAAAATCATTAAAAACAAAAAGATAGCATTTAGGAATTATAAAAAAAAAAATTAAAAAAAAGAGGATGACAGGGAAATGTATAAGATTAGGCAGAGAGAGGCCAAACAAGTTATAAGAGCTTATAAAGCACAGGCAGAAGAGAAATTAGCTCAGTCAGGGAAAAAAGGCGATAAGGCATTCTTAAGATACATAAATGAAAAAAGGAAACTAAAACAAGGAATTACCAAATTAAAAACAAAAGAAGGAAGGTATATGGAAGAAGATAAAGAACTAGCTGACTGCCTCAATTAATACTTCTGTTCAGTTTTTACAAAGGAAAATGAAGGAAAAGGACCTCAGTTAGGAAAGAAGACTAATGAATCTTTTGATGCATGTGTCTTTACAGAGGAAGAGGTTCTAAGTCAGCTGTCTAAAATTAATACAAATAAGTCACAGGGGCCTGATGGGATACACCCAAAGCTATTAAAAGAGCTCAGCGGTGAATTAGCAAAACCATTAACAGATTTATTTAACCAATCACTGGCAACAGGAGTCGTTCCAGAAGATTGGAAATTAGCAAATGTTGTGCCCATTCACAAGAAAGGTAGTAGGGAGGAATCGGGCAACTATAGGCCAGTAAGCCTGACATCAATAGTGGGGAAATTAATGGAAACCATCCTAAAGGGTTTCTATCACTTCGTATGACATAATTAGCTGTCAGACACTAGCGATCTGCTAGTGTCTGCTCTGGCCAACCATCCTACTATAATCACTTGTGGGCAGCGGTTTTGCTAAAAAACTAACTTTTATAAATATGCTAATGAGCCTCTAGGTGCTATGTGGGCGTCATTAGCACCTAGAGGCTCCGTCTACCTTCATACACAGCCGCCGCCCAGCGCGTCCCTCCAGCCCGCCCATGTCCTCCTCCGTGTGACGCAGCGGCCGAATTCTCGCGCATGCGCCGTGCGCGGCTGTATTCGGCGCATTTGAGATGTCTGAGCTCGGAGCGGTCAGACATTCAATGCGCATGCGCCGAATACATCCGCGCATGCGCATTGAATGTCTGACCGCTCCGAGCTCAGACATCTCAAATGCGCCGAATACAGCCGTGCACGGCGCATGCGCGAGAATTCGGCCGCTGCGTCACACGGAGGAGGACATGGGCGGGCTGGAGGGACGCGCTGGGCGGTGGCTGTGTATGAAGGTAGACGGAGCCTCTAGGTGCTAATGACGCCCACATAGCACCTAGAGGCTCATTAGCATATTTATAAAAGTTAGTTTTTTAGCAAAACCGCTGCCCCACAAGTGATTATAGTAGGATGGTTGGCCAGAGCAGACACTAGCAGATCGCTAGTGTCTGACAGCTAATTATGTCATACGAAGTGATAGAAACCCTTTAAGGAGAGGATTGTGGAACATCTAAAATCGCATGGGTTTACTTTAGGTAGATCATGTCAAACTAATCTTATAAATTTTTTTGATTGGGTGACTAAAATAATAGATGGCGGAGGTGCAGTAGACATCGCTTATCTAGACTTTAGTAAGGCTTTTGATACTGTCCCACATAGAAGGCTTATCAATAAATTGCAGTCTTTGGGCTTGGACTCCCATATTGTTGAATGGATTAGGCAGTGGCTGAGGGACAGGCAACAGAGGGTTGTAGTCAATGGAGTATATTCAGACCAAGGTCTTGTTACCAGTGGGGTACCTCAGGGATCTGTTCTGGGACCCATATTGTTTAATATCTTTATCAGCGAAATTACAGAAGGCCTCGATGGTAAGGTGTGTCTTTTTGCTGATGACACAAAGATTTGTAACAGGGTTGATGTTCCTGGAGGGATATACCAAATGGAAAAGGATTTAGGAAAACTAGAGGAATGGTCAAAAATCTGGCAACTAAAATTTAATGTTGATAAGTGCAAGATAATGCACCTGGGACGTAAAAACCCAAGAGCAGAATATAAAATCAGTGATACAGTCCTAACCTCAGTATCTGAGGAAAGGGATTTAGGGGTCATTATTTCAGAAGACTTAAAGGTAGGCAGACAATGTCATAGAGCAGCAGGAAATGCTAGCAGAATGCTTCGGTGTATAGGGAAAGGAATTACCAGTAGCAAGAGGGAGGTGCTCATGCCGCTCTACAGAGCACTAGTGAGACCTCATTTGGAGTATTGTGCGCAGTACTGGAGACCATATCTCCAGAATAATATTGATACTTTGGAGAGAGTTCAGAGAAGAGCTACTAACTGGTACATGGATTGCAAACTTACCAGGAAAGATTAAAGGACCTTAACATGTATAGCTTGGAAGAAAGACGAGACAGAGGGGATATGATAGAAACTTTTAAATACATAAAGGGAATCAACAAGGTAAAAGAGGAGAGAATATTTAAAAGAAGAAAAACTGCTACAAGAGGACATCGTTTTAAATTAGAGGGGCAAAGGTTTAAAAGTAATATCAGGAAGTGTTACTTTACTGAGAGAGTAGTGGATGCATAGAATAGCCTTCCTGCAGAAGTGGTAGCTGCAAATACAGTGAAGGAGTTTAAGCATGCATGGGATAGGCATAAGGCCATCCTTCATATAAGATAGGGCCAGGGGCTATCCATAGTATTCAGTATATTGGGCAGACTAGATGGGCCAAATGGTTCTTATCTGCAGACACATTCTATGTTTCTATGAATGGTGAGGCCAGAACAAGGACAGGCGATAGATTGGGTGGCTGAAAGTGCCTCCAGTTCCTTCACATTGTTTCCCATCCAGTCTCCTACTAAAAGATCAGAGTTGGCACCTGCAGCCGATGTCTATCAGTCCTTCACCTCACCTGGCCTTTGAAATGCTGTCATTCCGTCTGGTGGAGACGGAGAGTTTTAAAAGCCTTATGGCGGTGGCTGTCCCACAGTATGTCGTGCCCAGCCGCCACTACTTTTCCAGGTGAGCCATCCCTTCCCTGCACAACCAAGTGGGGGACAAAATCAGGTGTGCACTGCGAAACACCATCTGTGGCAAGGTCCACCTAACTACGGATACGTGGACCAGTTAGCACGGTCAGGGACGTTATATCTCCCTAACAGCACACTGGGTAAATGTAGTGGCGGCTGGGTCTGAGGCGGATAGCAGTTTGGCGCATGACCTTCCACCACCGAGGATTGCAGGGCGCTTCAGTTTCCCTCTTGTTGCTTCCTCCTTCTACTCCGCTTCCTCATCCTCTACCAGCTCCTCATCCGGTCAGCGTAACACCTTCACCACCAACTTCAGCACAGCCAGGGGTAAACGACAGCAGGCAGTTTTAAAACGTATTTGTTTGAGGGACAAACCCCACACCGCGCAGAAGCTGTGGACGGGCATGGAACAACAGACCGATGAGTGGTTGGTGCCAGTGAGCCTCAAGTCCGGCCTGGTGGTGTGCGATAATGGGCGAAATCTCGTAGCAGCTCTGGGACTAGCTGGTTTGACGCACATCCCTTGCCTGGCGCATGTGCTGAATTTGGTGGTGCAGAGGTTCCTTAAGAATTACCCCGATATGTCAGAGCTGCTGCAGAAAGTGCGGGCCGTCTGTGCGCGCTTTCGGCGGTCTCACCCTGCTGCTGCTCACTTGTCAGCGCTGCAGCGTAACTTCGGCCTTCCCGCTCACTGCCTCATATGCGACGTGCCCACAAGGTGGAACTCCACCTTGCACATGCTGGCCAGACTGTGCGAGCAGCAGCAGGCGATAGTGGAGTTTCAGCTGCAGCACACACGGGTGAGTCGCTCTGCGGAACAGCACCACTTCACCACCAATGACTGGGCCTCCATGCGAGACCTGTGTTCCTTGCTACCCCAGTGACATTCCCTATAATTTTTTATTAATCATTCCAATAACAGGGCATCTTAAGAGTCCTGTATTGTTATTTATCGTCATTTATTCGGGAGTGGGTAATTGCCGCGCAATAATTTGTCCCACATTTCCGCTCGATCACATTTAATTTCATCCATTGACCTCCCTTGGATGTGGTATCCCTTTCTCACGCTCCCTCTCCGGTGTGGAACCCTGATTCGCCGCTAACCGTGATCAACATGGTAGGAGCAGAAAAGAACGTCGAAAGTTGATACAGCAGATATCCAATTGGATCGTGGACATCACGGGGACGTGCGACATTGTGGAGGAGCAGTATGTGTGCACACGCCTACATGTACTGACTGATGGGTCTGCCCCCTTCAACTTCTGGGTCTCCAAATTGGGCACATGGCCTGAGCTTGCCCTTTACGCCTTGGAGGTGCTGGCCTGCCCTGCAGCCAGTGTATTGTCTGAACGTGTGTTTAGCACGGCTGGAGGGGGTTATATTTCCAATTGTTTTGGGGTGTACCCTAATTTAAACAAACAAAAAAATATATAAAAATTTACAATCAAAAACCAGTGTAATGTCGCCATCCCCGGTACTCCTGAGTGTATTCTGTTTCATGCTCTCCCAGAGCATAAGCACATACAACCAATCGTCCATATCATTACTCCGGCGGCTAAAAGGTGTCTACTAAATAGCTGGCTTAGACCTCAGGTACCTTCAATGAATGAGGTATTAGAACATGTCAAAAAATGCTTTGATATGGAGAGAATAGAGGCGAACTCTGTTAGGGGAAAACGTATCTAAAAAATTTTCAAACGTTGGGAGGTTTTTATGATAATAGTATATTCAGATCTGGAGTTGAAGAGCTTGATGACACCATTTTTATCCTTGGAGTGGTATTTGAAACGAAAAATTGCTGGGACATTGGGGAGATTATTGTCCGATTAATGTATAATTTATATCAAGATCCGGTATACTGAAGGAAAAAAGTTTGGTGGGGTGAGAGGCTACCTTTAGTTAGGCTAGCTAGCTTTAAAGATCAGAATTTTGATCGAGCGGCCAATAAATAATGTGAAAAGAGTGACAGCTAGGGATCAGCTTTATTCATGTAAAAAAATTGTTCAGTATGTGACAGATATATTGTATCTTTATGTCAAACATTATCAATTTCTCATAATTCTATAATATGCTTTTGGAATGAAAATTGATAAAAGTTAATAAAGATTATATTTAAAAACAAAAAACAAAAAAACAAAAAACTGTGTAGGCTACCTCCTCCACCGCCGCTTCCACCTACTTCATATGGACCTCGTCCTCCTAGATCAAGATTATTATTTTTTATTTTTGCGTATTTTATGTTATTTTAAGTAATATCCCTATCCACATTTGCTTGCAGAGCACTTGCCATGCTCTTAACCACATGCCATTTGCAGCCCTCTAGCCCTTTCCATTACTTTTTTTAGAGCCATTTTAGTGCTCCAAAGTTCGGGTCCTCATTGACTTCAAATGGGTTCGGGGTCAAATCCGGGTACCGAACTCTAACCTTTTTGTGAAGTTCGGCCGAACCCGAACATCCAGGTGTCCGCTCAACTCTACACACTGGACATAATAAAGCATTAAAATAAATTATAGTTGGAGTGCCGTAGGTTCTTCACCTTCAATATCCCTCTCCTGTGACACTATGTGTATTCAGGGCCGGCCTTAGGTGTCCAGGCGCCCTGTGCGAGCTAACCTTGTGGTGTCCAGGCGCCCTGTGCGAGCTAACCTTGTGGCGCCCCCCCCCCCCCCCCCCAAAAAAAACAAAAAAACACTGCTTGTTGGCATCATGGCATAGGCTGGCTGACTATCCAACCAAGTAGTTACCAGCCCACACACCCCAAAGGCCGGTGTAATGTCATACTTCCCTACTTCGTGAGATTTCCCTACCCTCGTCACTTCCGGTCGCACCGGACGTGACGTGAGGAGGTGTGCAGCGCCGCGCAGGCGCACAACGTCAGGTTAGGAAAGTTTCACAGCAGAGTGCGCATGCGCCAGGAGTCTCGCCGGCGGTTAGGGTAGGGAAAAACTATGGCCCAGTGCGCAGTGATCGGATGGATGTTCTCAGCTGAACACCGGCCGACACTGCGCATGCACCGGGAGCCTCACCAGCGGTTAGGGAAGGGAAAAATTACGTACGGGCCAGTGCTTTTCCCCTACCCTAACCGTTCCCAGCGCATGCGCAGTGTCGGCCGGTGTCCTGCTGAGAACATCCATCCGATCACCGCACCTGTGCACTGGCCCATAATTTTTCCCTACCCTAACCACCGGCGAGGCTCCCAGCGCATGCGCACTCTGCTGTGAAATTTCCCTAACCCATCGTTGTGCGCAGTGCGCCCCCCCCAAAACCCCAGTATAATAAACATTGGTGGTGCAGTGCGCCCCCCCTCAATATAATAAACATTGGTGGCGCAGTGCGCCCCCCCCAACACCCCAGTATAATAAACATTGGTGGCGCAGTGCGCCCCCCTCAATATAATAAACATTGGTGGCGCAGTGCGCCCCCCCAACACCCCAGTATAATAAACATTGGTGGCGCAGTGCGCCCCCTCAATATAATAAACATTGGTGGCGCAGTGCGCCCCCCTCAATATAATAAACATTGGTGGCGCAGTGCGCCCCCCCTCAATATAATAAACATTGGTGGCGCAGTGCGCCCCCCCTCAATATAATAAACATTGGTGGCGCAGTGCGCCCCCCCTCAATAAAATAAACATTGGTGGCGCAGTGCGCCCCCCCTCAATATAATAAACATTGGTGGCGCAGTGCGCCCCCCCTCAATATAATAAACATTGGCGCAGTGCGCCCCCCCCTCAATATAATAAACATTGGTGGCGCAGTGGGCAGTGCCAATGAGGGTTTAAAAAATAAAAAAATAATTAACTCACCTCCTCCAATTGATCGTCTTCTGTTCTTTCTTCATGACCTGTCAAAGGACCTGTGGTGACATCACTGTGCTCATCACATGATACATCACATGATCCATCACCATGGTAATGGGTCATGTGATGAGCTCAGTGACGTCACCACAGGTCCTTTGACAGGTCATGAAGAAAGAACAGAAGACGATCAATTGGAGGAGGTGAGTTAATTTTTTTTTTATTTTTTAACCCTCATTGGCACTTCCCACTGAGCCACCAATGTTTCTTATACTGGGGGGGGGCGCACTGAGCCACCAATGTTATGTTTCTTATACTGGGGTGTTTGGGGGAAGGGGCGCACTGTGCCACCAACGTTTCTTATACAAATACAGGAGGCGGGTGCCGGAATCAAATAGCCGGCACCCGACCTTTGTGACAGGGAGCTGCGATCAGCGGCAGTTAACCCCTCAGGTACCGCACCTGAAGGGTTAACTCAACTGCAGCTGATCGCAGCTCCCTGTCACAGAGGTCGGGTGCCGGCTATTTGATTCCGGCACCCGCCTCCTGTATTTGTATTTCAGGTCAGTTTTTTTCATTGGTGGCGCAGTGGCCACAGCTCCTCCCCTCCTCCTCCCGTCACTTCTTATTGGCAGCGGCGGGGGCAGCAGGCAGGTCAGACACAGGGGAGGGGGAGATGGAGGGGGTGCCCCGAGGGAGAACACAAGTACAGCCTCGCCTGCCGCAGATTACATTGCGAGCTGTCGGCCGCCCAGCGCCCCTGTTACTATGGCGCCCTGTGCGGCCGCACAGCTCGCACACCCCAAAGGCCGGCCCTGTGTGTATTAACCCATTACTGTGAAATTGCAGTTTGCATGATTCATGGTCTGTGTTCTGTGACATCACTAGGTACATCACCCCTGTACTGTGGTCGGCAGGAATTCAGTTTGTATCCAGCGGGCTGTTCTCTCCAGGCTGTTCTAGTCTAATTGGTGCATTACCCCTGTACTGTAACCAATTTTAATAGTAAAGGGCACATGGAAGAAATGGCGCGCACCAAAAAAATCACATGATTATATAACAAAGTTTTCAATTGCACCATATTGTGTCAGTTTTGTCAGACGGACATCAAAACATGATCACAAACAGGATAAATAAAAAATAAAAAAATAATAATAATAAAAACATTTAAAACAACTGCACAGGGAGTATGTGGTAAGAATAGTTGGTTAAGGCTACTTTCACACTGGCGTTTCTGGGTCCGCTTGTGAGATCCGTTTCAAGGCTCTCACAAGCAGGGCCGGTGCAACCATATAGGCGAACTAGGCGTTCGCCTAGGGCACCGGCCTGCTGGGGGCACCCTGGTGGGCTCCCCCTAACTGGGGCTGCAGCCCTGGGCGAGCGGCTCTTGAGCCGCCCTCAGCGTCGTTACAGGGGGGCCAGGAGGTGGAGGCATCTATGGCAGAGCAGGCATCTGCTTACCCTGATGGAAGGTGCCTGCTCTGCCAGTAAATTACCGGAGGAGAGGAGGCGGGCGGCAAGGGAGGCTGTTCTAGCAGCTCCCCACTCCTCCCTCGTGCGCCCTCTGTGATGCCGGAATATGACGTCATTCCGGCCCCGGCATACTAAACGGCACGCTGGAGGACTGAGGAGCTGCACCACACTGGACCCCAGGGAGGTGAGTGTTTAAGTGTTTGACTGAGTGAGTGTCTGCCTGTGTATTTATGTCAGTGAGTGAGTGAGTGTGTGTATGTCTGTCTTTCTGTCAGTAAATGTATGTGTTTCAGTCATTGAGTGTCTGTGTGTGTATGTCAGTGAGTGAGTGTATGTCTGAGTGTGGATGTCTGTCAGTCAGTAAGTGTCTGTGTATGTTTGTCTGCCAGTGAGTGAGTGTTCTGTCAGTGTGTGTGTGTGTGTGTGTGTGTGTTTCAGTGGGTAGGTGTATGTCTGTCAGTGAGTGAGTGAGTGACATGAGGGGGCGGCAAAATGGATCTTTGCCTAGGGTGGCAAAAATCCTTGCACCGGCCCTGCTCACAAGCCGCCCAAAACGGATCAGTTTTGCCCTAATGCATTCTGAATGGATAAGGATCCTCTCAGAATGCATCAGTTTGCCTCCGTTCAGCCTCCATTCCGCTCTGGAGGCGGACACCAAAACACTGCTTGCAGCATTTTGAGGTCAGTCTGACAAAAATGAGCCAGACGGATCCATCCTGACACACAATGTAGGTCAATGGGGATGGATCCGTTTTCACTGACACAATATGGTGCAATTGAAAATGGATCCGCCTCCCATTGACTTTTATAATATGCTAATTAGCCTCTAGGAGCAGGAGGGGGGGCATTGAACCTGCTCCTAGAGGCTCTGTTTGCCCAACTTTTTTAACGCCCTTCTTCTCTTGATTGACAGGGCCAGGGCAGCGCTGCTCTCCTCCCGCCGGCCGTGTCTGCAGTGTAAATCTCGCGCCGTTCAGTATTCGGCGCAGTGAGGAAGCCAGCAGCCAGCAGCCACCGAGCGTCCTTCCCTCACTGCGGCGAATACTGAACGGCGCGAGATTTACACTGCAGACACGGCCGGCGGGAGGAGAGCAGCGCTACCCTGGCCCTGTCAATCAAGAGAAGAAGGGCGTTAAAAAAGTTGGGCAAACGGAGACTCTAGGAGCAGGTGCAACACCCCCCCCCTGCTCCTAGAGGCTAATTAGCATATTATAAAAGTTAGTTTTTCTCAATAACGGTGGCAGGCAGCGAGATGGCACTAATATAGTAATGTTCAGCTGACATTAGCACATCGCTGTCAGCCAGCTTAATACCCATTTTTCAGGTGACAGAAACCCTTTAACAATCTTTTTTGGCATTTGGATAAACGCCAACTTACTTATTACTGGCATTTATTTGGATAATCGCCACGTGACTAATTATTTAACAAATGTGCCTACACCTATCCCTTGTTTGACTATTGCCTCATTTAAAATAACTGCATTTTGTAGTAATGGCAGTGTTTCTGCGCATGCACATTATTTATAATCTGCTGACTCATGATTCATGCCTCGTTCTCAGCATCAGATGCCCAGGCCTCACTTACATGTATAGAGCAACCGCATTGTATGTAATTGATGCCATTACAATGTGATCCCACTGGTATTTATACCCCCATGATCATATGGACCTTTACCTCTGACAAAGCTGTGGGCAGCGGCGATACGAGTGGGGCTCTGCTCCTTCCACCCTCACTGACTGGCGAGACCAGTAGCCGTAGTTTTACAGTTAATTATATCTGCACTGTTATATCAGTTTGCCCACTACATTTGTACTGTGGCATCACTGTGTGCATTATCCCAGGGCTGTGACATCACTGTTAGGGATGAGCGAATCGACTTGGGATGCTTCATCCGAAGTCAATTCGCATAAAACTTTGTTTTAATACTGTACAGAGCGGGAGCTTCGTACAGTATTAGAATGTATTAGCTCCGATGAGCTGAAGTTATTACTTCGCGAAGTCTCACGAGACTTTGTGTAATAACTTCGGGTATTTTTCCTGTAAAAAGCCTTGATACAGAACTCGGGTTCGGTTACAGCTCTGTATTAAAACTATTTTTTTTGCGAATCGACTTGGGTTTTACTTTTACAGTTAATTATATCTGTATTGTGATAGCAAAGTAATCATAAGCTTTTCATATTCCAAACTCACTTGTTGATGAAGGTGTTTATACTAGAATTGATCCCCTTCCAAGCTATGGGCCCGATGATTCCTTTTTTTTTTTTTTACACTCTGGATAACTAGCTATGGACATCACTGGTGAGATGTAAACGGGTCAGACAGAATAGTTTTGGCCCAGAGTGTTATGCATGGCTCACCAATCTAATGGACAGGAGTTTTCCAGTACTCCTCTGGATAGGACATTGCTAGCCCAGCGGTCCATGCCGGCGCTGCTGCCCCTAACTGCAGCACCGGGCTCCCTCTTTCCCTCCTGCGCGCCGTGCTTACAAGCGCGGGCAGCAGGTAACTTAAATATGGTATCTGTGATTCAGGCCAGAGTTTCCTTCCTGCTGCAGACTTGTACTGGTGTTTGAGCTTGCATAGGTGTGTCTTTCTTCACCTATGAAGCGGCACATACACGCCCTCTGTCTCACCAGCCAATGGCCGGATTGCAGGAGGTATTTAAAGGCGCTTCCTACCATAGGAAGATGCCTGAGCAACTCATGGTCTCTAGCTTGTCTAGCACCTGTGTGCTATCCATGTCTGCAATTCAGAAAATAATTGGACAAGAGTGATGGGAGTGAGAAAAACATGGGCTGCAACACAGAAGGACCACAATATGGACATGGCCTTGTGCACAATGATACTGTATAATGATGATCTGCTCATCTAAATGTATAAACAGAGAAAGCAGTCACTGACCAGGACAGTCCCTGTGAACAACTAATCTCAGAAAGAAGAGATTTAAGGCCTCTTGCAGACAACCTTATGACCTCTAAGACATACGGTCCGTGAGCGGCATTGATCATGCGCACGGGAGTACACAGCATCATAGATTACAATGATTCTGTGCACGTCCGGCTGCCCGAGGGGCTATTGTCCTGTACTCATAGATCATATGAGTGCCCGACATGCACAGCATCATAGTAATCTATGATGCTGTGTACTCCTGTGCGCGCGATTAATGCCGCTCCGGGACATATGGCCCGCTCATGGACCATATATGTCTCAGAGGGCATAACGTCGTGTGCACGAGGCCTAAAAGGGATTGTCCAGTTTCCCATATTGATGGCCCATCCTCAGGATAAGTCATCAATAGTGTTGAGTAAAGCGAGCTTCGGATGCTACATCCGAAGTTGCTTCGTTCAAAACTTTGGATTAATACTGACCTATCCGATTCCCGGTACCTCCCCCCCCGAATTAACTGCTTGAAGAGAACACAACAATGCTTGTATGAGCACTGCTTTCTCTTCACCGTTTACCCGCTTGTCATCCACATCACAGCAGTGAGCAGATGTAATTAAATTACACTGCACATGACATGTAGACAGCAAGCAGGTAAACCGTGAAGAGGAGGATTTGCTCGTACAAACTCTACAGTTTTGTCAGTTTATACCAGAAGTCAGACCTCCGCCAATCTGATATTGATAAACTATCCTGGAGGAAGGTTATCAATATGGGAAACCGGACAAACCCTTTAAATCTCAATTTTTTTCTGAAATTTGCTTTAAATGTATAAGGTTAGTATCACACTTGCACTAAACTGTTCCGGTAGAGGAACAGCTTCCTGGAGTTCATAGCTAGATACTTCCGCTGGAGCCCATTGACTATAATCGGACCCAGCATTAGGGCTCATACCCAAAGGAACTTCTCTTTCCTGGTGCCCTCAGTTTTTTGCCTCAAATAACCGCACTGGAAACTGTGTTGAAGGTGCAGTAAAATATCTTTAGAGAAATACTCCCGTCCATGCCTACCAACAAATATAAGCCGGAAAAGGGATGATGACTTACAGCTATCTTCCTTGGAGAAAACCAAGTGCTAGTGAAGCTTCAGCAGTGACTTCTGATTATTGCCCCACCAGTCACCTTCTGACTGTCTAGCCTGTTGCCAGATAACAGCCCAAATTTACGTGGGCTTACCTAGTAAGACTAGAGATGGAAGTAGTGATTCCTTGGGTTAAACTCCACCACCAACTGATTTCAACAGCTTGTCAGATAATTATAGTGCTGGCACTAGAGTCCATACTTTCAGGTTTCCATTTCTCTCCAATGGCCAGTCTAGTGTCTGTCCTTTAACTCCTTAGTGACCAGCTTGTTTTGGGCCTTCCTGACCAAGCGTTTTTCTTCCTTTTTTCATCGTCGTGTTCCAAGAGCTCTAACTTTTTTATTTTTACGTCTATATAGCTTTATGAGGGCTTGTTTTTTGCGGGACAAGTTGCAGTTTTTAATGGCGCCATTTTGGGGTACACAACTTTCTGATTAACTTTTATTAACTCTTTCTGAGAGGGAGATGGGAAAAACAGCAATACTGCCACTGTGTTTTTACATTATAAATTTTACGGTGTTCATTTTTCGGTATTAATAATTGGAATTAGTCTTACCGGTAATTCTGTTTCCATGATGGCATCACAAGGAGATTGACCCATGACCTCTGTAGGGGCAGGAACAGAGAAGAGGTTAAATAGCCCCCTCCCAAGACCACTCCCCAGTGTTTTTAAATAAATTACTAGAGATCGAACATTAAGACTAGAGCAATATATGGTATTACATCATACCAACAAGAAAAGAGAATTATAAGGGAGGGAATTATGTGCAATCATGGGGATTTCATGGAAGCAGAATTACCGGCAAGACTAATTCCAATTTTCCATATCATCACCATGACGGCATCACAAGGAGAACTATAAAATTATACAGTTTTAGGGGGGGGGGGAAGCAACCGCCTGAAGGACCTTGCGTCCATTAGGTCGGAGGACCTAGACAAATCTAGTCGGTAATGTTTGATAAATGTGTGCACGCTAGACCAGGTAGCGGCCCTACAAATGTCATCTAATGAAGCACCCGCCTTCTCAGCAAAGGAAGACGAAACTGCTCTAGTGGAATGTGCTCTAATATTCCTAGGAGGATCTAGACTCTGGAGTTTGTAACAAAGGGAAATGGTATCCTTGATCCATCGAGCGATGGAGGATTTTGAGATTTTCATGCCCTTATTTTTCCCTGCAAACTAAACAAGGAGGTTATCAGATTTCCTAAAGTCCCTTGTGACCTCCAAATATCTTAGTGCAAAACGACGTACATATAAAGTATGGAATTCACTTTCTTTCTGATTATTCGGCTTGTTACAGAAAGAGGGGAGAATGATTTTAATTTCTGTGAAAGCTATAAACCACTTTAGGAAGGAACCCCGGTCCAGTTTTAGGACAATTCTATCGTCAGAAATACTAAGATAGGGTTCTCTGATGGAGAGCGCTTGTATCTCACTAACCTTCTAGCTGAAGTTATAGCAATGAGGAAGGCCGTTTTAAAGGAAAGAAGAAGTTTATGAACAATTTTCAGGGGTTCAAAAGTGGCATGCATAAGTTCAATAAGGACCAGGTTTAGGTCCCAATTTGGGATGCGAGATTTCAGAGAGGATCTAATCTGGAGACTGCCCTAATGAATGTTTGATCCACCTATCATTTGCGAGGTCAGTATCAAAGAAGGCACTTAGCGCAGAAATTTTGACTTTTAAAAGGTGGAAGGAGTAAGGCCCAACTCCAGACCTCTTTGCAGAAAATCTAGAATCCTTTGGGTACTAGGCTCTTTAAAGTTCGGACTTGTCTCTCCCGACCAAGAGCAAAATTTTTTCCATATCTTAAAATAAATTTCCGAAGTTACTTTTTTCCTGCAGCATTTCATTGTGGATCTAACGCTATAAGAAAGACCTTGGCACTTTAACACGGAGACCTCAGGATCTAGGCTGTCAGTTTGAGTATTTCTGGATGTGGATGCAGAATTGGACCCTGATGTAAAGTGTCCTTTCTGAGTGGCAGCCTCCAAGCATCCACAATTGTTAACTTCTGTAGAATGGAAAAACCCAGCTCCTCTTTGGCAGTAAGGTGTGATTAATATAACATATAACTTTTGGATTACCGTCGGAATCAGCGGAAGAGGTTGGAACGCGTATGCCAACTCCCATACCCAGGTTAAAGAAAGAGCGTCGACTCTCCAGGGGTAGTCTCTTGGGTTCAGTGAGCAGAATATTTTTAGTTTTGAGTTTCTTTTTGAGGCAAACAGATCTATCATGGGAGTACCCCATTTCTCGGTTATCATTTTGATTACCTGTTGATTTAATGACCATTTTGTCTGTTTTACCTTCTGCCTGCTGAGATAATTATCTGCTTCTTGGTTTAAAGAGCCCCTCAGGTGAATTGCTGAGATTGACATCACCACTCTCTCGGCCCAGGAAAATATCTTCCTCGAGATATTCCGAAGTTTTGCTGATCGCGTACCTCCCTGGTGTCTGAGGTATGCTACTGTTGTCCGATAGTATTTCGACGTGATACCGGAGAGACTCTGTGGCTAATTTTAGTGTCTCCCAGACGGCTTTCAGTTCTCTGAAGTTTGACGATTGGCTGGATACTGCTTTTCCCCAGGAGCCTTTGTAGTACCTGTCCTCGATTTTTGCACCCAAACCTATTTTGCAGGAGTCTGAGAATTGTTATTGAAGGAGACTTGTTCTCTATACACCACCACAATGGATTTGAATTAAAACTAACAAGATCTGCTTTAACTGCAGACTGTCAGCTTTAATTTGAGGGTATTTACATCCAAATCAGGTGAACGGTGTAGGAATTACAACAGTTGGAGGATAGGAGATTCAGAGTCGCCGATGACCAGAAAGTCGTCTAGGTATGGAACAAATGTTGAGACCCTCTTGCCTCAGGTGAGCCACTATCTCTACCACTAATTTCATGAATAGCCTTGGAGCCGAGGTAATCCCAAAGGGTAGCGCTGTGAATTGGAAATGAAGGATCTGATCGTCCGTATTTCTGATTGCGAATCTTAGGAACTTCTGGTAGCTCGGGTGTATCGGGACCTGATAATAAGTCTTTTAGATCGACCGTACACATGACCGCCCCGCATTTATCAGTAGAATGATTGACTTCAGGGACTCCATCTGAATTTTTCTGTACCAAATAAATTTGTTTAGGCCTTTTAGACTTATTATTGTACAAAAAGCTCCTTTTTTCTTTACAAGGAAGAGTGTTGAATAAAATCCTTGTTTTCTTTTAGAGATGGGAACTGGAACTACCTACTAACATACAGTAGCCAGAAAAAGTTATGTGAATTGATATGGATTTCTGCACAAATTGGTCATAAAATGTGATCTGATCTTCATCTAAGTCACAACTATAGACAATCACAGTCTGCTTAAACTAATAACACAAAGAATTAAAGGTTACCATGTTTTTATTGAACACACCATGTAAACATTCACAGTGCAGGGTGGAAAAAGTATGTGAACCCTTGGATTTAATAACTGGTTGAACCTCCTTTGGCAGCAATAACTTCAACCAAACGTTTCCTGTAGTTGCAGATCAGACGTGCACAACGGTCAGGAGCAATTCTTGACCATTCCTCTTTACAGAACCGTTTCAGTTCAGCAATTTTCTTGGGATGTCTGGTGTGAATCGCTTTCTTGAGGTCATGCCACAGCATCTCAAATCGGGTTGAGGTCAGGACTGACTGGGCCACTCCAGAAGGCCTATTTTCTTCTGTTTAAGCCATTCTGTTGTTGATTTACTTCTATGCTTTGGGTCGTTGTCCTGTTGCAACATCCATCTTCTGTGAGCTCAGCTGCTGGACAGATGGCCTTAAGTTCTCCTGCAAAATGTCTTGATAACTTGGAATTCATTTTCCTTCATTGATAGCAATCCGTCCTGGCCCTGATGCAGCAAAGCAGCCCCAAACCAGGATGCCCCCCAACACCATACTTCGCAGTTGGGATGAGGTTTTGATGTTGGTGTGCCCTTTTTCTCCACACATAGTTTCTTCCAAACAACTCAACTTTGGTTTCATCTGTTTACAGAATATTTTGCCAGTACTGCTGTGGAACATCAAGTGCTCTTGTGCAAACTGTAAACGTGCAGCAATGTTTTTTTGGACAGCTGTGGCTTCCTCTGTGGTATCCTCCCATGAAATCCATTCTTGTTTAGCGTTTTACGTATCGTAGATTCGCTAACAGGATGTTAGCATATGCCAGAGACTTTTGTAAGTCTTTAGCTGACACTCTAGATTCTTCTTCACCTCATTGAGCAGTCTGCGCTGTGCTCTTGGCAGTCATCTTAACAGGACGGCCACTCTAGGGAGAGTAGCAGCAGTGCTGAACTTTCTCCATTTATAGACAATTTGTCTTACCGTGGACTGATGAATAGCAAGGCTTTTGGAGATACTTTTATAACCCTTTCCAGCTTTATGCAAGTCAACAATTCTTAATCGTAGGTCTTCTGAGAGCTCTTTTGTGCAAGGCATCATTTTATATCAGGCAATGCTTCTTGTGAAAAGCAAACCCAGAACTGGCGTGTTTTTTTTTTTATAGGGCAAGGGCAGCTGTAACCAACACCTCCATTCTTATCTCATTGATTGGACTCCAGTTGGCTGACACCTCACTCCAATTAGCTCTTGGAGATGTCATTAGTCTAGGGGTTCAAATACTTTTTCCATATCCTCCCCATGACTGCATCACAAGGAGATTGACCCGTGCCTTCTGTAGGGGCAGGAACAGAGAAGAGGTTAAATGGCCCCCTCCTACGACCACTCCCCAGTCTTTCCTGTCCCTACTGAGGCCAGGTGCAGAGAAGAGTCTCCCTGTCCATCAGGAGATGAAGAGGAAATGATTTCTTATTATTTGTGTTTTATTAGTTTTAAGCAGACTGATTGTCTATTGTTGTGACTTAGATGAAGATCAGATCACATTTTTATGACCAATTTGTGCAGAAATCCATATCATTCCAAAGGGTTCACATACTTTTTTCTCTGCAACTGTAGATGAAGTGAGGATACTCTCGTCCCGTCCCCCCCCCCCCGAACGATTTATATAAGACACCACTGTTGAGTTGTCTGTGTAGAACAGGCATCCTCAAACTGCGGCCCTCCAGCTGTTGTAAAACTACAACTCCCACAATGCCCTGCTGTAGACTGTTTGGGCATGCTGGGAGTTGTAGTTTTGCAACAGCTGGAGGGCCACAGTTTGAGGATGCTGGTGTAGAAAATCATCCTTTTGTTCCTTACTTCTGGAAGTGCTATTGTAAGTGCCATTTGTACTGCTTTTAACTCCTTGAAGTTGGATGATTTTTTTCTCATTACTCAGATTCCACCTCCCCTGCCAATACCTGCTCTGGGAGTGGGCCCCTCATCCCCAAAGACTGGCATCTGCGGTTACCATAGTCTGATTCGCAAATGTCCATGGGATCCCTGCTGAAAGGTGATCAGGTGAAATCCACCACATCAGGGATTACCTTGCTTTCGAGGAGAGATGGAACTTCTTATCTAAAGACTTTTGAGAACTGTCCCACTGCCTCATGATGTCTGCCTGAAGATCTCTGGAGTGGATCTGTGCATATGGAACTGCCATTGCCCCTCTGAAAATGCATAGATAGGACAGGAATATTAACCATATTACCTCTTTAATTATGTCCTTTCTTCGGGGTGGAAGAAAACTCTTCTTCTAGAGACAAGAATCTAACTGAATCCCCAAAAATACACAACTCAGACGGAACTAGGCTTGACTTTCTCCAATTGATTAACCACCCTTGGTCTTTTTGTAGCTCCTCTTTTGATTAAGAGACAATCAGAAAATCGGCCAGATAGGGGATTAATGTAACGCGCGACTGTCTTAAAAAGGCTGCCACCTCCACTATCACCTTAGTGAAAACCCTCGGTGCTTGTGACACTCCGAAGGGAAGAGCTTTGTACTGAAGATGTAATAACTCCCCCTGAACCCATACTGCAGTTCTTAAAACTTTTAAAAGGCAGGATGAATTGGGACAAGATAGTATGCGTCCTCTAGGTCCAGGCTTGCCATCCAGCACACCGGGAAGAGAAGATTCATCGTAGATTTGATTGTTTCCATCCTGAACTTTTTGTACAGTAGGGATTTGTTCAGTCTTTGAGATTTTGTATAACCCTGAAAGACCCATTCGGTTTCCTCACTAGGAACAAAGGGGAATAAAAACCCTTGCCTCTTTCTGCTACATGAACTGGGCAAACAACTCCCTTGTGTAAAAGGGAAAAAACCTCTGACTGCAATGCCTCCCTTTTTTCTTGATTTTTTGTGGCAGACTGTCTGGACAAAAAGATCTTCTATTAAATTTAAAATCCATGTGTTTTGGGACACAGATTTCCAAGCTGGAAGGAAATGAGACAGTCTTCCTCCCACCTGACTTCTGGCATCATTGAGATTTGTCTTTGGGTTTGTTGTCCTGGGTCTTGAACAGAAACCCCCCAGACTTCCTAGAGAATCCGTCTGTCTCTTTAATTTCTATTTTGTTTGTTCTTTTGAAACCGGCCTGACGTTTGCGAAAAAGGCTTTTTCTGGGGAACAGGAAACTTCTTTTTGTTGTCCGAGGCTCTCTCTAGAATCTCATCAAGAGATGAGCCGAAAAGTCTAGAGCCTTCACATGGGAGTGAGCAAAGTCTAGACTTTGAGCCCTGATCTCCTCTCCAAGACCTAAGCCAGACAGCCTGCCTGGCTGCGTTTGACAAAGCCGCAGCTCTGGCAGAAAAACTAACTACATCAGTGGAGGAATCTGCCCAAAAAATCTGCTGCCTTATGAAAGGTTGGTAGAGAAGCAAGTAAATCTTCCCTTGCGGTTTTGTCTCTGATGTGGGATTCTAACTGCCCCAACCATAACCGTAAAGACCTAGACACCCATGAGGCCACAATAGCTCGTCTGAGACTTGTCGATGCACATTCCCATGACCTCTGAAGATAAATATCCGCCATTTTATCTAAGGGATCTCTTAAACAGCCTAGGTCTTCAAAGGGAAGGTCTGATCTCCTGGCAATCTTGGCTACCGATGCATCAACTAAAGGTGCCTTATCCCATACGCTAGAGACGGATTCCTCAAACGGGTATTTACGCTTGACCGAATTTTGGATAAAAAAAATTCTCTGTCTGGATTTTTCCATTCCTTCTTAATTAACGTCTCAATGTTCTTGTGAATGGGAAAAGCCCTATGACACTTTGGACCCAGACCCTCAAATTCCTGATCAGCTATAGTTTTAGGCTCTTTAGTGTCCTCTAATTGCATAGTAGTTGTCACTGCTTTTAATAAGGGCTCAACCGCCTCTGGTGGAAAAATTGATTTTCCTGCCGTATCCTCGTCAGAAGACATACTCGGAGGATAATTCCTGGCCTGATTCTAGGTCTTCCTCAACCGCGGAAAGCTCAGAGTCAGAGTCCCAGTTAATGGCCTGTTTCTCTGGTGACTTGCGTCGGCTTTGCCTGAAGGATTTTAAAGAGGATTTAACTTCCGACCGCACTAAGGCCTTAATGGATTTTGAAAAGCTATGGGATTCTTCCATCACTAGCTTATCAATACATGATTGACAGAGTGGCTTAACGTAAGTAGAGGACAGGGGCACTTTACATCCCGCAAATTCTTTATGCTTGGTTTTCCGGGGGCTTTTTTAGGAACTTTAGCGACCTACAAAAAAAAAAATATCATACAACACCCAGGCATAAAAAGGGGGGGGGGGGGGTTAGAAAACAATAAATCTCACCCAAGTGTCGTGTCAATCTTCCTCACTCCTCAGGTCCAGTGGGTCTCGAGGGTTCCACGGGGTCTGCGCGTCCAGTATCACCTGGCTCCGACATAACATGCGGCTGCTCCAGATTCTGCACAACACTGTGTGCCTCCTCCTGCTGCCGTATTTTTTAAGTGCCTCGGCTCCTTCCCATGTCCTGTTTAGGACCGCCTAAGCCACGCTCTCGCACTTCTGGTCTCCGGCAACGCAAGTGACGTCTATGCGCCGAAAGCCACTTGATACTGCGCATGCGCCGAGCGTCCCTGAGCCCCCCATTTTGGCAATGGGATGCCAGTGCTGCCACAGCCATGGACCGGGAGTCGCCTAAACACGGCCATAGCGGCTCCCCAAAGAGGCCTGGGAGGGTGCAGGATAAAAGGGCAGACTTAGGCAAATGCTCCGCGGGGAGACTTGCGTCGCCAGGGATGGGTCCCGTTACGGTATGGTCCAGAGGACAGGAAACCTGAACTGAGGTGTGGTGGGTTTATTGTCCTGGGTCTTGAATAAAAAACCCCAAGACTTCCTAGAGAATCTGTGTCTTTCATTTTTATTACTTTGTTTGTACTTTTGACATCGGCCTGACGTTTGCAAAAAAAAAAGTTTTTTTCTGAGGAACAGGAAACTTCTTTTTTTTGTCCGAGGCTTTCTCTAGAATCTCATCAATAGAAGAGCAAAAAAAAAAAAAGTCTAGAGCCTTCACATGGGAGTGGGTCCTGTTACGGTATGGTAGACCCAGACCTTCCCCAGCCATCTGAGGTGATAACCAAAAAAAACAAAGAACTCCTCAGTTACCTCCTATCCGGAGGACAGGAAACCTGAACTGAGGTGTGGGTGTGAATCTTTTTATCTCATCAGGTTTCCTGTCCTGGATGGGAGGTCCCGCTCACATGGGTGCCGTCATGGGTGAGAGGAAAATAAGGTTGCGTGTGCAAGGTGGCCAGGGCCACCCCATTTGGTGCACTTGGCTTCTCCTGCATCATCACTCGAGATCTCAAATCTGCAAATTTCGTCTACTTTTCAAACCTATTGATTATGGGTGGGTCTCTGCTGAGCCAGTGAACCGGTACTAAAGCCTTAGCTGCTGCGAGTAGATGGGTGATTAAGTTGTTTTTAAAGGGTGAAAAGGACGTATCTGCTCTTGCTATTGTAATGTGTTCGCTCTTTAAGATATACTGTAGGAGGTTCGGCAGACTTGAATTAATAGTCAGTTCAACCTGCTTCCAATATGTGGTGATGGCTGTACTAGTAAACCATACAGGGAGTGCAGAATTATTAGGCAAGTTGTATTTTATGAGGATTTTTTTTCGGATTAATTTTATTATTGAACAACAACCATGTTCTCAATGAACCCAAAAAACTCATTAATATCAAAGCTGAATATTTTTGGAAGTAGTTTTTAGTTTTAGCTATTTTAGGGGGATATCTGTGTGTGCAGGTGACTATTACTGTGCATAATTATTAGGCAACTTAACAAAAAACAAATATATACCCATTTCAATTATTTATTTTTACCAGTGAAACCGATAGAACATCTCAACATTCACAAATATACATTTCTGACATTCAAAAACAAATCAGTGACCGATATAGCCACCTTTCTTTGCAAGGACACTCAAAAGCCTGCCATCCATGGATTCTGTCAGTGTTTTGATCTGTTCACCATCAACATTGCGTGCAGCAGCAACCACAGCCTCCCAGACACTGTTCAGAGAGGTGTACTGTTTTCCCTTCTTGTAAATCTCACATTTGATGATGGACCACAGGTTCTCAATGGGGTTCAGATCAGGTGAACAAGGAGGCCATGTCATTAGATTTTCTTCTTTTATACCCTTTCTTGCCAGCCACGCTGTGGAGTACTTGGACGCGTGTGATGGAGCATTGTCCTGCATGAATATCATGTTTTTCTTGAAGGATGTAGACTTCTTCCTGTACCACTGCTTGAAGAAGGTGTCTTCCAGAAACTGGCAGTAGGACTGGGAGTTGAGCTTGACTCCATCCTCAACCCGAAAAGGCCCCACAAGCTCATCTTTGATGATACCAGCCCAAACCAGTACTCCACCTCCACCTTGCTGGCGTCTGAGTCGGACTGGAGCTCTCTGCCCTTTACCAATCCAGCCACGGGCCCATCAAGACTCACTCTCATTTCATCAGTCCATAAAACCTTAGAAAAATCAGTCTTGAGATATTTCTTGGCCCAGTCTTGACGTTTCAGCTTGTGTGTCTTGTTCAGTGGTGGTCGTCTTTCAGCCTTTCTTACCTTGGCCATGTCTCTGAGTATTGCATACCTTGTGCTTTTGGGCACTCCAGTGATGTTGCAGCTCTGAAATATGGCCAAACTGGTGGCAAGTGGCATCTTGGCAGCTGCACGCTTGACTTTTCTCAGTTCATGGGCAGTTATTTTGCGCCTTGGTTTTTCCACACGCTTCTTGCGACCCTGTTGACTATTTTGAATGAAACGCTTGATTGTTCGATGATCACGCTTCAGAAGCTTTGCAATTTTAAGAGTGCTGCATCCCTCTGCAAGATATCTCACTATTTTTGACTTTTCTGAGCCTGTCAAGTCCTTCTTTTGACCCATTTTGCCAAAGGAAAGGAAGTTGCCTAATAATTATGCACACCTAATATAGGGTGTTGATGTCATTAGACCACACCCCTTCTCATTACAGAGATGCACATCACCTAATATGCTTAATTGGTAGTAGGCTTTCAAGCCTATACAGCTTGGAGTAAGACAACATGCATAAAGAGGATGATGTGGTCAAAATACTCATTTGCCTAATAATTCTGCACGCAGTGTATATGTAGAAGGGAGCCCACGTCAGAGTCACATATCCAGCAGATGTTTGATTGGGAAAGGTTGTGCATGAATAGGTATTCAGGTGTTCTGTACCATCTGGGTAGGAGTTTGTAGTGGTTCTCTTGTAGTCTAACATGTAGAGAAACCATGTGAGAACTTCAAAATGGATCATACTTTCATCTCTGTGAGGGAGATATTTAAATCTCTCTCCCAGGAGGAGATAAAAGCTGGTTTAGAATACGTCGAGGGCTGTATAAGCATCGAGTATATGCTTCCTACTTTTCTTGGCACCTGTTGGCATATTGTGAGTGTAGTTTCAAACTGAGTAAGTTGCCGTCTGAATGAGTAGGCCTTCTGAGACTTTACGGAAGGGAGCCAGATAAAGTGGGTTAATAGTAGTTATGTTTAGTAGTCTCAGGAGTTCAACCTGTGTTGGAATCTTATTTGATGAGAAAAGGTCAGCTATAGAGAGGTCTTTTAGTTTGTGCCAGAAGCCAGAGTATGGTGAATCTATGGTGGTGACGATGTTAGGTAATAATGATGTTGGCATAAGAGGGGATGGATAGGGTGCCAGAGTGTCTTTAGTGACATCCACGTTTTGCACACGCCTAAGATAAGTGGGTCCAGGTCTTTGCACCTTAAAATGCCTTCCCTCAGCCTCCAGAGCGTCTATGGCAATGGGGAACTAAGTGAGTTTTGCAACAGCGTGGCTGAGTTTATTTGTTTGCTTGGATTTAATAACTCCAGCCATCTATTCAGGTGAACAGCTCTATAATAGGATAAAATATCCGGGAGACCCAAACCCCCATTTTCTCTCTTCCTAATAAGGTGGGTAATAAGGCAGTCTTGGTCTGCGCCCCTTCCAGAGAAATCTAGAAAACTGATCTGATAGAGGAGAAAAAAATAAAATAAAAAATTAGCTGGTAAGTACGTTGGGATTATCAAAATCATGTACAGTATTTTAGGAACTATATAAGTTTTTAAGAGATTTTTACGTCCCATCCAAGATACAATGAAAACTTTATTCATATAGAAATAAACAGAAGCATTTCTCAGGATAAAGCAGACTTTTTTTTTTTGTGTGAAAATTCTAAGTATGGTTATGCTTTTTTCTCCAGGACACCTCCTTTACATGGCGGTAAGCTCACTTTCAAACAGATTTTGAAGGTGACAGACTGGCTTTAAATGGAATGTGTCATCAGAAAATGACCTGTTTAACGACCTCAGCTCCGCTAGCTTAAACCCCCTTAATGACCAGACCAGACCACTTTTTACAATTCTGCACTACACTACTTTCACGGTTTATTGCTCGGTCATACAACTTACCACCCAAATGAATTTTACCTCCTTTTCTTCTCACTAAGAGCTTTCATTTGGTGGTATTTCATTGCTGCTGACATTTTTCCTTTTTTTGTTATTAATTGAAAATTTACCGAAATTTTTGCAAAAAGAAAAAATGACATTTTTCACTTTCTGTTGTACCATTTTTCAAACAAAACTACATTTCTATATAAATTTTCTCAAAATTTATTGTTCTACATGTCTTTGATTAAAAAAAAAAAAATGCAATAAGTGTATATTTATTGGTTTGCGCAAAAGTTATAGCGTTTACAAACTATGGTACAAAAATGTGAATTTCCGCATTTTGAAGCAGCTCTGACTTTCTGAGCACCTGTCATGTTTCCTGAAGTTCTACAATGCTCAGACAGTAGAAACACCCCACAAATGACCCCATTTCGGAAAGTAGACACCCTAAAAGGTATTCGCTGATGGGCATAGTGAGTTCATGGAAATTTTTATTTTTTGTCACAAGTTAGCGGAAAATGATATATATTTTTTCTTACAAAGTCTCATATTCCACTAATTCATGACAAAAAATAAAATTTTACATGAACTCACCATACCCCTCACGGAATACCTTGGGGTGTCTTCTTTCCAAAATGGGGTCACTTGTGGGGTATTTATACTGCCCTGGCATTTTAGGGGACCTAAAGCGTGAGAAGTAGTTTGGAATCCTACTTGAAAATGGTCCCAGCAAGCGGACCGAAACGTCGCATGGGTGAATAAAGGGTCCTACTTTTTTCACTAAATGGATGTGCCGCGGTGTCTTTCTTCATTATATATATATATATATATATATATATATATATATATACACATATATACACACACACACACACACATACATATATATACATACATACACTGCTCAAAAAAATAAAGGGAACACTTAAACAACACAATGTAACTCCAAGTCAATCACACTTCTGTGAAATCAAACTGTCCACTTAGGAAGCAACACTGAGTGACAATCAATTTCACATGCTGTTGTGCAAATGGAATAGACAACAGGTGGAAATTATAGGCAATTAGCAAGACACCCCCAATAAAGGAGTGGTTCTGCAGGAGGTGACCACAGACCAATTCTCAGTTCCTATGCTTCCTGGCTGATGTTTTGGTCACTTTTGAATGCTGGCAGTGCTTTCACTCTAGTGGTAGCATGAGACGGAGTCTACAACCCACACAAGTGGCTCAGGTAGTGCAGCTTATCCAGGATGGCACATCAATGCGAGCTGTGGCAAGAAGGTTTGCTGTGTCTGTCAGCGTAGTGTCCAGAGCATGGAGGCGCTACCAGGAGACAGGCCAGTACATCAGGAGACGTGAAAGAGGCCGTAGGAGGGCAACAACCCAGCAGCAGGACCGCTACCTCTGCCTTTGTGCAAGGAGGAACAGGAGGAGCACTGCCAGAGCCCTGCAAAATGACCTTCAGCAGGCCACAAATGTGCATGTGTCTGCTCAAACGGTCAGAAACAGACTCCATGAGGGTGATATAAGGGCCTGACGTCCACAGGTGGTGGTTGTGCTTACAGCCCAACACCGTGCAGGACGTTTGGCATTTGCCAGAGAACACCAAGATTGGCAAATTCGCCATTGGTGCCCTGTGCTCTTCACAGATGAAAGCAGGTTCACACTGAGCACGTGACAGATGTGACAGAGTCTGGAGACGCCGTGGAGAACGCTCTGCTGCCTGCAACATCCTCCAGCATGACCGGTTTGGCATTGGGTCAGTAATGGTGTGGGGTGGCATTTTTTTGGAGGGCCGCACAGCCCTCCATGTGCTCGCCAGAGGTAGCCTGACTGCCATTAGGTACCGAGATGAGATCCTCAGACCCCTTGTGAGACCATATGCTGGTGCGGTTGGCCCTGGGTTCCTCCTAATGCAAGACAATGCCAGACCTCATGTGGCTGAAGTGTGTCAGCAGTTCCTGCAAGACGAAGGCATTGATGCTATGGACTGGCCCGCCCGTTCCCCAGACCTGAATCCAATTGAGCACATCTGGGACATCATGTCTCGCTCTATCCACCAACGTCACGTTGCACCACAGACTGTCCAGGAGTTGGCAGATGCTTTAGTCCAGGTCTGGGAGGAGATCCCTCAGGAGACCGTCCGCCACCTCATTAGGAGCATGCGCAGGCGTTGTAGGGAGGTCATACAGGCACGTGGAGGCCACACACACTACTGAGCCTCATTTTGACTTGTTTTAAGGACATTACATCAAAGTTGGATCAGCCTGTAGTGTGTTTTTCCACTTTAATTTTGAGTGTGACTCCAAATCCAGACCTCCATGGGTTAAAAAATTTGATTTCCATTTTTTTTTTTTTTGTGTGATTTTGTTGTCAGCACATTCAACTATGTAAAGAACAAAGTATTTCAGAAAAATATTTAATTAATTCAGATCTAGGATGTGTTATTTTTGGTGTTCCCTTTATTTTTTGGAGCAGTGTATATATATATATATATATATATATATATATATATATATAATAATCACAGGTCGGCACTGCTGTATATGGTCACGGTGCACGAGTCTATGGGATGGCGTCCCAATGTAGAATCAATGAAAAAGACCGGCACTCGCTGTTGATAGTTCTTTCTTTGTATTTATTCAGTCACATGTACAGGCAATAAGTGACGCGTGCGTTTCGGTGCTGCCGCACCTTCCTCAGACTTATCATACAAAGAACATTTCATGTTTAAATAGAGCGCCCAAACACAGAGAAATGACATCACACAGAAAACCACACCCACCAATCAGTGTTAAAACGAAAACATATGAGTTCC
The DNA here is from genome assembly GCF_905171765.1 of Bufo bufo. Taxonomy (NCBI): domain Eukaryota; kingdom Metazoa; phylum Chordata; class Amphibia; order Anura; family Bufonidae; genus Bufo; species Bufo bufo. Next base: position 178,013,562 of record NC_053389.1, read on the forward strand.
TTTAAATTCACTTTAGTTTGTTCCTTACTTCTTTCTTCCTTCATTATGTTCGCTGTAAATAATATATAGAAAAAAATCCATTTATTTTCTTACAAAGGATATTTTTGTCAAAAAATTATTATTTTCATTATTTTGTTTTTTATTTTTATTTTTTGTTTTAAAGTTTATTTGTTTTTAATTGCACTATTGCAATACTCAAAAATATAACATTATAGAAAAATTATTATCCTGAGAAAAATATTATTATACCAAGGTGATCTATCAGAGGAAGCTTTGTACATTATACTCTCGGTTGAGTTCGTGGGGCTCAATCGTTCGTAATCGATGTATCCAATAAGCCTCCCTCTGCAGCAATAACTTGTTCCCATCTCCACCCCGACGTGGAAGGGGTACACTGTCTATAATCTGGTAACGCAACTGTGCCACTGTGTGTCTATGTGCATGGAAGTGGAATGGTACAGGAAATAATAAATTTTGCTTGCGGATGGTGGACTTGTGGTTACTAAGTCTGTCTTTCATCCTAGTGGAAGTCTCTCCCACGTACAATAGACCACAGGGGCACTTTAAAATATATATAACAAAATACAGATCGAAATAGCTTACTCATGTATACTAGCAACCACCCGGCAGCCACAAAAAAATCCCTCCCCTTTTCCCAATTTCAAAGGGTTAAGCGCATAGTGGGCACAGCTGAATTATGTAAGGAAAGATTAGACTAAATGAGCCAGAAATTTAAGGAGAGAGGTTATCCCGATCACTTATTAAAAGAACAAAGGAACCGAGTTGAGATAAAACAACAGGATAAGCCCCTAAAAGAACCACGGATTCCACTTGTAATTCAGTATCATCCATGGTCTCAGAGATTGAGAGGGATAATAAATAAACATTGGACTGTAGTGTCAAAGTCATACCCACAAGTAGTGGAGTTTAAACTACCACCTATGATGTGCTTCAAAAGAGCCACAAATATACGTGATAAGATAGTACGGGCTGACATTGGAAGTAGTAAAACTGCATCTATACAGAGAGTACTGGCTACTCCTAAAATGGGAACTTTTCCCTGCTTAAATTGCGTACACTGCTCTAGTGTGATTAAGGGTACACACTTTACACATCCACAATCTGGCGAACGCATACCTATAAAAAAAAAATTTCACCTGTGACAGTCGTTTTGTTATATATATATTTTAAAGTGCCCCTGTGGTCTATTGTACGTGGGAGAGACTTCCACTAGGATGAAAGACAGACTTAGTAACCACAAGTCCACCATCCGCAAGCAAAATTTATTATTTCCTGTACCATTCCACTTCCATGCACATAGACACACAGTGGCACAGTTACGTTACCAGATTATAGACAGTGTACCCCTTCCACGTCGGGGTGGAGATGGGAACAAGTTATTGCTGCAGAGGGAGGCTTATTGGATACATCGATTACGAACGATTGAGCCCCACGGACTCAACCGGGAGTATAATGTACAAAGCTTCCTCTGATAGATCACCTTGGTATAATAATATTTTTCTCAGGATAATAATTTTTCTATAATGTTATATTTTTGAGTATTGCAATAGTGCAATTAAAAACAAATAAACTTTAAAACAAAAAATAAAAAACAAAATAATGAAAATAATAATTTTTTGACAAAAATATCCTTTGTAAGAAAATAAATGGATTTTTTTCTATATATTATTTACAGCGAACATAATGAAGGAAGAAAGAAGTAAGGAACAAACTAAAGTGAATTTAAAGGAACTCATATGTTTTCGTTTTAACACCGATTGGTGGATGTGGTTTTCTGTGTGATGTCATTTCTCTGTGTTTGGGCGCTCTATTTAAACATGAAATGTTCTTTGTATGATGATAAGTCTGAGGAAGGTGCGGCAGCACCGAAATGCACGCGTCACTTATTGCCTGTACATGTGACTGAATAAATACAAAGAAAGAACTATCAACAGCGAGTGCCGGTCTTTTTCATTGAATATGAAATATATATTATATATATATATACAGTCATGTGAAAAAATTAGGACACCCTTTGAAAGCATGTGGTTTTTTGTAACATTTTTAATAAATGGTTATTTCATCTCCGTTTCAACAATACAGAGAGATTAAAGTAATCCAACTAAACAAAGAAAACTGAAGAAAAGTCTTTTCAAGATCTTCTGTAAATGTCATTCTACAAAAATGCCTATTCTAACTGAGGAAAAAGATAGGACACCCTCACATGTATTCCCTCTTAAATTGGCTCAGATCTCACACAGGTATATCACACCAGGTGCACATAATTAGTAGATCGTTACTCTGCATGTTGAATGAGGCTTGCCCTATTTAAACCTCAGACATTTAGTTTGGTGTGCTCCTGACTGTTGAAGTGAGAGTGAGCACCATGGTGAGAGCAAAAGAGCTGTCAGAGGACTTCAGAAAAAAGATTGTAGCAGCCTATGAGTCTGGGAAGGGATTTAAAAAGATCTCAAAAGATTTTGAAATCAGCCATTCCACTGTCCGGAAGATAGTCTACAAGTGGAGGGCTTTCAAAACAACTGCCAACATGCCCAGGACTGGTCGCCCCAGCAAGTTCACCCCAAGAGCAGACCGCAAGATGCTAAAAGAGGTATCCAAAAACCCTAAAGTGTCATCTCGAGAACTACAGCAGGCTCTGGCTACTGTTGATGTAGAAGTACATGCCTCTACAATCAGAAAGAGACTGTACAAGTTTAACTTGCATGGGAGGTGTGCAAGGAGGAAACCTTTGCTTTCCAAGAGAAACATCGAGGCCAGACTGACATTTGCCAGCGATAAAGTTGACAAAGACCAGGACTTCTGGAATAATGTTCTTTGGACAGATGAGTCCAAAATTGAATTATTTGGACACAACAGCAGAGGACATGTTTGGCGTAAACCAAACACAGCATTCCAAGAAAAGAACCTCATACCAACTGTGAAGCATGGAGGTGGAAGTGTCATGGTTTGGGGCTGCTTTGCTGCAGCAGGACCTGGTCAGCTCACCATCATAGAATCCACGATGAATTCTACTGTGTATCAGAAGGTGCTTGAAGAACATGTGAGACCATCAGTTAGAAAATTAAAGCTGAAGCGGAACTGGACCATGCCACATGACAATGACCCAAAACATACTAGTAAATCAACCAAAGATTGGCTGAAAAAGAAGAAATGGAGAGTCCTGGAATGGCCAAGTCAAAGTCCAGATTTGAATCCCATTGAGATGCTGTGGGGTGACTTGAAAAGGGCTGTACGTGCAAGAAACCCCTCAAACATCTCACAGCTGAAAAAGTTCTGCATTGAGGAGTGGGGTAAAATTTCCTCAGACCGATGTCGAAGACTGGTAGATGGCTACAAGAACCGTCTCACTGCAGTTATTTCAGCCAAAGGAGGTAACACTCGCTATTAGGGGCAAGGGTGTCCTATCTTTTTCCTCAGTTAGAATAGGCATTTTTGTAGAATGACATTTACAGAAGATCTTGAAAAGACTTTTCTTCAGTTTTCTTTGTTTAGTCGGATTACTTTAATCTCTCTGTATTGTTGAAACGGAGATGAAATAACCATTTATTAAAAATGTTACAAAAAACCACATGCTTTCAAAGGGTGTCCTAATTTTTTCACATGACTGTATATATATATATATATATATATATATATATATATATATATATATTTTAGATTATTTATTTTTTAAGGGAGGGAATTATGTTGTCTGTCATGGGCTTAATAGAGTAATTGAAGTATTTCCATTACGCCCCATGACAGCACCTGTGAGAGACTAGACTAGATAACTATTAGGGAGGGACTACAGCCTGCAGCACCTTTCTCCCAAAAGACATATCCTGCACAGATTTAAGGTCCAACCTATAGTGCTTGTAAAACGTAGAGGGGGGGGGAACTCCACGTTGCAGCCCTACAGATTTGTTCGATGGTAGCGCACCCTTTTTCTGCCCAGGAAGAGGCTACTGCCCTGGTGGAATGGGCTGAAAAATCTGAAGGAACCTGACAATCTGATAGTGAATATGCCAGACCTATCACTCTCTTGATCCATCTGGCTAAGGTACGGCTTGTAACTTTCGAGCCCCTGTTCTGACCCTGAAACTAAACAAAGAGTTGCGGGGTTCTTCTAAAGCCCTTCGTAGACTCTAGATGTTAGAAGTTGTGTCTGTGCATATTTAAAGTATGAAAAGGATCTTTCTCCTTCATTCTTTGGGTCCTGACAAAAGGAAGGGAGAACTATTTCCTGAGACTTATGGAATACCGACACCACTTTGGGCAGGAATGCAGGATCCGGTTTGAAAACAATTCTATCCTCCAGAATCTGAGTATATGGTGGGGAAGAGGACAAAGCGGATAGTTCTCCTACTCGTCTGGCAGATGTAATGGCCACTAAAAATGCGGTCTTATAGGACAGCATCTTTAAGGAGATGTCCCCCAGAGGTTCAAACGGAGCCTTGGTTAGAGCAGAAAGAACCAGGTTAAGGTTGCATGGGGCTGACTTAGATTTAACTATAGGACATAGTCTAGAAGATCCCTTAATGAACCTTTTGACCCAAGGATGAGTAGCCAATCGAAAATCAAACAGGACATTCAGTGCCGAGACCTGTACCTTGAGAGTGCTGGGTTTAAGCTTTTTGTTAAGGCCTTCCTGTAAAAAGTTTAAAATTAACGGGATGTTGGGTGAGCTCAAGTCTAAGCCTGGACCTGCAAACCGAAGGAAGGTTTTCCATACTCTCAGATAGATTTCGGAGGTGACTTTTTTCCTACTAGCTAGGAGAGTCCCAATGACTTGTTCTGATAGGCCTCTAGACCTGAAGAATGTCCTCTCAAAATCCAAGCTGTCAGGTGGAGGTTCTTGACTTCCGGATGATGTAGAGAGCCCTGATATAATAGGTCCTGTCTTTCTGGAAGCACCCAGGGATCGGCTATTGATAGTCTCCTCAACCAAGCAAACCAGACTCTTTTTGGCCAGAATGGTGCTATTAGTATCACTGTAGCCTGTTCCCTCCTGATCTTCTGGATCAGTCTGGGCAATAGGGTGATGGGAGGGAAAGCATAGACTAGGCCCTTCAGATTTATCATCAGCCTGTTGGGCTTGTGGACCAGAAATAGGGTTGAATAAAAACCCTCTCCTTGTTCGTCCTTTGGGACTGGAACAAGGACTGCCTTTTCCAGGAGGGTTGTTTATTTCCTCCGAAGGTGCCACCTGTTGGAGAATTTTGGTTTAATGAAGTAATTTTGAATGTCCTGGGTGGTAGTCTCTTGAAGTCTAGGCGATAGCCTTCCCTTATAACATCCTTTACCCAGGCGCTTGCGGTAATATTTCGCCAGGCCGGAAAAAATAAGGAAAGACGACCGCCTACTTGGGCTCTGGCGTCATTGTTGAGTGGAACTTGATGTTTGAGGTCTGGATTTAAACAGCACACTTTGATTTATCAGAACTCCGCTCCCTCCTTATCTTTTGATCCCCAAAACCTTTCCTTCTTTCATTGATCCGAAATGGCTTCCCCTGTTTAGGAAAGGACGGTGCTGGAAATCCTTTTTTCTTATCAGATGCCTTATCTAAAATATCATCTAAGACTGACCCAAACAAAAACTCTTCTTGGCAAGGGAGGGCACAAAGCTTAGATTTTGAAGCTACATCGCCCTTCCACCCTTTCAACCATAACGACCTTCTGACTGAATTGGACAATGCAGCCACCCTAGCGGAAAGCCTCAATGCGTCAGCAGAGGCATCAGAGATGAAGTCCACTGCACTGGACATAGTTGGTATAGCCTCCAGCAGCTGATCCCTAGGAGTCTTGTTCTCTATATGAGACTAATTCCTCCAACCAGAGCTTTAATGACCTTGCCACCGAGGTAGTCGCTATATTTGGTTTAAAGGCAGAAGTGGAAGCTTCCCAATTCTTCCTTAAGTATGCATCAGCCCTTTTGTCCATGGGATCTTTAAGGGACCCTAAATCCTCAAACGGGAGAGCCGACTTCTTATTTATCTTAGCTACGGGAGCGTCTACCTTCGGTACCTCCTGCCAAGCTGATACTTCTTGATCGTCAAAGGGTACTTTCTCCTGACCGCTCTAGGGATAAAGAATTTTTTATCGGGCTTCTCCCATTCACGTTTAATCAGGTCCTTGATACAGTCCTGAATGGGGAACACCCTAGACTTTTTAGGCTTTAGGCTCTCAAACATTAGCTCTGGTCTAGACCTGGACTCCTTTTCTTCCTCAAGCTCCATCGTGGATCTAACCGCCTTCAATAGTAGATCCGTATTTTCCGCTCTAAATAACGGCTTCCCTGTCAAATCCTCAGAGGAGGAATCTGAGTCTGCAATAGCGCCCTCCTCAGACCCAGAGTCCATAGAATCCTCCACTATCGCCTGGGCCCTCTTATGCCTGGATGAGCTAGGCAGGGATTTTTTAAGCTCCTCCACAGAAGAACGTACTTCATTTTTAACAAAATCTTGGATACTTTGCAATAAAGATGGCGACTCCTCTGCCACTAACTTATCCAGACATGGTTGACAACATGTTTTGGGGTAAGACGGATCCAACTTCCGCTTGCAAATTCCACACTCTTTAGCTCTTTTGTGGGAAGCTTTCCTTGGGGCTTCTTTAGCCTGCATTTAATAAAACAGCCCAATCAGTCTAACCTGACCATAATAATAACTCCCCAAAGGGAGATGGTGGGGGTTAACCCCTCTTACCCCCAGGAGTACCATGCTTGATTCCGAAAGCTGCTCCTGTCTGTCGGTGCGCTGTTGTACTTCCCCTTCTTGTTGCATGATAATGCTGCTTCAAGGGGGGCCAATGGAGGGCTGTAGGTGCCGCCTGGTGTCCGGTCAGTATCTGCCTGCTGCTGCTCCCTCCACGCTGGCTGGCGTTCCCTTTTTCAAATGGGCCACGCAGCGCCCGCCATGTTTAAGCTCCTCCCCTTCCGGCCAGTGGAACGCACGCGTCACTTCCGGTGTGACGCGCACGCCCAGCTCAGCCAGCCTCAATGAGAGGAGAAGACGTACCTCCCCCCTCACGCCGCAACTTCGCCGGCAGGCAGGGTCACAAGGCAGCTACAGGATTCCCCCCATGGCACCGAAGAAGGGAAAAACAGCAGACGCCGGGCTTCTCAGCGGCTCCTAGTGGAGACTTACGCCGACAGGTACCTCCACTAGGTTTCCCTTTAACCCTAGAGGTCCTGCAGCCGAAAAATAGACCTGGAAAGAAATCCTCCTGTCCCTGGACAGGAAAGAACTGAGCGGTGGAAGGCAAGGGACCAATTTAAAGATATGGGAAGTTCCTGTTTCCTGTCCGGAAGGGGGAGGATCTCTCACAGGTGCTGTCATGGGGCGTAATGGAAAATAAAATTTTACATGAACTCGCCATGCCCCTCAAAAGTGATCGTTATAGTGCCGCAGCGATTTTACGGTGTTTTTTCAGTGATCAGAAAAAATATATATTCTGTCACTGCGGTGGGGCGGACTGAACGCAAGTGTGCGCACAAGATCAGGCCTGATCGGGCGAACACTGCGTTTTTTGTAGAGACTATAGAACATGTCCTATTCTTGTCCGCAATTGCGGACAAGAAAAGGCATTTTCTTTATAGTTCTGGCAATGTGCGGATCCGCAAAATGCGGAAAGCACATTGCCGGTGTCCGTGTTCTGCGGATCCGTGGATCTGCAAAACACATACGGACGTCTGAATGGAGCCTTACAGGGGGGTGATCAGGGAGTCTATATGGGGTGATCACCCCCCTGTCAGGCTCCATTTAGACGTCCGTATGTGTTTTGCGGATCCGCAAAACAAATACGGACGTCTGAATGGAGCCTGACAGGGGGGTGATCAGGGAGGGGGGGGGGGTGTAGTGTAGTGGTGATTGGTGCTACTTACAGAGCTGCCTGTGTCCTCTGGTGGTCGATCCAAGCAAAAGGGACCACTAGAGGACCAGGTAGAAGGTATATCAGACGCTGTTAACAAAACAGCGTCTGATGTACCTTTCAGGGGTAAAAAAAAAAAAAAAAAAAAAAAAAAAAAAAAAAAAAAAAAAAATCGCATCTACAGCCTGCCAGCGAATGATCGCCGCTGGCAGGCTGTAGATCCACTCGTTTACCTCCCGATCCTGTGAACGCGCGCTCCTGTGTGCGTGCATTCACAGGAAATCTCGCGTCTCGCGAGATGACGCGCCGAAGAGGAACAAACCGACCGCCCGCAGGACGCATACCTGCATTAGGCGGTGGTTAAAGGCTATGGACACCTTTGTGCATTAAAAATCATTAGCCCCATATCTTACCGTAATGCAGCAAATAATAAAATTGCACTTGTTTGTTTACTGGTATCAGCTTGGTTTCACATGCACTCAGAAAAGCTCTGATATGAGTTCTGCTCAGTGTTGTCATCTCCTGTGAGAATCTATGGGTGTTCCTGTGGATTTAACATGCACCAGCACAGCTCTGCTGCCCCGCCCCCACATCCTGTTACACAGCTACCAGCTACTTGTATTCTACAACCTGTAATCAGCAGATCCATTTCTCACTTTTGATTCTGTAGAAAGTCCATCATTTGTAGACACAATAGATATTTCTGCTGGTAACATTAGTGCAGCGATCTACAGTCAGGACCAGGATGTAGATCTCATTACTGACAGCTCTCACTACATGCACTCTCTTCTGAATACGGTATTGTGTGCAGTCCGCACAGTGAGCGGTCACTTTTCCCACACAGATTAGTAGTGTGACGATATCCAATGCTATGTACAAATAGAAGTACACAGTGGGGGGAGATTTATCAAAACTGGTGAAAAGTAGAACCAGCTTAGTTGCCCTTAGCAAGGAATCAGATTCCTCCTTTCATTTTCCAATGGAGCTGTGAAAAATGAACAGTAGAACCTGATTGGCCAACTAAGCCAGTTCTACTTTACACCAGTTTGATAAATGACTAATATTATATAGAAAAAAAATGTCCGCACTCTCAAACACTTTATTCACCTTTGTGGTTGCACTGTTTTTGGCTCATTCACAGAGTCTCTTTTCAAGCTATGAGCTAAAACGTTGCGACTAGTGTTGAGTGAACTTGTGTTTCAAGTTCGGCGTATAAGGTTCAGGTTATCTAAGAATTCCGTTATGGATTCCGCTACCACGGACCATAAGGGTTCATTCACATGTCCACAACTGTTTTGCGGTCCGCAAAACACGAACACCAGCCACGTGCATTACGCATTTTGCAGACCACACGTGGCTGGCACTATGATAGAAATGCAAAAACACAAATGCAATAGCACTCTGCAACCAGCACTCTGCCCTGCCTCCATGCTGGATGAGGCATTGGTGCACATTTTGGCCAAAGCGTAATAAGCCACTCACCACGTCAAGGTCGCCTCTATGGAGTGGTCCCTAACACTAGTTCCTACCCGTTTATAGGCCATGATAGCCACACAAAATCCAGGGAGCGCAGGTACAGCATGCACGCCAGGCACACTCTGCTTTTAACCCCGTCCGGTGCCGTGACAGCTTTCATCAGATCCAGGGATGCAAGTACCAACATGCATGCTGAGCCCACTATATACTTCTCCTGGAGCCAAATGGCTACTGGTAGGCGCTGTACAAGTAGACTCAGTAGACTTTTTTATTCTTATATTGTCCTGGATTTGTCTGCACTTCCATAGTTGGCCTGATGTGCTGCCATTGATTATATATATATATATATATATATATATATATATATATATATATATATTTATTTATTTATTTATTAGGGTTGTCCCGATACCGATACTAGTATCGGTATCGGGACCGATTCCGAGTTTTCTCGGTGGTACTCAGCCGCCAATACCCCGCCCCGATACATAAATAGAATACTTTTTTTTTTTCCCGCAATGAATATTTTTGCGGCCCGGCAAAGATGCAGCATCGGGAGAGAGGAGGGGCTGGAGTCCGTAACTATGGGCGGGGCCCGGTGCAGTCACTGTACTCTTACACCGGGCCCCGCCGCTCACCAAAGTATTTATAAACGTGAATCCTTATCCTGTTATTAAGTTGAACTAACGCTGCCCTCTCCCATGTTCCCCTGTATCCCCCTGTAAGCTTCAATAGCAGGCAGAGCAGACGGCAGCAGTAACGTCACTCACTGACGTAGAGCGCCTGCTCCGCCCACTTTATGAATGAAGCAGGCGGAGCAGACGCGCGACGTCAGTGAGTGACGTTACTGGTGCCGTCCGCTCTGCCTGCTATGGAAGCTTAAGTAAGTGCTGTGGGGATACAGGGGGATACAGGGGAACATGGGAGAGGGCAGCGTTAGTTCAACTTAATAACAGGATAAGGATTCACGTTTATAAATACTTCGGTGAGCGGCGGGGCCCGGTGTATTGGGGGACACTGTTATGAGGGGGATCTGTGGATGACATATAGCAGTGTCATCCACAGATCCTCCCCATAACAGTTCCATCCACAGATCCCCTATAACAGCACCATCCACAGATCCCCCACCAAATAACAATGCCATCCTCAGATCCCCCCACCCCATAACAATGCCATCCACAGATATCCCACCCCATAGCAGTACCATCCACAGATCCCCATAACAGTGCCATCCACAGATCCCCCATAACAGTGCCATCCACAGATCCCCCATAACAGTGCCATCCACAGATCCCCCATAACAGTGCCATCCACAGATCCCCCATAACAGTGCCATCCACAGATCCCCCATAACAGTGCCATCCACAGATCCCCCATAACAGTGCCATCCACAGATCCCCCATAACAGTGCCATCCACAGATCCCCCATAACAGTGCCATCCACAGATCCCCCATAACAGCGCCATCCACAGATCCCCCATAACAGCGCCATCCACAGATCCCCCATAACAGCGCCATCCACAGATCCCCCATAACAGCGCCATCCACAGATCCCCCATAACAGCGCCATCCACAGATCCCCCATAACAGCGCCATCCACAGGTCCCCCATAACAGTGCCATCCACAGGTCCCCCATAACAGTGCCATCCACAGGTCCCCCATAACAGTGCCATCCACAGATCCCCCACATGACAGTGCGTCATCCACAGATCCACAGATCCCCCAAAACGGTCACATGACATTTAAAAAAAGTATCGGTATTCGGTATCGGTGACTACTTGAAAAAAAGTATCGGTACTTGTACTCGGTCCTAAAAAAGTGGTATCGGGACAACCCTAATATATATATATATATAGTAAGGGATCGCTGTACTTGGGGGTCATTCTCACAAGAACAGTCTTCAGGACAGCAGGTTTCAGGTCCAAACAGTGCATTTATTGTGCCTCAGCAAACCAAACAAATACAAAATAAACACCTGCCCGGCTGGGCTCTAACTAAACATGAAGTTCCTGACTCGCCTAAGTCACAGTTCACACCCTGTGAACCCATGCATCTTTGTAAGCCAATGTCGCACGGCCTCCTGGCTGTACAGAGTCCAGTACGCCCACTATCTCCAGTTCAGTGTTTATTGTGGGGGATTGGGGCTTAGTAGTCCACCTGACTATAGCCCTGCGACCCTCCCAGGCGTCGCTTCGTCACCCAACTCCAGGCTATCTCCCAGCCTTGTGGTCCCACAGCCTTGCCCAGCTGAGACCACACAGACAGAGCTTCCAGGCCTCTGTCCACAGGTAACACCCCCCCCCTTGCTGACACTCTGGGAGGTGCTTTCTGCCAGGCTGAGTACCTCCAGCTGGTCTCACCTGTGGTGGAATAGGGGCGTGGACCGCACTATCCACCCCTTTTTTGCCTCTAACCTGCGTGAGATCTGTCACTAATATATATATATAATATATATATATATATATATATATATTAGTGACAGATCTCACGCAGGTTAGAGGCAAGAAAGGGGTGGATAGTGCGGTCCACGCCCCTATTCCACCACAGGTGAGACCAGCTGGAGGTACTCAGCCTGGCAGAAAGCACCTCCCAGAGTGTCAGCAAGGGGGGGGGGGGGTGTTACCTGTGGACAGAGGCTATATACAGTCTTGTGAAAAAATTAGGACACCCTTTGAAAGCATGTGGTTTTTTGTAACATTTTTAATAAATGGTTATTTCATCTCCGTTTCAACAATACAGAGAGATTAAAGTAATCCAACTAAACAAAGAAAACTGAAGAAAAGTCTTTTCAAGATCTTCTGTAAATGTCATTCTACAAAAATGCCTATTCTAACTGAGGAAAAAGATAGGACACCCTTGCCCCTAATAGCGAGTGTTACCTCCTTTGGCTGAAATAACTGCAGTGAGACGGTTCTTGTAGCCATCTACCAGTCTTCGACATCGGTCTGAGGAAATTTTACCCCACTCCTCAATGCAGAACTTTTTCAGCTGTGAGATGTTTGAGGGGTTTCTTGCACGTACAGCCCTTTTCAAGTCACCCCACAGCATCTCAATGGGATTCAAATCTGGACTTTGACTTGGCCATTCCAGGACTCTCCATTTCTTCTTTTTCAGCCAATCTTTGGTTGATTTACTAGTATGTTTTGGGTCATTGTCATGTTGCATGGTCCAGTTCCGCTTCAGCTTTAATTTTCTAACTGATGGTCTCACATGTTCTTCAAGCACCTTCTGATACACAGTAGAATTCATCGTGGATTCTATGATGGTGAGCTGACCAGGTCCTGCTGCAGCAAAGCAGCCCCAAACCATGACACTTCCACCTCCATGCTTCACAGTTGGTATGAGGTTCTTTTCTTGGAATGCTGTGTTTGGTTTACGCCAAACATGTCCTCTGCTGTTGTGTCCAAATAATTCAATTTTGGACTCATCTGTCCAAAGAACATTATTCCAGAAGTCCTGGTCTTTGTCAACTTTATCGCTGGCAAATGTCAGTCTGGCCTCGATGTTTCTCTTGGAAAGCAAAGGTTTCCTCCTTGCACACCTCCCATGCAAGTTAAACTTGTACAGTCTCTTTCTGATTGTAGAGGCATGTACTTCTACATCAACAGTAGCCAGAGCCTGCTGTAGTTCTCGAGATGACACTTTAGGGTTTTTGGATACCTCTTTTAGCATCTTGCGGTCTGCTCTTGGGGTGAACTTGCTGGGGCGACCAGTCCTGGGCATGTTGGCAGTTGTTTTGAAAGCCCTCCACTTGTAGACTATCTTCCGGACAGTGGAATGGCTGATTTCAAAATCTTTTGAGATCTTTTTAAATCCCTTCCCAGACTCATAGGCTGCTACAATCTTTTTTCTGAAGTCCTCTGACAGCTCTTTTGCTCTCACCATGGTGCTCACTCTCACTTCAACAGTCAGGAGCACACCAAACTAAATGTCTGAGGTTTAAATAGGGCAAGCCTCATTCAACATGCAGAGTAACGATCTACTAATTATGTGCACCTGGTGTGATATACCTGTGTGAGATCTGAGCCAATTTAAGAGGGAATACATGTGAGGGTGTCCTATCTTTTTCCTCAGTTAGAATAGGCATTTTTGTAGAATGACATTTACAGAAGATCTTGAAAAGACTTTTCTTCAGTTTTCTTTGTTTAGTTGGATTACTTTAATCTCTCTGTATTGTTGAAACGGAGATGAAATAACCATTTATTAAAAATGTTACAAAAAACCACATGCTTTCAAAGGGTGTCCTAATTTTTTCACATGACTGTATATATACATATACATACACACACACACACACACACACACACACAACATATACACACACATATATACACAGGAAAAGTAAAAAAAAAAATAAAAAAAAAAAAAAAGGAAAAAAAGTGGGTGCACAGCCCAAACGGGATACAGCTTACCCAATATGAAAAATCCAAAAAGCAGGCAGCACTCCAAGGCAAGGTAACCAAAAAATATAAATTGTTGTTCTTGCAGTTTTTTTTTTTTTTACAATGTTCACCTGACAGAGTAGATAATGTCATATTTTTATAGAGCAGGTCGTAACGACGCGGCGATACCCAATATGTCTTTTTTTTTGGGGGGGGGGGGGGGGGATTGCCATTTTCTGAATGCCATATATTATTATTTTTTTGGGCGATTGTCTTTAGGTAGAGTTTCATTTTTTGCTGGAAGAGATGATGGTTTGATTGGTACTATTTTGGGGTACAAATGACTCTTTTTATACCATTTTGTGGGAAGTGCGGTGGCCAAAATTGTAATTCCATCATAGTACAATTTATTTATGGTGTTCACCGTGCAGTAAAAGTACGTGATCCTTTATAGATCAGTCGTTACGGACGCGGTGATACCAAACATGTTTAGAGTTTATTTTTTTTATTTTTTTAACCAATTATATATGTGCGTATATAGGAAGAAGTTAGATTTTTTTAATTTTTTTTTGCACTTTTGTTGACTCTGATGCCTCTACAATACACTGCAGTACACTGTATAGTGTACTGCAGTGTATTGTCACTCACAGTAAAGCCTCTTTCACACAACCGTTTTGTGTTCCTTATACGGTACCATTCATGTCAATGGTTCCGCAAAAAACGGAATGTACTCCGTAAGCATTCCGTTTCCGTATTTCCGTTCCGTTGAAAGATAGAACATGTTCTATTATTGCCCACAAATCACATTCCGTGGCTCCATTCAAGTCAATGGGTCCGCAAAATACATGCGTATGTCTTTCGTATCCGTTCTGTTTTTGCAGAACCATCTATTGAAAATTTTATGTCCAGCCCAATTTTTTCTATGTAATTACTGTATATGCCATACAGAAAAACGGAACAGAAACACAACTGAAACAAAAAAACGGAACGGATCCGTGAAAAACGGACCGCAAAACACTGATAAAGCCACGCGGTCGTGTGAAAGAGGCCTAAGCCTGATCAGGCTCAGCTATACCATGGCAATCCGGATGCCTGTGAAGGCGCCCGGTTGCCACGGTAACCATAGGGATGCTGCCATAGCAGCGCAGCGGCCCGATGGGGGAAGGAGCTCTCTCCCTCAGTTTACCCTTCAAGCAGTGGCCCGATAGTTATCCCCTCCATGCAGCGTTCCCTAAGGGCCGCAGCACAGAAGGGGTTAAAACGGCCAACATCGGTGCCAGTACCAAGGGGGCTTGTTGCATCGCTGGCCATCCTGAAGGGGGGAAGGGGGGGTGATGGCTTGTATGGAGGTGAGGACATCCATCCTACACGGCATCGGGCTGCTGCTACAGCAGAGCAGGTGGTTAGCCCCTTCCGTGCAGCAGACCATGGCATGGAAGGGGTTATATGTCTGCAGTTTGAAGCAGACTGTCAGCTGTATGTTACAGCTGAGGTCGCACTACATTTTTTCCAGAAGAGTAAAAATACTCCTAACAATTTTGAGGAGTATTTTTAGCCGAGGAGGAGTATGAATTTTGGTGTAATTTACATATATAATGCATAGGCCCACATAACGTTAGGAGGCTGATGTTTCTGCAGGGAACCATTGCTAGCTCACCGCGCAACAATCATTTTTCTACTAAGAGAAAAACGTGATTTATACTAAAATGAGTGCGCCGATTGCAAATATGAACTCGGAATTTGCCTGACACGTCTAGATTTTAACCCCTTAAGGACCCTGGGATTTTCAATTTTTGAGTCTTCTTTATTTCACTCCCTGCCTTCCCATAGTCCTAACTTTTTTATTTTTCCATTCACATAGTCTTATAAAGAGTTTATTTTTTGCGGGACAAGTTGTACTTTTTAATGGCACCATTTACGGTTGCATACCTTGTAGTAGGAAGCAGGAAAAAAAATTCCAAATGGGGTAGAATTGGGAAAAAAAGGCAATTCTGATCAAGGCTTTTATTTTACACTGTACACTATGCGGTAAAATTTACCTATCTTCATTCTCCAGGTCAGTTCAGTTACAACTAGGGTTGTCCCGATACCGATACTAGTATCGGTATCGGGACCGATTCCGAGTTTTCTCGGCGGTAATCAGCCGCCGATACCCCGCCCCGATACATAAATAGAATACTTTTTTTTTTTCCCGCAATGAATATTTTTGCGGCCCGGCAAAGATGCAGCATCGGGAGAGAGGAGGGGCTGGAGTCCGTAACTATGGGCGGGGCCCGGTGCAGTCACTGTACTCTTACACCGGGCCCCGCCGCTCACCAAAGTATTTATAAACGTGAATCCTTATCCTGTTATTAAGTTGAACTAACGCTGCCCTCTCCCATGTTCCCATGTATCCCCCTGTAAGCTTCAATAGCAGGCAGAGCAGACGGCAGCAGTAACGTCACTCACTGACGTAGAGCGCCTGCTCCGCCCACTTTATGAATGAAGCAGGCGGAGCAGACGCGCGACGTCAGTGAGTGACGTTACTGGTGCCGTCCGCTCTGCCTGCTATGGAAGCTTAAGTAAGTGCTGTGGGGATACAGGGGGATACAGGGGAACATGGGAGAGGGCAGCGTTAGTTCAACTTAATAACAGGATAAGGATTCACGTTTATAAATACTTCGGTGAGCGGCGGGGCCCGGTGTATTGGGGGACACTGTTATGAGGGGGATCTGTGGATGACATATAGCAGTGTCATCCACAGATCCTCCCCATAACAGTTCCATCCACAGATCCCCTATAACAGCACCATCCACAGATCCCCCACCAAATAACAATGCCATCCTCAGATCCCCCCACCCCATAACAATGCCATCCACAGATATCCCACCCCATAGCAGTACCATCCACAGATCCCCATAACAGTGCCATCCACAAATCCCCATAACAGTGCCATCCACAGATCCCCCATAACAGTGCCATCCACAGATCCCCCATAACAGCGCCATCCACAGATCCCCCATAACAGCGCCATCCACAGATCCCCCATAACAGCGCCATCCACAGATCCCCCATAACAGCGCCATCCACAGATCCCCCATAACAGCGCCATCCACAGATCCCCCATAACAGCGCCATCCACAGATCCCCCATAACAGTGCCATCCACAGATCCCCCATAACAGTGCCATCCACAGATCCCCCACATGACAGTGCGTCATCCACAGATCCACAGATCCCCCAAAACGGTCACATGACATTTAAAAAAAGTATCGGTATTCGGTATCGGTGACTACTTGAAAAAAAGTATCGGTACTTGTACTCGGTCCTAAAAAAGTGGTATCGGGACAACCCTAGTTACAACGATACTTGTATAGGTTTTTCTTGCGTTTTAATACTGAAAAAAAATTATTTAAATGTTAACCTTTGAGGGAAAATGTATTTATTTTTTATAACCATATTCTGACCACTATAACTTTTTTGTAGTTGTGTACGGGGCTGTGTGAGTGCTCATTTTTTGCGGGACGATCTGTTCATTTCAGTTATACAAATTTGAAGTGTGTGTGACTTTTTGATCTTTTGTTATAAAAAAAAAAAAAATACTAAATTATTGGGTAGTTGAAGTGACCAAAAAATTGGCTGTTTTTTTTTTCACCCCGCTACGCCATTTGCTGCATCCCATTAATATTGTTATATTTTAATAGTATGGGCATTTTTGCACGCAGCGATGCCCATGATTTTTGAAAGGGGGGTCGATTTAAACCATTAGTTTTTTTTTTATATTTGCAAAAACTTTTTTTTACGTCACCTTAGGTGACAGTAACTGGCAATCATTAGATTGCCTATTGTGTTCATTGATGTCTATATAGACACCATTGAACACTTCATTTGCACTATACCAATACAATGCTGCCACCTAGAGGCCTGTATTGGTATAGCCATCTAATAGGCACCAAAGCCTGCTTGAGGCTTTAGCCTATTAGATCAATGTAACAGGTTCCCCGATCTCAGCAGGGGAACGGTGTTACCGGAGTGGAAGTGCGCAACTTCCGCTTCCAGACTGCGCAGATGCCTTGGTTACATTTGACCATGGCATCTGAAAGGGAAAATGTATGCGATCAGCCTTATGGCTGATCGCATACATGTGCCGCGGGTCTCTGCGGCGGGCGCCATGTTTGGGGACCAGACTTCCGCCGCACATGTAGGTCCTAAAGGGTTAAGGATTAAAGGGGTTAAGTTATACATGCAAAGCCTATTCAGTTATAATATTTATGAATTATTATTGTGATATTCCAATAGACATGTCTAGACCTGTTTGGATGCACTCAGGCTGATGTCAGCAGTAAGTATATAAGCAAAGATGAACAGATTTTGATAAAGTGATCTGTTATAGTGCTATCAGTTTTGAAACTTAAGATGGATAAACGCAAATGTGTTAACGATCCAGACAATTTCTGCTACATATGTGGCAAATACACTACTTGGGATGCATTTGTTCCAGTAGTGCAGAACTTCCTTGGGAACAGACGAGCTGCAAACTATGCTGAATTAGTAGACAACGTGCTTACAGCATATGAACAACTTGGCTGCCGAATGTCATTGAAAGTGCATTTCTTACATTCCCATCTTGACTTTTCCCCACTGAATTTGGGACACGCAAGTGATGAACATGGAGAGCGGTTCCATAAAGATATTTCTACAATGGAGAACAGGCATCAAGGCCGCTGGAATCCTAACATGATGGGGGACTACTGCTGGTTTTTTTTTTTTTTTTTTGCATCGGGAAAATATGACTGTTCACAAAAGCAAAAGCAGATGCCTGAAGAACTTTTAACAGTTCTGGGCCTTGCTCAGGTAAGACGTTGTTGTTATTCCATTACATTTTCATACACTGTTTACTACGCAAACTTTGAGGTTGATCAGGTCATTGTTGGAATAAAACGCGCTCTGTTCAAAATTATTCAATGCTTTCCAAGTGCTTCATTCATTTAGGCATACTTATGCATAGCAAACTTTTGTGACGTGTTACAACAATTCTGACTTCGGATTTGTAATCCGCACACTCGATTTAGTATAGGACAAATGTTTTTTGCCCAGTAGCAGACGAAATTTTTTAATTTTTTTGTTGCGTGGTGATAGTCTCCCATGCAGAAATAAATGTAGACAATTTTATATTTATCCAACATCATACACTAAACATAAGACCACTGCTGCCCCCCCCCCCCCGGATGATACTATATACATATTACATAGACAGCTCTACCACATGCCCATTACACATTGCACACACAGCTTTGCTACATGTCTATTACACAGATAGAACTACTGTGTGCACATTACACACAGAAAACTGTACAATAGACTGGTTACGCTGACATAGCTCTGCTTCATACACACCTTCCATACATTAAGTACCTCTGCATTCTCCCCCAGCACAGTCCTACACGGAGCCGGTGTTCCCCTAACTCCTCCCACAAACGGCTGATCACATGACTGACATCCCCACAGGTTCTGTAACCACAATGTAGTCTGGAGCTGCTCCTGGTGAAAGAGATGTCCATGAGGGGTTGGGCTTCTCGGGAGAGGGGCGGGGCTTCAGGTGTGCCGGACCTGGCAGCTAATGATCTAATGATACAGTGCTCCTGACTTGGGGGGGGGGGGGGGGGGTGTTTATGGGAGACCGTGCGCGCTCCCGTGTGCACACAGAAAATCCGTCAGATATGAGAGCAGGCTGCCGAAAAAGATAGATAATAGAACCAATTGGTGAAATTATTTTCTCCACAAAATAAATTAGTGGCAAATTTTTATTTTTTTATTTTTCACAAAAGGTGTCCAGATACTTTAAGTCATGTTTTTATGTTTAACATATTTTAAAGAATTTTTGGTGATGTTATTTGAATTATTTCTAGTTTTCCACATCAATACATAAGAGAACAAATTCCAACAGTTTAGTTTTCACACTGGCCACTAGGCCTAATAGGCACCACTTCTTGGTCTGTACAGATCACTTTACTGCATTATCTGCTTATCATTACAGGCAGGATTAGAAAGAGATAACACAGGATCAACCATTCACAATACGTGATATCACCTATTAGGGATGAGCAAATCAACTTCGGATGAAACATCCGAAGTTGATTTGCATAAAACTTTGTTAGAATATTGCACGTAGCGAGCGCTCCGTACAGTATTAGAATATATTGGCTCTTATGAGCCAAAGTTATTACTTTGCGAAGTGTCGTGAGACTTCGGGTAAAAACTTCAGAAATGAATTTCTACTGTAAAAAAACTTTTACCTTGGTTACAGCTAGGTTCACATTGGCATTTGTCATCTCCATTTTTCTGCTCCAATACAGGGGCAGAATGAAAATGACAGCAGTGAAGGATCCGTCACGTGATTGACACCAACTGAGACTGATGCGCCCCCACCATGTAGTACCCCAAACCTGGAAGTACTATAAATGGTTTGTAATGAAATGCTTTGTATTATTCATGGTATGTCCCTTTTCAGGCAAACTACTTTGTGGACCAGCAGATGGTGTACGGTTGGCAGCGTTTGGCAACAGGAGTGGAACTCACCATCCCATTCCTCCTCTTTTGGTAGGAGTGGGGTGGTCCAACGTCCTGTCAAAGGTGGGGATAAGCTAGTTAGAGTTGGTTAGAAAGGAGTGAGCATCCAATCCATCTCCTGCTCCTCCAGGCCATATGGACCACAGAGATGGCTCCTGTAGGAGGACAGCATTGCCCCAGAGAGACCGCAGGGGCCTAGGCCACAGAAGATTTGTAAACTACGGCATATTTGTGTCAGCAGATTGATCAAGCAATCAAGACTCCACTGCAATGTGATGGGAAACATGTCAAGACACCATCACTGCAGTTCAGGACAAGTATGGCTAGAAGCCTGCATCATACAGTGGACACTAAAAGCCACAGGTGCCAGAATAAAGCCGTTGGAAAGGAAATCCAGAGAGGGACATTGTCCTCTTCTGCCTCATTGCCAGCCACCATAAGCCCTTATCAGGGAGGAGAAATTGCACTTTGTACGATCTGCTGCTGGATGCACTGCTGTTTTTGCACTTAGTAAAGGAAGACGTACTTTGTTCTATAGTCTCTGCCAGGTTCCTTCTCACCACTTATTCCCTGCACTGAACCCCAGGGAGTGACGGCCAGAGGTAGGACACCATGACACAGCATCTCATCAGGGTCACTACCACTCCCATCCCCTGTAGAAGCCATTTAGGGCCTCGCGGCAACTTTTAAAGAGATGCACTGGGTTTCCATCATATTACTGGACAAAACTGTGCTGCGTGAGGGACATTTGACAACCTGCCAATCGAAATAATCCGGTGTGCACAGGGACAGTGTGCGGCCGGAGTAGGGAGAAGCGGCTGTCGACCAACCAACAGTCTATTGCGTATGACCAGCTATAGAAGCACCCCTCTAATAATTATCTAGAATGCCGGCCTTAGGCTACTTTCACACTCGCGTTTTGGGGAGGACCAGTCATGGATCTGCAAAAACGGATCTGTTACAATAATACAACCGCATGCATCGGTCATGAACAGATCTGGTTGTATTATCTGTAACATAGCCAAGACGGATCTGTCAACTCCATTGAAAGTCAAAGGGGGACGGATCCGTTTTTTATTGTGCAAGATTGTGTCATAAAATGGAGCCACCCCCATTGACTTACATTGTGTGTCAGAACAGATCCGCTTGGCTCCGTTCTGTCAGACGGACAACAAAACGCTGCAGGCAGCCTCCAGAGCGGAATGGAGATGGAACGGAGGCAAACTGATGCATTCTGAGCGGATCCTTATCTATTCAGAATGCATTAGGGCAAAACTGATCCGTTTTGGACCGCTTGTGAGAGCCCTGAACGGATCCGTTTGTATTATCTGTAACATAGCCATGAAGGATCCGTTTTCTATTGTGCCAGAGAAAACGGATCCGTCCCCATTGACTTACATTGTGTGTCAGGACTGATCCGTTTGGCTCAGTTTCATCAGACACCAAAACGCTGCTTGTCCGCCTCCAGAGCGGAATGGTGACTGAACGGAGGCAAACTGATGCATTCTGAGCGGATCCTTTTCCATTCAGAATGCATCGGGGCAAAACTGATCCGTTCTGGACCGATTGTGAGAGCCCTGAACGGATCTCACAAACGGAAAGCCAAAACGCCAGTGTGAAAGTAGCCTTATCCACATTGGTACGATTGGGGGTAAATAAAGGTCTGGTTTGTATTCACGCCTCCCAGTCCTGCAGCAGAAACTGGTGGCACTCCGCTACAATGTCACATCACAAGCATTCCTGCCAATGATAAGGGGGGTACTATCTCTCCTTAGGGAGAGCGCCTTAATCAGTGTGAGGAGACTTATAGGCCATACCTGCTCCTCTGGAATTCTGGGAGGGAAGGGATGCAAATGAGCTCCTAACGAGCTCTGCCTCTAATGCCACCAGATGTAAGGCAGCCCTTTAAAGGGAGTCTGTCACCTACCTGACCGGTTTAGTGGGGCACAAAGACATGACACAGATGTTACCCGTGTTTAGTCCTTGATGCTTCAAAATCGCCCAAAAAGTTGTTTTTATCATATGCTAATGAGCCGTCGCACGTGCCCAGGGGCGGAGAGTTTTCTGAAAGTGCCCAAGTTCCTCCGCCTCACTCCTCCCCTCATTAAGCTCAGGCCAGCCCTGTGACATCATACTTCCCTATAGGCCGTTCGCGCATCACTGCCGGGCCTGAGCATGCATTAATTTCACGCCAGTAACTGGTGCATGCGCACTCCATATCCCTGTCCCTCTGCCCAGCAGTGATGCGCGAACAGCCTAAGCTTTTTGGGTGATTTGAAGCATCATTAGAACTAAACACGGGTAACATCTGTGTCATGTCTTTGTGCCCCACTGAACAATGTCACCTGTTTGAAACCGGTCAGGTAGGTGCCAGACTCCACACTGACCTATCGGATAGCTGCCTTACATCTGGTGGCATTAGAGGCGGAGCTCATTTGCATCCCTTTCCTGCCAATGATAAGGCATGGTCCATCTCCAGCCTGTGGAGGAAAACTACAACTCCCAGAAGGCCATCCGAGCTGCACGGCATTCTGAGAGTCGTCGCTTCACATAAAGACCAGCAGACTGCAAACTAGCAGGCACAATTCTAAATCCCTTGAAGGAAGGATGGAATCGCACGATGTGGCGTCCAGCCGATCTGCTCGCTGAGCATTCCCGCCTCCGCGTTCATACTGGCTGCCATCTCCTCGGTGTCCCCGGTACACTATGTGCGGCGCTCTCCAATCACACTCCTCTTTCCTCTCTGCCTGGCTACGATTGACATGCGTGTCCTCAAACCAGCAGCTCTTCCTGTCCTTCCCTGCACAGACTGACATCACCCCTCCTCCAATGCCCAATCACTCGGTCCCTCCTGAGCTCCGCCCAACAGACTGCTCTTTCTAAGCGTCACTGTGACTGACAGTCGATTGTCCAACAGAACACGAAATACCGCCTCCTTCGCTCGCCGTCTCATCCAATAGTAGCAAAGAACAAGGCGGGCGCTCTAGAGCGACAATAAACTCCTCCAATAACAGCGCTTCGTTTCAATGACTGACAGCCGACTTGTCCAATCGAGTCTCAAACACGTGTAGAGGGGGCGTGCCTTGCTTCCACCGCGGAGGAGAGTGAAAGACAGGGAAAGAGAGCAAACGAGCGAGAGAAGGGGGGAGGCCGAGCCCGTCGCCGCCATTTTGGGTCCCACCGAGCTGTGGACGGAGAGCGAAAGAGGCAATAAATAAGCTCCCGAAGCCTATGCAACGAAAATAAGCCGAGTTCTGGCCCCGCCTTCGGGAGACGAGCTGCTTGTTTTTACAATAGCCTTGGTACAGAACCATTAACGGTGGAAAAATAGACCCAAAACAACCCTCAAACCGGAAGCGGCTTTCCCCACCTTTCTGCATCCTTCTGGGGGCGGTGAGAGCTTCTTCTTCAGTACTTTCTGTCTCTGTCTTCAGGGGGGCTGCTAGGGGTCCGGGCTGCCTGTCTTCCTGTGAGTGGCTGTGTAGACAGGCGGGGTGCCTAGGCCCAAGCTGTAATGGAGGGGGTGGCAGGGGATACAATGTGATACAGCTGTGGAGTTAATGCACAGGCCATTAGACCACTATGGCCATGGGTGACCGCTGAGTGCGCGTCTAATGCTTTTCCAGGGTCGCCGGCGACACTGTCCGGACTCCGGAAGCAGTCTTCCAGTGTTGGTCAATGCAGATGTTAATTTGTATGCAATGTTGCCACCTTCAGGTGAACTTTCCAGGAAAAATCCACTTGGGCAAACTTTCTAGTAGTGTTGACGTGCGAGGCCGTACGTCTGAGGGGGTCCAGGTAACCTGCAGGTAAACCCATGCTGTGTATGTGCAAACCATCATGTATCCGGGGGTAGCAATTGGTCTCCTCTAGGAAGCAGAAGGCATCAGCCGGCATGGAACTAATGGGTCGGCTCGTTACATGTTGATGGAAACGGGTGAAAATACAAATACAGGTGGCGTATGGCATCCACCGGTCAGAGGTTGGCACAGGGAATGGGATTCGGCCTTTATTATAGGTTGACCATAGCCAGTAGGGTATTCTAAGGGCCGGTACGTAGGAGTAGTGATCGCTCTATGCTGTGCTTCAGTCTGCCAGATGTTATGGCCATGCAGATGTGATCATAGGCCAGCGATCAGCAACCTTAGGCACTCCAGCTGTTTAACTACAACTCCCAGCATGCATCCTTACTTGGCTGTTCTTGTGCAGCTCCCATAGAAGTGAAAGGATGATTCTGGGAGTTGTAGTTTCAGAACAGCTGGCCTGCCAGAGGTTGTTATACATCAGGATGTTATATATATATATATATATATATATATATATATATATATATATGTCAGTGTTGTCACCAACCACAGTCCTACTTCACCTAATACTTGCCGACCATCTCAGTGGAAAAAAAATGTGATTCCTTGAGTCATTGGCAGGCCAGCCCTGGTCGGGATGGAACCCCGGCAGGCACCACTTTTCTGTCTATACACCTGGCTGCAGCAGCGTTGTTAATCTTCTTAATATGGAAGGACTAAGTTGATGCAACAAATGGAAAGTGTTTACCTCGGGGACCACATAGTGTAGACAGACTTGCTTTGCCCGGCACTGGGTATGTACGAGCTGGTCTTACGCCGGTGCGCTAACAGCGCTTTTATCAGCGCAGTACAAGGCTCGTTTTTTTTTTTTTTTGTTCAGTTCTTCTTGGCCATAAGTAGGACTGGATGCCAGAGGAAGGAACTAAGGCGATCCGGAAGGTTCATTTAATGTCATGTTGGTATGCATTTGTCTTTGTTTTTTACCTCTTCTGGATCCCAAAATGCATCTGAAGATCCCCATGGGTCGCGGCAGGAAGAACTCCGTTGTCTTGCAGCTCTTTGTTCATCATTTTGCTCTTTTCAGCACAGGTTATGCCATGGCCGCCCACTGACAGGTCAGGAAAGGTACTGAAGATGGAAAGGCATGGGTCCACTGAGAGGAGCCCATTTTATACCTCTGACTCCTCCCACAAGGTTAACCCCTCCCAGGCCATTACCACTGGCTGTGTAACTGGTTTGATTATACTGACCAGTAGCTACCATATTGATCTTCGTACACCCATGTTATTGGGTATGGCGTATCTCTGGATACGTGTAATATAGCCAGGATTTAGATATGAGCGAACTTCTGTTTTAAGTTCGGCGTCTAAATTTCGGCTTCCGGTTAGCGGAGGATCTCGATATGGATTCCGAATTCCGTTGTGGTACGTGGTAGCGGAATCAATAATGGCCATGATTAATTCCGCTACCACGGACCACAACGGAATTCGGAATCCATATCAGGATCCTCCGCTAACCGGAAGCCGAACTTTAGACGCCGAACTTAAAACAGAAGTTTGCTCATCTCTACCAGGATTATTAGGGGGCAGCCACACGGTCAGGTTTCCGCATGCTGTTTTGGAAGCCGAAACCAGCGTTGAATTACAAAAAGAGCAGAAGTCGAATGTGTCCTTTAGGCCCCGGGACTCGCAGCGCAGCACTTGTCCAGACCTCCCAGCACTGCCGGGGTCACATGGCAGTGTATTGATTTAGGGTGCTATGTAACCCTTACAGTTCTGGAATGTATTGGAGAACACTGACATAATGCTGTCACTGTTCTCCAATACATTCCACACTTCTAAGGGTTACACAGCATCATAAATCGCTATACTTGTTTGAGCCTTCATTATTTTATTTGTATTTGAGGCATTAATATTCATAGGCGGATAGAAATTATATTGGCTATTTACTGACATATGAATGACTGAAAGTAGAGCGTCGCCTCTCCTGACAGGTAGGTTTTAGTAACTATTTGCAATCCCTATGTATTACAAATTCTGGAGCATCCGTTCATGTAACTCTATGCTGTGCGTTTCCTCTATGATTCCTACCAGAATTTTTTAAATGAATAGCCAGCAGTCTGCAATAAAGTCCAGCAGGGTGTTACCAGTTGGGGGGGGGGGGGGGGGGGGGGGTGTCCCTGGCACATACTGGCAGCACTGATAGGATATCAGTCAGACAACTGGTAACACCCAGCTGGACTTTACTGCAGACTGCTGGCAATTCATTCATAAACTTCTTATAGGAATTCTAGAGGAAAGGCACAACACAGAATCATAAGTGTAGATGCTCCAGGATTGATATTACATGGGGAATACAATAGTTACTAAAACAGACATGTCAGGAGTGGTGACTGCTCCTAGACTGCCCTGCATTATTTCATCTATATGCATATTTTAAAAAAATCATAAAAAAACATTTTTCTTGAAAAACAACAGAATACAAGCAATCAGGTCCCTATCCCAACCACAAAAAAACCCTGACCCCCCCCCCCCCCCCACACTGTCCATAGTAACGTTCCTGCTCTCTATATACACTTCCCCAGAATATTCCCGACTGCCCCTTCTGTAATCTCCAATGCAGGAGCCTGACCCGCTATGGGGTGTAAATTAGGCAAACTGCAATAACTGCCATTTCTTATTGATATAGGGCTCATACACACGAACGTATGGGTTCTGTTTCTGTATTGCGGACCGCATATGCAGATCCACAATAAACGGGCACCGTTCCGTGAGCATTCTGCATCACGGATGCGGACCCATTGACTTGAATGGGTCCACAAATCCGGAGATGTGGAAAGGAGGCACGGAATGGAACCCTACGGAAGCACTACAGAGTGCTTCTGTGGGGTTCCGTTCCGTACTTCCGTTCCGCAAAAAGATAGAACATGTCCTATCTTTTTGCGGAACAGAGTGATGCGGATCAATTCAATTTGAATGGGTCTGGATCTGTCCCAGAGGCTTCACGAACGTTCTCCGTGCATTGGGGGCCGCAAATTGCGGCCCCAATGCACGGAACACATACGTTCGTGTGAATGAGCCCATATCAGGTAGGTGTATTACATGGATTAAAGGCCAAATCCATGGAAACTTGAATTTCTAACATCTCCTCCTCCCATGAGGCTGGCATAGATGGTACAATGTACCTGTGTCCGATATTTTTTGCTATTAGGACATTGGAGGTTAAAGAGAATCTGTCACCAGAATGTCGGACTATTATCTGCAGTAATACATGAGTAGTGCTGTAAATAAGCAGTCCAGATTGCCACCCTGTAGTCTCACAGGAATACACAGTCTAGACTTCTGGGGTAGCCTAAGGCTACATGCACAGGAATGTTGTTTGTTTCCGTGTCCGTTTTTTTTTTTGTGGATAGGATGCAGACCCATTCATTTCAATGGGTCCGCAAAAAATGCGGACAGCACATCGTGTGCTGTCCGCATCAGTATGTCCGTTCCGTAGCCCCGCAAAAAAAAAAAATTGAACGTGTCCTATTCTTGTCCGTTTTAGGCATTGTTACAATGAATCCGCCAAAAAAAAATAACGGATTGCATACGGAGTTTTTTTTTTGGATCCGCAATTTGCAGACCGCAAAACACATACGGTCTTGTGCATGTAGCAATCCTCAGTGTATTTCAGCGCAGCTTTAAACACTGATAGCCGGGGAACGGGAGGCAGTGAAAAACGTAAAATGTAGAGATGTGGACTTAAAGGGAACCTGTCACCTGGATTTTGTGTAATGAGCTGAGGACATGGGTTGCTAGATTGCAACCCATGTCCTCAGCTCTATACCCAAAATCCTGGTGACAGGTTCCCTTTAAGGGTGTATTAGACATCCTGACTCTACTAGCAATTGTCGCGGAGGACACCGCTGCTATTACATGCAGTGATTTCCTCTGCAACACGGGGAGGAGCGATCGCTATGCCATCGCTCATCCCCATGAAAAACAGCGGATCCGCAAAACACATACGGACGTGTGAATGGACCCTTAGACTGCAGGATGATCGCTAATGAGCATTCATAGGGACGCTCGTTAGTGATTATCGGAGAGTCCACTATTATCACGGATTCCTTTTAGAAGGGCATATGATACGTTATCTGCAGTGGTAGCGGATCATATGTGCTGCATCCATCACAAGGCTTCATAGAGATATGGCAGGTTGTTGAGCCGTGGGGTCCTGCCTGTGATAAGGAGGAAGGTCGGTAGTCCGTAATCTAAGAAGAAATTTACCGCTGACCGCCACGTCACAGCTCCTCATGTCGTCTGTCTGAACTCCTGTAAGGCTGGCCATACATTTTTGAACACTTGTATGACCCATCAGCTCTCCCTCTTGACACCCCCTCCAATATGTATCTATTCTGAATGGAGAGAGATGAATGAACCTTAGATGGTTCCAGCCGACATTAATCTGATGGTGAGGATTAAATGTTCAGCAGAATAGGAATCGGACATTAATTTGGGTTTGTGCTGTTAAGCTGGCATATTGGTTGGCATTGTATTCTTCAGGTTTTGCATGGCTCCTAATGAATGTCAGTTTGCATATGACATGAGAGTAGGGAGATATTGATGGCGGCAGCTGTCACCCTGGCGTCTTCAGCTTTAGGACTGGGCTCCATAGAGATTATCACTTTGTGATCACATTAGATTGCAGGGCGTTATTGCTGGCAGTGTGAGCCTGCGGGTGCACATGGAATTACGTGCATTCCTGTTGTTTCATGTGCCAGGGCTTTGCTAAATCGAGGCATTATAAAATGGCGCGCTCTTGTGCCGTTGTACGCCTCATAGGCTGGCACTAGCAGTGTTAACGCCGTATCTTACACTGCAATCCCAAAGTGATTAACATCACTCTGATGGCCAGGCCTTACATGACTTGTACTATCAGCCCTGTAGTACTATGAAAGGACACAGCTGAAAATACCGTAACCCGTCTGAAGAATCCTCCGTTTATCTGTTACAGGATCTGCCATAACCACGTGGCTAATCGCTGTACGAATCTACCGCACACCTGCAGCCAGTCCATGGCAGAAATATAAGGATTCAACCATAGGAACATATTTCTTCCCCGTGTCCGTTCCGTTTCTTTTTTTTGTGCCGTGTATGCGTAATCATTCACTTCAATGGGGCCGCAAAAAAACAGAAATTACTGTATTGTGCATTCCGTGTCAGTATGGCCACTCCGCAAGAAAATAGAACATGTCCTATTATTGTCCATATTACAGACAAGGATAGTACAGTTCTATTAGGGGTCGTCCCTTCCATTCCGTGAAATGCAATGCACAGTATCCATGTTTTTGCGGATCCACAATTTGTGGACAGCAAAACACATACTGGCACATGAAGTACCCTTATGGCGGGTATAGACCGCCCAGTTGTCGGGCAGATTATCAGGGACTAACGTTCCTATGATAATCTGCCCATCTAAAGTTGCAGCCAATCACCCAATGAACGAGCAAAACGTTCCTTCATCAGGTGGAAGTCGCTCCTGCAGGCAAGTAACTCCTCGTGTGACTGCAGCGTCACCTCCACTGAACAAGCAGCAGCTGTCTGGAAGGAACGCTTCCTTCCCAATAATCGTCTGCTCCTCGGGCCGCGTAAACCCACTATTAGATCCACCACGATGTTCAGATTCATATCCATTGTGTGAACATACCCTTAGGCTTTCCTCCTTTTAGAAATCATACACATCAGAGTACATCTATATGGGACTCAAAGGGGTTGTCCGGGTTCAGAGCTGAACCTGGACATACCCTTATTTTCACCCAGGCAGCCCCCCTGATGGCATTGGAGCATTTCATGCTCCGATGTGCTCCCTTGCCCTGCGCTAGATCGCACAGGGCACGGGCTCTTTTGTTTACAACAACACACTGCCGGGCGGAGGCTTCCGCCCGGCAATGTGTTCGGTGACGTCACCGGCTCTGATGGGCATGCTTTAGCGCTGCCCTAGCCATTTTACTGGCTAGGGCAGCGCTAAAGCCCGCCCATCCGTGCCGGTGACATCACCGGGCTTCCTGGCAGCCCCATGAAGAGCCCGGTACGTCACCGGAACTCTTGAAAATGCCTTTGCCCTGCGCGATTTAGCGCAGGGCAAAGGAGAGCATCGGAGCATGAACTGCTCCGATGCTCATGTCAGCGGGGCTGCCGGGGTGAAAATGGGGATATGTCCGGGTTTAGCTCTGAACCCGGACAACCTCTTTTAAAATACAGCAGGGAAAAGTCCGCTGCAGACTGCTGTGGAGCCGCACGAAAATCTCTGTGAAATCCATATGGTATTTGCTGTAGATGCAACGGGTAACATCCATGGTGGACGTCTGCAGCATACATCGATATTGTGAAGCTTTCAGTTTTAGGTCCGTTTACACTGCAGATTTTTTACGCAGCATCTGGATGAGATTCCTTAAAATCTTCCCCACTTTGCTATTACTGTGCAACACCATGGATTTGCCGCATGAGAACCTGCCACGGCAAATCCGCCACGTGTGAACATACCTTAAATCGGTGAAACTTCCTACATGTCACTAGTGATTTTTCACGTGCGTTGTGTTCAGTAAGGGCTCACACACACGACCGTAAGTTTATTTATTTATTTTTTCCTTTTTTTTTTATTTTTTGCTGACCCATTGAAATGAATGGTTCCGTATACGGTCTGCAAAAAAACAGACACAGAAAGAATATATGTTTGTGTGCATGAGCCATAAACCATAGTAAATCTCCTTCTGCTTGTCCCCTGCTCCTCCACAGATGCCGTGGGTTATAGCTGGGTGAGGGAAAACACTGACGGCTCCCTGCTTGTACATGTGGTAGAATTGAGCCTAGTACTCTGTAGCGGGTGTCGTGGTGGAGAGGAGAAATAGAACAATGCAGCGCACACAGTTTGTCTTTTACATACGATGAAGTGTGCTGGCGCTACATGTAGCACATTTATTAATAGATGCATTTTGCCCCCAGTTTTCCAAATTGAAAGGAGTAGTCACCACACTGGTGACATTGATGTGGCGTGTGTGTAGCCATTGACTGTAATGGCTGTTCATGCATCCACCTGAAAAAAGCCAAGCAATGGTGGCAGAAGACAACATGGCAAAGTGCTTCCCTAGTACCGCTGCCACTTAATGTAACAGTTGGCGGAAGTCACAGCAGTTGGAACCAGTCAAACATTAAAGGGGTTCTCGGAGACCAGAAACCGCTTTAGACATTATCAGACAGGGTGCAGGGGTTAAAAAATAAAATCCTCTATCACTGGCGCTTTGGTTCCAGAGCCGAGCTCCCTTCTCCTCTGCTTCTGGCTCCTGCTGGACCTGAAGTGTGAGGCGCTATCTGCACTCCTGTTGTCAGTGGTGTGACATGTGATGTGCTTGTAGACTGCATGGCAGAAGGTATCCTGGCATTGGTTCCCAGTCTCGGGAGGACCCCTATAATAGCATGACCTAGCAGCGTGCCACCAATGTTCTTGTCCTTTAGCAGAGATCTGATGTTAGCTGAGAGTCCTTCGTTTTCGAAAATTCCACAGAATGTGACATCTCACATGTTGAACATGGTGTCTAATCTACCGCCAGCAGATTCAGTATACGGCCTCATGTACACGACTGTATTTTTCATCCGTGTCCGACTTGCATTTTTTGCAGATAACACATGGGCCTATTCATTTCTGTGGGTCTGTTCACATCTATACGTCCGTTCCCCATCGCAGACACAAATAGTCATTTCTAGTCATGGGATTGAGAAAAATGCAGATTGCACATGGACGGTATCTGTATTGTATAGATCCATGGTTTAAGGACTGCAATATGGACACGGTCATGTGCATGATCCCTTTTCTTTCTATACTTAGGAGTCATGTGGGTGGTCCTACTCGGTGACAGTGCATACACAGATAGCTGTCCGTCACTGATGAGACCGCCCACTGGACTCCTAAGCATAGCAAGAACAGACATGGAACTGAATTAAAGGAAGCTGCATCCTTTACAGAACTTCGTCTTTTAAAGGGGTTATCTCATGATTAATATAAAAAATTAAAATCGGACATCCTATAATACATGACAATCTCTAACAAAGCTAGAACCAGCCCTGTACCTCACATAGATCCAGAGATCTCCTCATTCATTGCTCTGCTAGATTTGTATCAAGCTGACAGCTCAGGGAGTGTCTTTTCTTCTGCAGCTCAGGGGGCGTGTCCATGCTCTCCCTATCACAGCTCAGGAGGCAGTAGAAGGATGAAACTGAGCATGTGCGGCCTTCTCAGTGAGCAGGACAAAGAAATAAGAAAAGAAACAAACAGCAGGTGGTGCTATACAGATACATTTTAGGCTCCATTCAGACGTCCATAGTGCATTGCGGATCCACAATACACCCGGCCGTCACCCCCATAGAACTGCCTATTCTTGTTGCAATTGCGGACAAGAATAGAACATGTTCTATTTTTTTCCGGAGCTGCAGACCGGAAGATCGGGGGCGCGTTCCGGAAATGCAAATGCCGAGAGTACATAGTGTGCTCTCTGCATCCATTCCGTCCCCATAAAGAATGAATGGGTCTGCACCCGTTCTGCATTTTGCGGAATGGATGCGGACCCATTATACAGACGTGTGAATGGAGCCTTACTGAATAAATCAGTGGCTATGCAACATTTCTAATCGCATGCAATTACAACAGTATTCAGATCCAGGTGTTTTGTTTGAAAACTAGAATATTTTTTGTGGGACAACCCCTTTAATGGTACGAATAAAGAAGTGATTTCAGCAATTGGTGAGAGCGGTACTGTTGTCACGATACCTACATTTTGATTAGATTTCGATACCATAAAAAAGTATTGTGATACTCGACCATTTGATACCACGCAAAAAAAATAAAACACAAAAAAAGCCACATGTATTCCGCATTTTATGGAATGTCCGGTCTATAATAGAACAGTCCTATCCTATTTTTGGGGGGACAAGGGGACAAAAAAATGGCGAATCGCACGTTTTTATTTTTTTTCTGTTACGGCATTCACCGCATAGTAGATATTTTTAAATATTTTAATAGTTTGGACTTTTCAGACGTGGCGATATGTAATATGTTTATTTATTGTTTATATATTTTATATGTAAAATTGGGAAAGGGGGTGATTTATACTTAATATTTTGCTGTTTGGTTTTTTATGTTTCAAATGCTTTATTGAAAAGTGAATAACCATCATGTAAACTGTTTTTGTTTTTTAAACTTAGTTATTAAATAAAAAGTAAAAAAAAAAATAATATTTCCCCCTTAGGGGCTAGAACCTGGGATCTTTTCATCCCTTGTCGTATTCACCCTAATGGAGATCTATTAGGGTGAACAGGACTTTAGGCCTCTTTCACACGGGCGTGTCCGGATGCGTCCCGGTGCATTGCGGCAAACCCGCGCGAGTAGGAACGCAATTGCAGTCAGTTTTGACTGCGATTGCGTTCCAATGTTCAGTTTTTATCGCGCGGGTGCAATGTGTTTTGCACGGGCGTGATAAAAAACCGACTGTGGTACCCAGACCCAAACTTCTTTACAGAAGTTCAGGTTTGGGTTAGTTGTAGTGTAGATTGTATTATTTCCCCTATAACATGGTTATAAGGGAAAATAATAGCATTCTGAATACAGAATGCATAGTACAATAGGGCTGGAGGGGTCAAAAAAAAAAATATATATTTTTTTTAACTCCCCTTAATCCACTTGTTCGCGCAGCCCGCATCTCTTCTGTCTTTATCTGTGAGCAATAGGACCTTTGATGACGTCACTGCGTTTATCACATGATCCATCACCATGTTTTTTTTTTTAACCCCTCCAGCTCTAGTGTGCTATGCATTCTGTTTTCAGAATGCTATTATTTTCCCTTATAACCATGTTAACCAATAATAATGATCGTCACCTAGCAACCGTGCGCAAAAAATCGCACCGCATCCGCACTTGCTTTCGGATGCTTGCGATTTTCACGCAACCCCATTCATTTCTATGGGGCCTGTGTTAGGTGAAAAACGCACAAAGAGGAGCATGCTGCGATTTTCACGCAACGCACAAGTGATGCGTGAAAATCACTGCTCGTGTGCACAGCCCCATAGAAATGAATGGGTCAGGATTCAGTGCGGGTGCAATGCGTTCAACCCGCGCGGAATACTCGCCCTTGTGAAAGGGGCCTTACACTCTCCCTGGAGTCCTATGCATAGTACACACAGCAGCGGGAGCTTACCATGGAGGGCTTCAGTAGTGTGCTGGCTGCCAAGGATTACACAGCTGGGGCTCCGATCAGAAGCTGCCACTGCACCACCAATGAGGAGGAGGGGAGAGGGGACCCTGTGGCCACTGCCACCAATGACTTTAATTCTGGCGGGGGGTTGGCGGAGGGCACACTGCGCCACTAATTTTTATAATACTGGGGTTTGGTGGCGCAGTGCGCCCCCCATGTTTATAATACTGGGGTTGGGGGGTGCACTGTGCCACCAATGTTTATAATACTGGGGTTGGGGGTAACTAACATTTTAATACAAATATAGGTGCAGCAATTAACCCCTCAGGTGCCGCACCTGAGGGGTTAATTGCCATGGATCGCAGTGCCCTGTCATAGAGGTCGGGTGCCGGGTATGTGATTTTTCCGCCAGCACCTGCCGCCTATATTTGAATTAACGGGTTAGTTATCTTCATTGGTGGCGCAGTGGCCACAGCCCCTCCCCTCCCCCTCACCCCCTCTTTCTTCTCATTGGTGGCAGCGGCACAGGGGGGAGGGAGGGGGAGACTGCGTCCTTCTCCACTGTGCTGCTGAGGAGAACATGGCGCCCAGTGAGAGTAGCGCGTGCCATGTTCTCTGATACTAGGCTGTGGGTACAAAAGTATCGATTGGGTAACAATAATTCAATACCCGATGCAACCCGAGAGTTCGGCATCTTGGACTCTGATTGTTTCGGGCTTGTTGCTGAGCACTACCGTATTGCCATGTTACCCGTGTATGTAGGGCTGCAGTAAACAATTATTTCAGTAATCGAGTATTCTATCGATAATTTTTTACGATTAGTCGAGTAATCTAATAAGAAAAAATTAATTGACTGTTTTCCTTTATAAAAACTCCATCAGACCTCCTGCCATCGGTCCACAACACCCTTTGTTCCCCCCTGTGCGATCAGCCCAAGTGCATCAGTTCCCCCAGTGCCTTCAGCTCCACTCCCCCAGTGCCATCAGCCCCTCCATGCCATCCATTGCCATGTTCCCCACCCCCCAGTGCCATCAGATCAGCCCCTCCATGTCCCCCAGTGCCATCAGATCAGCCCCTCCATGTCCCCCAGTGCCATCAGATCAGCCCCTCCATGTCCCCCAGTGCCATCAGATCAGCCCCTCCATGTCCCCCAGTGCCATCAGATCAGCCCCTCCATGTCCCCCAGTGCCATCAGATCAGCCCCTCCATGTCCCCCAGTGCCATCAGATCAGCCCCTCCATGTCCCCCAGTGCCATCAGATCAAGCCCCACCATGTCCCCCCAGTGCCATCAGATCAGCCCCTCCATGTCCCCCAGTGCCATCAGATCAGCCCCTCCATGTCCCCCAGTGCCATCAGATTAGCCCCTCCATTTCCCCTACTCCCCCAGTGCCATCAGATCAGCCCCTCCATGTCCCCCAGTGCCATCAGATTAGCCCCTCCATTTCCCCTACTCCCCCAGTGCCATCAGATCAGCCCCTCCATGTCCCCCAGTGCCATCAGATTAGCCCCTCCATTTCCCCTACTCCCCCAGTGCCATCAGATCAGCCCCTCCATTTCCCCTACTCCCCCAGTGCCATCAGATCAGCCCCTCCATTTCCCCCATTCCCCAGTGCCATCAGATCAGCCCCTCCATTTCCCCTACTCCCCCAGTGCCATCAGATCAGCCCCTCCATTTCCCCTACTCCCCCAGTGCCATCAGATCAGCCCCTCCATTTCCCCTACTCCCCCAGTGCCATCAGATCAGCCCCTCCATTTCCCCTACTCCCCCAGTGCTATCAGATCAGCCCCTCCATGTCCACCACTCCCATCTGCCCCTCCATGCCATCCATTGCCGGCTGTCCCCCTTCAGTGCCATGTCCCCAGCGCAATAAAATACTTACCTTTCCTGTAGGGTCACCGCTCCACAGCTCCTTCCTCTTTTCCTCGCGCTGCACTGGATCCTAATGTCACACTGCATCGGGTCAAAGTGCACGCTTGCGTGCACTATGACCTGACGATGTGTCAGGATCCAGTGCAGCGCGGTACAGGCCGGCGGGTAACCACAGAGCGGTGAGTAATAGCAAGCGCTTCACTCCCGCTCAGTGGTCACATGACACAAACATTGAGGATTTTTTTGTGTCTAATTACTCGATCCAATCGAGTAATCGTTTCAGCCCTACGTGCATGCATGCCGGACTGTGGACCACAAAGGTAGTGCCGACTGTTTCTTCTACCTTTATGTCTGAATAGATGTTTTCTGAATCTTTTCCCACAAAACTATATCAGTCTGCTCAGCTCCTCCTGCCTGCAGATCAGACACCCACAAACTGTATACGTAAGCGTTGCGTTATCTGCTTCCCCCCGTCTGCACCAGGTTTATCATGTGTGTCCTATGGTGAGTTGTATTTCGCAGTAGTTATCATTATGAACATCCTCTGAATATACTGCCGGGTTTTTGGCCTCCTATTGTGAGGCTGTTTGCTCTTGACATATTTTATATAAATATTTCAGAGGCCTTGTCTCCATCTTTATGTACTTGATGTTGCAGCTCTATTGTCACAGATTGGAGTCGCACCTTTTACGGTAGTCTTTGTGATGAACAGAAGCCACAGTAGAAATGAATGTGTTTTTATTGTGAGGTCATTGAAGACTGATGACAGAAGTTACCGCTTGCATCTGTGTTTTCCCAGTTGTTATGCACTGACTGAAACGATGAAAAAAAAGGATGAATCTTCTACTTCAGTTTTTCCACATTCATGTTTTTCCATCAGATCTGGCAGAGGATTTCAAAACCTGAATTAAACGGATCAGCTTTGTCCCCATTCATTGTCAATGGGAACAAAACTGATCAGTATCAGTTCAGTTGCGTTTTGGGTCCGGACACAAAACCTCTGCAAACAGCGTTTTTTGTGTCTGGTTTGCAAAACTGAACAAACGTGATCGGGCATGAAAATCTGTGTAAGTCACAATACCACGGATGACATATACAACTAAATTCTCCAGCAGGTCCTGCAGCACATAAATAGTTGTTTCTAATACAGCATTTAGAAAACCTTAAGAAAATACGGCAGTTCCATGGGCCCTAGACACAATGGTCAGGAGGGGACTCATTGACTTCTATGGGAGAGTTCCCTAGACATGCTCTGTGACCAGTGCAGAGGTCATTGTACAAGGAAGGAATAGAGAAGCTCTGACAATCGCCTACTGTGAATGGTGGATCCTGTCTTATCTGTACACAGATGTAGTATCATTACAGGCAGGATTAGAATGACAGATAAGAAGATAACTGCAGTAAAGTGATCTGTACAGAGCTGGGGGGAGGGGGGTCCTAGGGTTCCCCGTGAACATGATTGGAGCCTCCAAAAGCGCAGTTTAGCTCATTTTCAAGAAAGCCTAGAAAAATCCTTGAAGGATGTGCCGTTGCGTGTTTCCCACCTTAAAGGGGTTGTCCAAGATGTTTTTTTTTTTCTTTCCCCCCCCAGCAGGGACAGTGTAGTAATAATAACAAAAAAGATATCGCCCAGAACCCCCTCCATTCTAGCACTGCTGCTGTCCCTCTCCTCCCTGCTGCGGCAGCCCTGATGTCATTTTTTGGCAGCAGCGCTGACATATCTGTGTATCTGCAGTGACTGCTGCAGCCAGTCATTGGCCTCAGCAGTATAGAAAGTAAGTGTAATTTTAATTTTTTTATCAACACTGTCCCTGCTGATTAAAAAAAAATCTCTTGAAGTGTATAGACTGTATTTTCCTGTGGACAGATACCCCTTCTGCTAATGCAGGGTTGGCCAACCTGTGGCTCACCAGCTGTTGTAAAACTACAACTCCCACCATGCCCTGCTGTAGGCTGATAGCTGTCTGCCGACTGGGCATGCTGGGAGTTGTAGTTTAGCAACAGCGGGAGAGCCGCAGGTCGGCCATCCCTGTGCTAATGTGTCTTGGTTTTATACACGTCCAGTTTGTCTAAAGGGTGTTGTATGTAGATGAGGGCACCCGAGCCCTCTCAGCACCCTACACTAACGGCCCATCTGCCTCCTCAGACCTGCTCGTTTTCATTTTTGGGAGCAAGTTAACATGCAGTGTAAGTTCCCCACGTATCCACCGCAATCCGAATGAAATCGGCAGTAAAAATCCATAAGTACTGTTTTTGTCTGCGGCCCGCTCTATAATACTCAGGTATTTTTGATGTACGTGCATTGTACTGTAGCTTTAGAGTTTTGGTGTAGGCAAAACCTACATCGTGTGTGTGACTTCTTAATTGACAAGGGACTACGGTTTTATGTAACGCCATTTATCAATGACACGAACAGAAACAATAACTTTGTTCTATCAAGTTTTCCCCTTCTAAATGCAACCAGTAAAGTAAACCTTGGGTGTGCTCATTCTGGTTGCCTTGTCCAAGATCGTGGGTGTATCTCTGGCATAGCTTCTTTTTTCAGTTCTTTCTTGTAAGGGCTCATGCACACAAATGCATATTTTTTTTCTGTGTCCGTTCCGTTTTTGTTTTTGTCTTTTCTTTGCAGGCACATATGCAGAATCATTCTCTTCAACGGGGCCACAAAAAATGGAAATTACTCCATGTGAATTCCGTGTCCGCATCGCTGTTCCGCAGAAAACTAGATCATGTCCTATTATTGTCTGCATTACGGACAAGGATAGGACTGTTATATTAGGGGCTGGCAAAATGCGGAATGCACGTGGCCAGTATCCGTGTTTTGTGGATCCGCAGTTTGCGGACCGCAAAACACCCAATGGTTGTGTTCATGAGCCCTGAGGCTACATCCGATTATCTGTATAGGAACAGATAATCGGAATTGCCAGATCCGGCATATGTCAGACAACACCAGCACCCAGTGGATCCCATTGCCTATAATGGGTCCATCAGGTCTCTGCCCTGGATACCAGCACTTTTTCCCAGAAGCTGAGATATAGGCTTCTGCAGGAATCTCTGCTGCAGAGGTTAGCCTCGCCTAAATAAATATCTGGTTTATTAAGCTTTGTTAGATAGTCAGTGCATGTATACATTAAATATACAGGATACATGGAGGTGCTCCTGGCTGTACCCCTGGCCAGCAGGACACAAATCTCCATTATATACATTGCTGGCTGGCAGTGAGGTAAATAAAATAATAGAATAGCGGTCTATCATTACAGCCATTCTACTTGTTTCTATACAGCTTTACTGGGATTCGAACCCCTTTTGTACATTATCTGATGCTTAATACCTGAAATATACTAATCCTGTCTTTTCTTTCTGTAGGCAGGTGGTGTACCAATGCACTTTGGAGAACTGTTGTCTATGAGCCTAGAATCACAAGGAAAGGTGAGCTCCTGGTAGAAAATGTCCTACTTAATGTTCCTAGTTCTGAAAAAACATATCCATGTGAATTTGTTGTAATAAATGGATGGGTGTTAAACGTACTGCTGATGTACACTGTAGGTTTCAGTAACCAGTTCATTTTGTAGAAAGTTTATATTTGCACGGTCGCAATTCACCATTTCAGCTTTAAATTGTAGTAGTTTTGTTTGTGGCAGGCTACCAGTGAGAAGACAATCTAACATGTTTCGTATCCTTCCGTTCTCCGTATGATTATGGTTGTCCTTTCCTTGTAACCTCACTGTTAGGCCTCTTTCACACGGGCGTGTGTGCCCCGTGGTCGTGCTGTGGCCTGCAAAATGCACGAGCGCAGTCCGTGGGGCAGCCGCAGCGGATCGCGGACCCATTCACTTGAATGGGTCAGCGATCCGGCCGTTCCGCAAAAATATAGGACATGTTCTATATTTTTGCGGAACGGAAGTACGGGACAAAACCCCACGGAAGCACTCCGTAGTGCTTCCGTAGGGTTCCATTCCGTGCTACCATTCCGCATCTCCGGATTTGATGCGGAATGCCCACGGAACGGCACCCGTGTATTGCGGATCCGCAAATGCGGGGCGCACACGCCCGTGTGAAAGAGGCCTTAGGCCGCATTCACATCTACAGCAGCAGATCGGGCAAGATGATGCCTGCTGTATGATCCAGCATCGCCAGATTCTACAGATCACCGTCGGATCACTATTGACTATAATGGCATCTGGCTGTTATCTGCCGCTTTCCGGACAGAAAAATACTGCTGCATGCTAAAGCCTTGTCTCTAGTAAGATCCTGGCATATCGACAAGTACTACTTAGGACTCTTGCACACGACCGTAGCCTGTTTTGCGGTCCGCAAAACACAGATATCGGCCTTGTGCACTCCGCATTTTGCGGAACATCCTGGCATCTATAGAACAGTCCCATCCTTGTCCATAAAACAGACAAGACTAGGACATGTTTTTTTTTTGTTTTTTTTTGCAGGTGCTACAGAACGGACATACGGACGTGGACAATAAACGGTGCACTGTCTGCATCTTTTGTGGCCCCATTGAAGTGAATGGGTCCGCATCCAACCCGCAAAAAATGTGGATCGGATGCAGACCATAAATACGTTTGTGTGCATGAGGCCTTAGGCTGTTAAACTTCGAATCATTTCATCAGCAGTCTCTTTTAAACCAAGCAGAATGCCAGGTAGGGCTGGCTCAGCCTAATGTACTCATACCTTTATTGGGTTATCTGATGCTGCATTGCCAAAAAATAAGTATTTATTAATATGCAAATGAGCTAAGTGCACTGAAGGCAGGTTCAAGACCCTCTGGGCACTCTAGGTTCACTGTTTTCCTCTGGCAACCTATCCCTCTCCTTCTTGATTAACAGGGACAGGCTTCTGTATCATCATCTTGTCTGGCCCTGAAATCCCGTGCCTGTAGCATTCATTACAACAGGGACCAGGGTGGATAAAAATCAATTATTTTTTAAATCAGATTTTTCTTTATTTAAAGAGGACCTTTCACCATAATAAAACCTCTAAACTAACTATACAGACATGTAGAGCGGCGCCCAGGGATCCCCCTGCACTTACTGTTATCCCGGGCGCCGCTCCGTTCTCCGGTTATAGCCTCCGGTATCTTCATAGTTAGGCTCCACCCAGGGGAACCTGATGCAGTCTCTTTCTCCTATGCTGTACCGCTGGCCAATCGCAGCGCTCAGCTCATAGCCTGAGAGAAAATAAAAACTCTCAGGCTATGAGCTGAGCGCTGCGATTGGCCAGCGGTACAGCATAGGAGAAGGAGACCGCGGCAGGTTCCCCTGGGTGGAGCCTAACTATGAAGATACCGGAGGCTATAACCGGAGAACGGAGCGGCGCCCGGGGATAACAGTAAGTGCAGGGGGATCCCTGGGCGCCGCTCTACACGTCTGTATAGTTAGTTTAGAGGTTTTATTATGGTGAAAGGTCCTCTTTAACCACTTAAGGACCACAGGTTTATACCCCCCTAAAGACCAGGCCCTTTTTTACAAATCGGCACTACACTACTTTCACCGTTTATTGCTCGGTCATGCAACTTACCACCCAAATGAATTTTACCTCCTTTTCTTCTCACTAATAGAGCTTTCATTTGGTGGTATTTCATTGCTGCTGACATTTTTACTTTTTTTGTTATTAATCGAAATTTAACGATTTTTTTTGCAAAAAAATGACATTTTTCACTTTCAGTTGTAAAATTTTGCAAAAAAAACGAGATCCATATAGAAATTTTGCTCTAAATTTATAGTTCTACATGTCTTTGATAAAAAAAAAATGTTTGGGTAAAAAAAAAATGGATTGGGTAAAAGTTATAGCGTTTACAAACTATGGTACAAAAATGTGAATTTCCGCTTTTTGAAGCAGCTCTGACTTTCTGAGCACCTGTCATGTTTCCTGAGGTTCTACAATGGCCAGACAGTACAAACACCCCACAAATGACCCCATTTCGGAAAGTACACACCCTAAGGTATTCGCTGATGGGCATAGTGAGTTCATAGAACTTTTTATTTTTTGTCACAAGTTAGCGGAAAATGATGATTTTTTTTTTTGATTTTTTTTTTCTTACAAAGTCTCATATTCCACTAACTTGTGACAAAAAATAAAAACTTCTATGAACTCACTATGCCCATCACGAAATACCTTGGGGTCTCTTCTTTCCAAAATGGGGTCACTTGTGGGGTAGTTATACTGCCCTGGCATTCTAGGGGCCCAAATGTGTGGTAAGGAGTTTGAAATCAAATTCTGTAAAAAATGACCAGTGAAATCCGAAAGGTGCTCTTTGGAATATGGGCCCCTTTGCCCACCTAGGCTGCAAAAAAGTGTCACACATCTGGTATCTCCGTACTCAGGAGAAGTTGAGGAATGTGTTTTGGTGTGTCATTTTACATATACCCATGCTGGGTGAGATAAATATCTTGGTCAAATGCCAACTTTGTATAAAAAAATGTGAAAAGTTGTCTTTTGCCAAGATATTTCTCTCACCCAGCATGGGTATATGTAAAATGACACCCCAAAACACATTCCCCACCTTCTCCTGAGTACGGAGATACCAGATGTGTGACACTTTTTTGCAGCCTAGGTGGGCAAAGGGGCCCATATTCCAAAGAGCACCTTTCGGATTTCACAGGTCATTTTTTACAGAATTTGATTTCAAACTCCTTACCACACATTTGGGCCCCTAGAATGCCAGGGCAGTATAACTACCCCACAAGTGACCCCATTTTGGAAAGAAGAGACCCCAAGGTATTCGCTGATGGGCATAGTGAGTTCATGGAAGTTTTTATTTTTTGTCACAAGTTAGTGGAATATGAGACTTTGTATGAAAAAAAAAAAAAAAAAAAAATCAGCATTTTCCACTAACTTGTGACAAAAAATTCTAGGAACTTGCCATGCCCCTCACGGAATACCTTGGGGTGTCTTCTTTCCAAAATGGGGTCACTTGTGGGGTAGTTATACTGCCCTGGCATTTTCCAGGGGCCCTAATGTGTGGTAAGTAGGTAAATGACCTGTGAAATCCTAAAGGTGCTCTTTGGAATATGGGCCCCTTTGCCCACCTAGGCTGCAAAAAAGTGTCACACATGTGATATCGCCGTATTCAGGAGAAGTTGGGGAATGTGTTTTGGGGTGTCATTTTACATATACCCTTGCTGGGTGAGAGAAATTTCTTGGCAAAAGACAACTTTTCCCATTTTTTTTATACAAAGTTGGCATTTGACCAAGATATTTCTCTCACCCAGCATGGGTATATGTAAAATGACACCCCAAAACACATTCCCCAACTTCTCCTGAGTACGGCGATACCAGATGTGTGACACTTTTTTGCAGCCTAGATGCGCAAAGGTGCCCAAATTCCTTTTAGGAGGGCATTTTTAGACATTTGGATACCAGACTTCTTCTCACGCTTTGGGGCCCCTAGAATGCCAGGGCAGTATAAATACCCCACATGTGACCCCATTTTGGAAAGAAGACACCCCAAGGTATTCAATGAGGGGCATGGCGAGTTCATAGAAATTATTTTTTTTTTGGCACAAGTTAGCGGAAATTGATATTTTTAATTTTTTTCTCACAAAGTCTCCCGTTCCGCTAACTTGGGACAAAAATTTCAATCTTTCATGGACTCAATATGCCCCTCACGGAATACCTGGGGGTGTCTTCTTTCCGAAATGGGGTCACATGTGGGGTATTTATACTGCCCTCGCATTCTAGGGGCCCTAAAGCGTGAGAAGAAGTCTGGAATATAAATGTCTAAAAAATTTTACGCATTTGGTTTCCGTGAGGGGTATGGGGAGTTCATGTGAGATTTTATTTTTTGACACAAGTTAGTGGAATATGAGACTTTGTAAGAAAAAAATAATAATAATTCCGCTAACTTGGGCCAAAAAAATGTCTGAATGGAGCCTTACAGAGGGGTGATCAATGACAGGGGTGGTGATCAATGACAGGGGGGTGATCAATGACAGGGGGGGTGATCAGGGAGTCTATATGGGGTGATCACCACAGTCATTGATCATGCCCCTGTAAGGCTTCATTCAGACGTCCGGATGCGTTTTGCGGATCCGATCCATCTATCAGTGCATCCGTAAAAATCATGCGGACATCTGAATGGAGCTTTACAGGGGGGTAATCAATGACAGGGGGGTGATCAGGGAGTCTATATGGGGTGATCACCACAGTCATTGATCATGCCCCTGTAAGGCTTCATTCAGACGTCCGGATGCGTTTTGCGGATCGGATCCATCTATCAGTGCATCCGTAAAAATCATGCGGACATCTGAATGGAGCTTTACAGGGGGTTGATCAATGACAGGGGGGTGATCACCACAGTCATTGATCATGCCCCTGTAAGGCTTCATTCAGACGTCCGGATGCGTTTTGCGGATCCGATCCATCTATCAGTGCATCCGTAAAAATCATGCGGACATCTGAATGGAGCTTTACAGGGGGGTGATCAGGGAGTCTATATGGGGTGATCACCACAGTCATTGATCACGCCCCTGTAAGGCTCCATTCAGACGTCCGTATGCGTTTTGCGGATCCGATCCATCTATCAGTGGATCCGTAAAAATCATGCGGACGTCTGAATGGAGCTTTACAGGGGGGTAATCAATGACAGGGGGGTAATCAATGACAGGGGGGTGATCAGGGAGTCTATATGGGGTGATCAGGGGCTAAT
This sequence comes from Bufo bufo, assembly GCF_905171765.1. Lineage (NCBI taxonomy): Eukaryota > Metazoa > Chordata > Amphibia > Anura > Bufonidae > Bufo > Bufo bufo. The sequence goes on from NC_053389.1 coordinate 178,058,395, forward strand.
AAGGGGTTAATAAGTGACGGGGGGGGGGGTGTAGTGTAGTGTAGTGGTGCTTGGTGCTACTTTACTGAGCTACCTGTGTCCTCTGGTGGTCGATCCAAACAAAGGGGACCACCAGAGGACCAGGTAGCAGGTATATTAGACGCTGTTATCAAAACAGCGTCTAATATACCTGTTAGGGGTTAAAAAAAACACATCTCCAGCCTGCCAGCGAACGATCGCCGCTGGCAGGCTGGAGATCAACTCTCTTACCTTCCGTTCCTGTGAGCGCGCGCGCCTGTGTGCGCGCGTTCACAGGAAATCTCGGCTCACGCGAGATGACGCCTATTGGCGTTAGCGTAGCCTGGGGGAGCTGCCGCAATGACGCCTTTCGGCGTTAGCGTGGCGGCAAGCGGTTAAATAGGATTTTTTTAAAGGGTTTCTGTCACCCCGCAAAACTCATAATTTTTTTTTTTGGATCGTTAGATTCCTCATAGTGCGATATAGGAGAATATAATGCTCTTACTTACTTTCATGCGGCCGATTCTTTATAAAACAAACTTTTATAATATGTAAATGAGGGCTCTACCAGCAAGTAGGGCGTCTACTTGCTGGTAGCTGCTGCAGAAATCCGCCCCCTCGCCGTGTTGATTGACAGGGCCAGCCGTGATCTCCTCCTCCGGCTGGCCCTGTCAGTAATTCAAAAATCGCGCGCCTCGCGTCATTCGGCGCAGGCGCTCTGAGATGAGGAGGCTCGTCTCCTCAGCACTCCCTCAGTGCGCCTGCGCCGATGACGTCTTCTCTTTCGGTGATGTCATCGGCGCAGGCGCACTGAGGGAGTGCTGAGGATACGAGCCTCCTCATGTCAGAGCGCCTGCGCCGAATGACGCGAGGCGCGCGATTTTTGAATTACTGACCGGGCCGGCCGGAGGAGGAGATCACGGCTGGCCCTGTCAGTCAACACGGCGAGGGGGCGGATTTCTGCAGCAGCTACCAGCAAGTAGACGCCCTACTTGCTGGTAGAGCCCTCATTTACATATTATAAAAGTTCGTTTTATAAAGAATCGGCCGCATGAAAGTAAGTAAGAGCATTATATTCTCCTATATCGCACTATGAGGAATCTAACTATCCAAAAAAAAAAATAATGAGTTTTGCGGGGTGACAGAAACCCTTTAATATAAAATGCTTTTTGAGGAAAATATATTACCATCCAAAGGTTATTCCATCATGAAATAAAGATTAGTTTTTTAATTATGTAGAATAAGGCTGTATATGTTTTAAATTTTTTGGTAAATAAATTCCATTAATCCATTCACAATGTCATGCTCTTCCAGAGGTTTTTGTAAGATTATTGGGCAGTTTCTCTGCCTACAAGATATTATCACAGATGCTTGGTTTACTTTTGCAGTTCTCAAAACTGAATTTGACTCAGCAGAGATCACATGCCTCTTCTTCACAGCAAAAATGTTATAACATGATCAGAGTTGAGAAAAAGACCTTAATCCTAACTTCTACAAACCTGAATGCAGAATCAACCTAATCAAACTAATATGAAAAGTTGTTATTCTAAAAAATCTTCATCTACTTGCATATTCTAAGTTATACCAGCAAGAATTAGTCTTTATGTAGAAAACTATGATTTAAATCAAGCCTTACTGACTAGTGATTTAAATCAAATCCACCCTGACAGGGACGCATGTACAGTAGAGTTATCTGCAGGCCAGGATGCAGTGTTGAACTGTTCATGTACAGATGATGCAAGGAATTGCACAAACTTGTGATTTTAGGATCAGGAGAGATGACTATACAGAAGCCTGGCCCTGTCAAGATGGAGAGGGGTAGTCTGCCAGAGGAAAGCAGTGGAGCTGCAGTGCACAGGGGGCCTCTAGCCTGCTCTTTGAGCACTTAACAGTTCATTTGCATATGGATAAGTGCATACCTTAAAAACAATAAGTCCCCTTAAATAAATGTCTAAATTCTACATGAAATACCAGTGCTAGTTGGGTCTTGCTGTGCATCAGCGTACAGCAAGAGGAGAGAACCCACATAGGTTGCAGAGTGAGGGGGAATTGCACACTCCACATCATCAATAGCTACCAGCTCAGTGGAGAGGAGATCATGACCTGTAGAAGCAGAAATCAGTTCAAGAATGAAGCTGTACTGATACATGCAAGCTGAAGAAGGCAGCAGCATCCTGGACACACAGATCTCACATCCAACATGTATTACTAGGAGGAGCACATACACTTAAGAAATGTCTGAAACTAGGCACTGGTTATTAACAGATTATCATGGGGTCTAAAAACTAATAAAGGAATGAAGATTGCAGGCTAAAACTTAATGAAGGTTTTTTTAAATGCATATTCCAGTGCAGGGGAAATAATTTTCCATAAATAAAATTCCAGCACACTCGCTTGAATCAGTAGAAAACAGTAAAAACATGTCGGCAATCTATAGGAGGTGATGTGTGTTTTTTAATATATTTACTTCAATACGTTTTTAGATTTTATTTACACGCTGGATCCTATTTGTAATCATTTTCCCTGGCTGCACATGTTGAAAAAAGTAGCAGACATTATAGTTACCTTGCCCATTCCCTGCCGCTGCTGTTTCAGTGGTGCCCGGGTCCCCACTTCTCTCCACTTCCTGTTGACTTCTCTGCACAGCAAAAAATGACTCTGAATGCTCTTTATCCAAACACTGGTTGCAGCGATGATCCGGCCGACAATGATTGGCTGAATGGCAATCCCAGCCATGTACTGCTGTGTTGAGAGACAAGTAGAGAGAAGTGATGACACTGGCACCATCAGAATGGCAGGGGATAGGGACGAGGTAAGTATAAATTCTGTTATTTACTGTATTTTTCAGACTGTAAGACAAATCGGACCATAAGACGCACCCACAATTAGAAGTGTAAAAATAGAAAATGCTATTTTTGCTGTATATATCGTATGGGGGATATACAGTTGTTATGGTACAGACACAGTACAAAAGCCAATGCCTCATAACATTGCCAGCCACAATGCCCCCTTCCTATGCCAGCCGCAATGCCCATTACTTTGCCAGCCGCTATGCCCTGACTATGCCAGACACAGTGGCTCATCACATTAGCAGTCATAATGCGCCCTGGCTATGCCAGCCGCAATGTCCCATCACTATGCCAGCCATGGTGCACTATCATTATTAGGGGCAGCCTTGCCTCCTAATCTTACCCAGTCAGAAGTAGCAGTCTGGAGTTGCTGATATGGATCTGTTCTATGCACAGTTTGGAGGGGACACTTGGCTACAAGGGTCCTGCCAGGGTAGACACTGCACACATTTACTCTGCTGTGTATTTGCACACTGAACAGTCACACTGGACCTGTCAACTAATAACTGAGGTCAGAATCTCCTGCTTCTAATGCCGGCATCTGGACTGTTAGATGCACCAGAAGATGACCGCACAAGATTGAAGAAAAAAAGTGCGTCTAATGTTTAAAAAAATACAGTATTTTTAGAATGTGCAGTCCAGGGAAAAGGTTTTACTTTGCAGTGGAATATCCCTTTAACTCAAGGTAACCACTAATATATCTAAACATCTTTTTTCATATCAAAGAACCTCAGGTCATTGTGGGATAGCACAATGATAATTTTTATGCTAGGCTGCTTGACTCTTCATATTGAGGTACCAGCCGCTTTGGAGGTGGAACTAATACTCTGATCTGGTGACATTGGACGGAGAGAGTACATTCTACTTTATTGCCTAATCGTAGGTCTGGTCACCTGCATTTGTAGCCACACAAGTACTGTTTCAGAAGTTACACATTTATAACAAAGTTTTGTTGTTTCCTATTATATTTTATGTCTGAATCCCTATTGATTACAGAAGGGACATCGGAAAATTTGGAAAAATTTACTGTGCAAAGTAAAACCTATTTCCTGAAACTATGACACGGGAGGAAAATGCCAGACTCTGAGCACCTCAAGGGTGAAAAAACTATCACAAAAAACACTTGTTTGTCCTCAGTTTAAAATTTTCTGTAGACTTCCATGCAACATCTGGAGCGGGTGTTTTTTTGACTAAAAAATGCTAGGAGAAAACCCCCCCAGCAAAAAGCACCATGAGAAACTGGGCAAGCCCTTAAAATTGCCAGAATAAAAGCTGTGTGATACTAGCGGTTTTTGGTACAGTATTTGCATTGAAATCAGCAGCTCCAGATGTTAGCTGATAGTGAATGAGAAATATGAAATGTAGGGCAGGTGGGTTGTTTAGTAATTGGTAGCATTTTTGTTTTTTTCTTGAAATGCAGCATGCTGAGGCTTTTGGTGTTTTTGTAAAGCTTGCTGTATGGGGAAAAAACAAGCAATTTCTATGGTGTTTTTCCATTGACAAAAACGCCAGAGCAAATTTGTGTCTGTAGGGGCCCTTAGGGGGCTTACATACATAATCATTAATTTGGCTTTTTTTTACCACTTGAAAAAATTGCAAAATAAGGCCTCATGCACACGACAGTTGTTTTTCTCGGCCTCCGTTCCGTTTTTTTTTGCGGATAGGATGGGGACCTATTCATTTCAATGGGTCAGCAAAAAAATGCTGATAGTTCATCCGTTTGTGTTCCGCGTCCATTGTCCGTGTTTCCCTTCAGCAAACAAAATTGTGCATGTCCTACTTTTTTCACATTTGCGGACAAGGATAGGCATTTATTACAAGGGATATGTGGGGAAAAAACGGATCCTACAAAAAAAACGGATGCTGCATCTGTTTTTTTTTTAGCGGACGCACAATTTGCTGACGCAAAAAACAAGTGTCGTGTGCATGAGGTTTAACCAAGTGTTTTTTGATTTGTGTTTTTGCCACCTGCGGTTTTAGTGGTGGTCTTTTCTGGCTTTTATTTATTTTATTTTTTTCACACTGGCCCAGATTTACAAATGTGCCTACACCCAAAAATCTGTGTAAAATGTGGTGCAATTTGACACATTTCAACAAGGCCTAAGGTGCACCACTTTAACCAATTGCTGATGCAAAAATCTGTTTCGGGCCTCATGCACACGACCGTTTTTTTTTTTTGCGGTCCGCAAAGCGGATTTCCGTTGTTCCGTGATCTGTGACCGTTTTTTCTTCCGTGGGTCTTCCTTGATTTTTGGAGGATCCACGGACATGAAAAGTGAACTAAGTCAAGTTTGCATTGAAAATGATAGAAAAAATGGACACGGATCACGGACGCGGATTGACTTGAATGGGTCCGAGAAACGTTGTCCGTGAAAAAAATAGGACAGGTCTTATTTTTTTGATGGACTGGAAAAACGGATCACGGACGCGGAAGCCAAACGGTGCATTTTCCGATTTTTACACGGACCCATTGTAATGGGTCCGCTAAAAAAAACGGAACAACGGCCGCGGATGCACACAACGGTCGTGTGCATGAGGCCTCAAAGTAAGCCAACCAATAGGTTATTATAGACAAATGTGCCTATCCATGAACCACATGTAGCCAACTGCAAGACAAACAAGTGGAGTGAGTGGCGTAAAAAAACGGAGCCACAGAAATGGCAAAGCCCTATTTTGCGACTTTTGGAAGCCAGAATTGTAGAGTTCAGAGATTTAAAAAAACGCAAAATCCTGGTAGAATTTTTCAAAGGCATTTTTTTCATATTGCTCTACACAGGGAGTGACATTAGAGGGAACTGCATACTTTCCGTTACAATAATACATGGCTTGAAAAAAAAAATATGTTTGTGCTAAAACACACTGGCCTAAATTTACTAGTGTGTCTGTGCTGGAAATTTGTCTAGAAAGTGGCACAAATTGTAACACTTTTTTCTTTTTTCCCAACATGCTCAACAAGTGACGGGGCTTAGTGGAAAGGGGGCAGGGCCTAAGATGTGCCATTTTGTTCTAAAATTGTACCCCAATTCTGGTGTAAAAATGTGTCTGAAAGTAAGCCAACCAATGAAGGCAGAGGAAAGGGTCTATCTCTGCACCAGATTTATCCTCCAGCCTGAGCCACTGTGATAAATCTGCTGCAGGTCTAGACAGACAAAGTTTACACCACCTATAGCAGGGTTTAGACACCTTCGGCACCTCAGCTGCTGTTAAACTACAACCCCCAGCATGCAAACATGCTTATAAAAGTGAATGGAGCATTCTGGGAATTGTAGTTTCAGAACCCCTGGAGTGCTGGAGGTTGCTAAATCTGTGCCATTGGGGGTCATATACAAAGATTTTTTTGGTCAGTCCCCTTTGCGTTGTTGAAGCTCGCTCCTAATCTATGAGTAGGCGTGCCCCTTCTATGACTTAAGGGTCATGCGCACGACCTGTTTTTCACTGATCTGTTCCGTATCTGAGTTTTTTTTTTTTTCCTCTGATTTAAGTCCTCCGTATGGTTTACATATTTGATCAGTTTTTTTCGGATCGTATACGGAAACAGTAACTTATTAATCACCAAACACATGAGCAATATGGGCTGGTCATGGCATTTCTGCAGTATGGATCCGCAATATACGGATGACATACGGATGTGTTCCATGTGCGTTCCATATTTTTTGCGGACCCATTGACTTGAGTAGGGCCTCGGACCATGATTTGTGGACAATAATAGGACATGCACTACTTTTTTGCGGAACGGAAATATGGAAACGGAATGCACACAGAATACCTTCTGTTGTTTTTGTGGACCCATTGAAGTGAATGGTTCCGCATACGGTACGCAAATAAAACTGAAGCGGATAGAAAATACGTTCGTGTGCATGAGCCCTTAAACATAGGTAAATGTGCCAAGACCAATGTTCCATCTACGGGTACACCCCTGTCACGCCCTCACCACCCCCAAATTTTAAGCGCGGTGCAAAAATGCCTGTGCAATGAAATATTGTCGCATGGGCGTTAACACAGCCCAAAAAAAGAGAGTTTGCTACTTATTTTTATGCCTAAAACAGGCGTAGCTCGCTTTGTAAATGATCACCCATTGTTTGTCAAAGAATGCAACAAAAACGGCACCAACAATGGATAAAAAAGTGCAGCACACTGCTGGTGTGTTTGGATACACTAAAAAAAACACAAGCTAAGGGCTCATGTTCACGACCGTTGTTGTTTTGCGGTCTGTTTTTCACGGATCCGTTCAGTATCTGAGTTTTGATTTCCTCTGATTTCAGTCCTCTTCCTTTCTATTATTGCACAAAACATATCCGTATGGTTTCCGTATTTGATCCGTTTTTTTTGTGGATCGTAAACGGAAACAGTAACTTATTAATCACCAAACACATGAGCAATACGGGCTGGGCATAGCATTTCTGCAGGATCCGCAATATACGGATGAAATACGGATGTGTTCCGTGTGTGTTCCATATTTTTTGCGGACCCATTGACTTGAATGGGGCCTCAGACTGTGATTTGTGGACAATAATAGGACATGCACTACTTTTTTGCGGAACGGAAATACGGAAACTGAGTGCACACAGAGTACCTTCTGTTGTTTTTGTAGACCCATTGAAGTTAATGGTTCCGCATACAGTCCGCAAAAAAAACTGAACGGAAGCGGATAGAAAATACGTTTCGTTTGCATGAGCCCTAAAAAATATACTCTTGCAGCTCCCTATGGGTGGTTTCACAGGTTTATTTTTTTATTTTTATTTTATTTTTTTAATGCAGGGTAATTTACTTAGGCTAATTTCACACTTGCGTTCGGGGTTCCGCTTGTGAGTTCTGTTTGAAGGCTCTCACAAGCGGCCCCGAACGCATCCGTCCAGCCCCAATGCATTCTGAGTGGATGCGGATCCGCTCAGAATGCCTCAGTCTGGCTCCGTTTGGCCTCCGTTCCGCTCAGCAGGCGGACACCCGAATGCAGCTTGCAGCGTTCGGGTGTCCGCCTGGCCGTGCGGAGCCAAGCGGATCCGTCCAGACTTACAATGTAAGTCAATGGGGACGGATCCGTTTGAAGTTTACACAATATGGTGCAATTTTCAAATGGATCCGTCCCCCATTGACTTTCAATGCAAAGTCTGGACGGATCCGTCTGACTAACTTTCACACTTAGGCCCCTTTCACACGGGCGAGTATTCTGCGCGGATGCGATGCATGATGTGAACGCATTGCACCCGCACTGAATCCTGACCCATTCATTTCTATGGGGCTGTTCACATGAGCGGTGATTTTCACGCATCACTTGTGCGTTGCGTGAAAATCGCAGCATGCTCTATATTCTGCGTTTTTCACGCAACGAAGGCCCCATAGAAGTGAATGGGGTTGCGTGAAAATCGCAAGCATCCGCAAGCAAGTGCGGATGCGGTGCGATTTCCACGCATGGTTGCTAGGTGACAGTGTATTCACTGTATTATTTTCCCTTATAACATTGTTATAAGGGAAAATAATAGCATTCGGAATACAGAATGCTTAGTAGGTGATCAATTGAGGGTTTAAAATAAATAATTAACTCACCTTCTCCTCTTGTTCACGTAGTTCCCAGTCTCTTCTTTACTTCTTTAATGATGAACTACCGGCTAGGACCTGTGGTGACGTCAGATCACATGCTCCAATCACATGATCCATCACCACGGTGATGTACCATGTGATTGGAGCATGTGATCTGACGTCACCAAAAGGTCCTTTAGCCCACAGCTCATCATTAAAGAAGTAAAGAAGAGATCGGGAACTACGCGAACAAGAGGAGAAGGTGAGTTAATTATTATTTTTTTTTTTATACCTCAATTGATCACCTACTATGCATTCTGTATTCAGAATGCTATTATTTTCCCTTATAACCATGTTATAAGGGAAAATGATAACATCTACACAACACCTAACCCAAGCCCGAACTTCTGTGAAGAAGTTTGGGTACCAAACATGCGCGATTTTTCTCACGCGAGTGCAAAACGCATTACAATGTTTTGCACTCGCGTGGAAAAATCGCGGGTGTTCCCGGAACGCACCCGCATATTTTTCCGCAACGCCCGTGTGAAAGAGGCCTTAGATTTTTGGGGGAAATATAATGCAGACGGATCCGTTCTGAACGAATACCATCGTTTGCATTATAGGAGCGGATCCGTCTGTGCAGACACCAGACGGATCCGCTCCGAACGCAAGTGTGAAAGTAGCCTTACATTTCTATGCCAGTTTTTGGCATAAAAATAGTTGCAAGATGGGGTTTTTTCTAACGTTCGTGGGAATATATATATAATTATATAAAATATTATAATTTTTTTTGCACAGGCGTTTTTAATTTCACGTTTATTTTCTGTGTCAGGGGCATCCCCGGAGCCAGAACTTTGGCCTCAGCACATTTACAAACATGTATACCTGAAAACAGGAGTAAATATTGGCTGAAAACTACTCCAGTCAGGGGCTGGCGTAGTTTTTATGCCTGGCGCAAGGACTGCCGGGGGTGCACCTAGTTTATGATGAGACTCATGCCTAGTCATAAATCGGCCAAATCCTGCTGCAGCGCAGAGGGGAGAAAAAGATGGGCATAAAACGCTTGTCTTTGTAAATGACCCCCTCTGCGTCCAGATGTTACATGTAAGCCAATAAGAAATTACAAAGTCAGAGAAAGGTGTGTGTCCCTGCACCACATTTATCGTCCAGCCTGAGCCAATGTGATAAATCTGATGTGGATAGCCTGTCTAAACGTACACCAGCGTTTTTGAATACATTGAAAAGGAACCTGTCGCCTCCAAAAACCATCTGAAGCCGCCAGCAGCGTGTTTCCGACGATAATTTTCTTCCTGAAGGCCGATGCGGCGGCTCAGAAAACGTTCCTTTATCCCCTGCCGACGCGCTCCTCCACACATGCTTGAAGTGAAGGGGGCAGCGGCCTCCTTGCTAAAAGTCACGGTAACCGCGCCCCTTCCCTGCCCCTTCGCTGTGACTGACAGCCGGCAGTTCGGTTGGCTTTGCCAAACACTCTGCCTAAGCGCTGTCAGTCACAGCAAAGGGGCAGGGAAGGGGCGCGGTTACCGTGACTTGAAGCAAGGAGACCCCCTTAACTTTTCTGAGCTTTTGCCGCATCAGCCTTCAGGAACAAAACAATTGTCAGAAACGCGCTGCTGGCTACTCTCAGGTACTGCTGGCGGCTTCAGATGGTTTTTGGAGGTGACAGGTTCCCTTTAAAACAGGGATCCGCAAACTTTGGCACTCCAGCTGTTTCGAAACTACAATTCCCAGCAAGCTCCATTCATTTCTATGTGAGTTCCTAGAAGAGCAAATATGCATGCTGGGAGTTGTAGTTTCACAATCTGATTTAAAAAAAAAAAAACATACAGGGGCACATTTACTAAGACTTTTTTAAATTTTTATAACGCCTAGTTTCCCTCCTGTGCTGCCGTTAGGTTTGCCTAATTTATGACAAGGCGTGCGCTGGTTTTTCATAGTTTTTCACTAACATTTACCTCTGTTTCCAGGCATAAATGTTAGTAAATTTCCCCCCACTCTGCTCAACTGGCAGGCACAGCGTAAAAATGGCCATGTGACTAGATATTGTTGCATGGCCGGTTAAAAAAGGGCGCTTGGGAGTATAAGCCCCCATGTGGGTGGTTTCACAGATGTTTTGTTTTGTTTTTCCCAAAAATGCCTTGGTTTTTTGCTACTTCAAGAAAAAAAACCCACTGCATCCAGATGTTATATGTTGGGCAATAGAAAAATATAATACTTTCTACAAACAGCATTTTTGTTGCATTTTATGACAGTTTTGTGTTGTTTTTCGGTCCTTTCACGTTTTTGAAATCTCAGCATGGTTATGTTTTGGGCGTTTTCCAAGCATTTTACTATAGATTTCTCCATAAAAAAAAAGTAATCAGCAAACAACTGCTTATAAAAAAAAATGTCTTTTTTTTTTCAAGGCATCAAAATGACAAGAATATAACGTATTGTTGTAGCAAGTGTAAGGGCTCAGTGCCTGACTGTAAACGGCGGGTCTGCAATATACGGGCACTGGCCGTGTGAACACCATGCTGCGGATGCAGACCCATTGACTTGAATGGGTCAGCAATCCGCAGCATACAACTGAAGATAGGACTTTATCTGTCTTTTGCGGACCGGAGGCATGGATCGGAAGTACTTTGCAGCCCTTCTGTGGACTTTCGGGCCCGTACCTCCGCACCGCAAAAAGATAGAACACGTTCTGTCTTTCGCTGTATCTTGCAGATTGCGGACCCATTCAGGTCCACACCGCAATACAGAGTGCACATGGCCGGTGTCTGTGCATTGCAGACCGCTCTTTGCGGTCCGCAGCACCGGCATTGAGCCAGTACGTGCATGTGTATGGGCTATTAAAAAAGTTCCTTTTCTTCTGTGCAGCGTTTAACTAGTTACCCAAACGCCTCCTGCACGCAAACCACAGATCTGCAAAATATACCTTCCATGTTCAATCCGCAGTTTTCTCAGTCCGATTTATAGAAATGACTATTTTTGTCCGCAAAATGGACAAGCATAGGAAATGTTCTATAATTTGCAGGGTGGCCAGAAAAGGCAGATGTGTACATGGGCCCATAGCAAAAAATACTGAAGAAAAACCCAGTCGTGTGCATGAGGCCTAAGGGTGTGTTTACAGGGGATGTTGGGAGTTCTGCCGTTTTACAATGCAGTTTTTGGCACATTGAAATCATGAGCTTTACATGGAGTTTTGCCATGGCTTTTTTTTTTTCAGTGGGCAAGTGAGTCCGCAAAAAAAAAAATGCAGATGCAGATCCGCAGGTAGCGGAGCGCAAAACTGACAGTCGTGTGCAAGAGGCCTTTCAGGTTCACGTACAGCTCTTCTATGGCAGAATCTTAGTAACCAGAAATGACCTCAGCTGATAGCTATTTTCTCTTGCTTGCAGCTTCAAGTGTAGGATCCTGCCTGCTAAGTAGGTAGGTATATCCCAGCAGGTGTTCCTACTCCCCAGTCCACGCACAATGAAAAGTATCCAGTTATTATGGAAGGAAAGCTAAGTAGGATCCTTGTCTCTCTCTTTTTGTTAGGCTATCATCGGGTATCTCTCAGGTCTGTGTGATCAAGTCACTCGGCTTTGGGCAAGTGCAAAGGTAAAAAGCAGAGAAGCCAAGATCCAGCCAGTGTTCAGGATCTGGACACGTCAGTGATTTGCAGAGTGAATCCTTTTATTAACATTAGAATTACAGCCCTGCTGTAAATGTCAGAATGAATGTCAGCATTGCAGTTCCTGGCCCATAAGTGCTCTATGTGAAATGCATGCTTACCTGTAAGCCAGTAATTTGCCTTAAAAGGTGTATCTTTTATTTCACAGCATCCTGCCTTTGTAAAGTATGAAGAAAACCCATCTCTAGTGAAGGAAATATGGCGGATAAGAGAAAACTACAGGGTAAGTCACTGGTTCCATGGCTAGTGCGTCTTCTGCACTGCTATATTGCTCCATGAGATAAGCTAGCTGACATATTGATGGACATAAGTTGTGGGAAGGTGTTCAGTTTTATGCAATTTAGGGCTCATGCACACAAACGTATGCCGGCCGTGCCCGTATTGCAATCCAGAAGATACGGGTCCGTGGCATTTCAGGCCATGCCTCTGCACCGCAAAAAAATACAACATGTTTGTGGACAAATCGCGCACCTGTCCAAGTTGAATGGGTCTGCATCCGTCAGTGCAGGCCAAGCGGATAGTGCCCGTGCATTGGGGACCGCAATTTGCAGTTCCCCTTTGGGTGGCACAAGTTTATGTGCTTGAGCCCTTATGCAGTACTGATGGATTTTATACAAACGCTTGTCATTGCCTTAACACATGCATTGTCATGAGATCGGTAGGAATCCATTACATGCAATTTGGCAACAGTTGTATGTGTTTTTTTTTTGTTTGTTTTTTATATCTGTTAGCCATTATCATGCCAAAGTTTACAAAAAGAAAGAACGGGGGAAAAAAAAGTGTGTACATTCGAAAGATTGTTATAAAAAAAAAAAAACAACCCGATTGAGGATGGTCCCCTGCTTGCATGCTCGGATAACGCCTTGTCTGTGAGTTCAGCCTCCTGCACACGAATGTGTGCTTCCTGTTGCCGTATTGTGGACCACATATGCGGATCCGCAATACACGGACACCGTTCCGTGTGCATTCCGCATCACGGATGCGGACCCATTCACTTCAATGGGTCCGCAAATCCGGAGATGCGGAACGGAAGCACTACGGAGTGTTTCCGTGGGGTTTCGTCCCATACTTCTGTTCCGCAAAAAGATAGAACATGTCCTATCTTTTTGGGGAACGGTCGGATCACGGACCCATTAAAGTGAATTAATCCGCTGCGGCTGCCCCACGGACGATGTTCATACATTGTGGCCCGCATTTTACGGGGCGCACACGTTCATGTGCAGGAGGCCTTCTGCTGCTGGGAAAATATCAGTATGGCTGGAAGCGGCTTCCTCACCAGTGACAGCTGGTCAACAGGGTTTATGGGAGACGGTGCTCCTACTAAAGAGTCATTTTGGACTGTAAGCAACCCAATACTGGGGGCGTTTCCAAATGCCTGTGATTTTGTGTTATTTGTGCTAGCATCAAGGTAATAACATTTTACACAGAGGAACTATGTCTTTGATGGTTTGGCATGTTTTAGTGATGTTATTTGTTAGACTTCACTCCTTTTGCCAGAATCATTGATCTATTACACCACTTCCAGGAGAGATTGATCGCTGTTTGAAAAAGGTGTCAGAAGGGGTGGAGCAGTTTGAAGACATTTGGCAAAAGGTATATTAATGTATTTGTTTCCTGCTTTATTAGACTGCTTTTTATAGTAACACTGGACCGAGAGAGCAATTTTTTTGCCTCATTAAATACATTGATTGCATTAGAGAGCTGTAAAATATGTTTAAAGGGTTCTCCGGGCGTTTCATAAAATCCCAACATCCGCTGCCTTGTTGTGGGAATAAAGTTTGGTCAGTATCTGCCCCCCAGTTGGGCTGCCGATTCTGCCGTCTCCTCTGCACCCACACTGACTACAGGGTCTTTCTCTTCTAATCAGCTGCATGTACAGTATATGCAGCTGAGCGGTAAGACTTGGGGGGGGGGGGACATCCAATCGGGACTTGAGTGGAAGAGCCCACAGCCAGACTGAGCACAGCGGAGATGGGGGAATTGGCAGTGCAAAGGATGCGTAACTGATCCGCGCCAACCAGCTCTTCTCGTTAAACTGCTGAGTTACTGCCCCTGGACTATGCTGTATTGTGATTTTAAGCAAGTTTTCAAATAAAAAGCCCTATTTGGACTATTGAATGGGACTTTCTCTTATGCACCAGACAGGTGAGCTGAATCACTTTCTACAGCTGTTGCTATAACTGATCCGGCAGGCTGTTCCAGGAGAGAACATTCTGCCCGAGTTCCGTGGATCCGACTAAGGCTTCTTTTACACTTCCATTGTTAATTCCGGTATTGAGAGGATCTCAACACCGGAATTAAATAGATCCGTTTTGATTTTGCACATCGGGATGCATCCGTTTCGTTAGGATGTGGTTGTGTGAAATTAAAAACGGAAAAAACAGATCCATTGCTAAATACATTGAAAGTCAGTGGGTGACGGATCAGTTTTTTTTAGGCTCCGTGTTTTCAGTAACGGATCAGTTTTTATAACCGGACACAAAACCGCAGCTTGCAGCGGTTTTGTGTCCGGTCACAAAACGGCATGCTGCCGTAACAGAATACATCCTGATGCATCCTGAACGGATCTCTTTCCACTCATAATGCTTGAGGATTAAACGGAAACTTTATTTATTTTCTCGGAGTTGAGATCCTCTGCCGGAGGAAAACAACAGCACAAGTGTGAAATAGACCTTAATTGGGTACCGCCATTCAGTGCTGACCCCATTGACTATAATGGGATCTGGTGGGAACCCGGACACTTTATGGTATGAGTTCCAGAAAGCGGCTGGACAAAAACCACTGCATGCACCGTTTATTGTCGGGTCGAAAACCCGGCACTCATGCCGGAAAGCGGCCGGATCCCATTATAGTCAATGGGATCCAGCGGGGAGCAGCAGTTTCTGGCTAGGCCCCACCAGTGAGCTCGGGCAGGGTGTTCTCTGTATGAACAGCCTGCACGATCAGTTAAACAGAAGTGTGAAGTGTGAACCTGCCCTAAGTACCGGCCAAACTATCTTTCCTTGACAGGACAGAAGATGCTGGGATTTAATGAAAAGCCAGTAGAAAGTGATAGTTCATACACAGTGCCTTGAAAAAGTATTCATACTGCTTGAACTTTTTTAAAAAAAATCCTTCATGTTATTGGGATTTTATGTGATAGACCAGGGATAAGCAACCTTCTGCACTTCAGCTGCTGTAAAACTATAACTCCCAGCATGTAAACTTACTCGGCTGTTCTTGTAACTTCCACAGAAGTGAAAGGAGGATTCTGGGAATTGTAGTTTCAGAACAGCTGGAGTCCTGGCGGTTGCTGATCCCTGTGATAGACTAACACAAAGTGGCAAGTATGTGTGAACTGAAAATAAAATGACACATGGTTTTCAGAATTTGTAATAAATAATAATTTGGAAAGTGTGGCGTGCATTTGTATTCAGCCCCCCTGAGTCAGTACTATGTAGGTCCACCTTTCGCTGCAACCCCAGTCTTTTGAAGTATGTCTCTACCAGCTTTGCACATCTAGAGGCTGAAATTGTTGTGCATTCTTCCTTGTAAAATATCTGTCAGATAGGATGGAGAGTGTCTATGAACAGCAATTTTCAAGTCTTGCCACAGATTCTCAATAGGATTTAAGTCTGGACATTGACTGGACCATTCTAACACATGAATATGCTTTGATCTATTCTAAACCATCCTATTGTAGCTCTGGCTGTATGTTTAGGGTTGTTTTCCTGCTGGAAGGTGAACCTCCACCCCAATCAAGTCTTTTGCAGCTTCTAAGGTCCCTTGCAGACGAGAGTTCCTCCTGCAGCGAGTGCGCAGCGCAGCTCCCGACCTGAACTCCCAGCCCTGCCGGGGTCACATAACATTATATTGATTTATTAAGCTATGTAACCCTTAGGGCTGTTTCACACGAGCGGATGCCGTGCGTGGCATCCGCTCCGTGAAAGAGTGCCAAGACCCGATGCAGACTGCAGAGGCACGGAGCATTAACATGACTGATAATGCTCCGTGCCTCTCTGTGACCTCTTTACTACGAAATCCGTAGTAAAGAGATCACAGAGAGGCACGGAGCATTATCAGTCATGTTAATGCTCCGTGCCTCTGCAGTCTGCATAGGGTCTTGGCACTCTTTCACGGAGCGGATGCCACGCACGGCATCCGCTCGTGTGAAACATCCCTTACAGTTTTGGATTGTATTGGATAACAGTGACCTAATGCTGCCAGTGTTATCCAATACATTCCAGAACTGTAAGGGTTACATAGCATCATAATCATAAGCAATATAATGCTATGTGACCCCCGGCAGCGCTGGGAGTTGAGGCCGGGAGCTGCGCTGCGGACTCGCAGCATGACAAACACTTGTCTGCAAGGGGCCTAACAGGTTTTCCACCGGGATTGCCCTGTATTTAGCTCCATCCATATTCCTATCAGCTCTGACCAGCTTTCCTGTCCCTGCTGAAGAAAAGCCTCCCCACAACATGATGCCGCCACCACATTTCACAGTGGGGATGGTGTGTTCTAGGTGATGTGCAGTGTTAGTTTTCCGCCACACTTAGCATTGTGCATTTAGGCCAAAAAGTTAAACTTTGGTCTCATCTGACCTGACCAGAGCACCTTCTTCCTCATATTTGCGGTGTCCCCTACATGGCTTGTGGCAAACTGCAAATGGGACTTCTTATGGCTTGCTTTCTAAAATAGCTTTTTTCTTGTCACTCTTCCATAAAGGCCAGATTTGTGGGGTATACGACTAGTAGTTGTCCTGTGGACAGATTCTCCCACCTGAGCTGTCGATCTCTGCAGCTTCTCTAGAGTGACCATAGGCCTCTTGGCTGCTTCTCTAATTAGTGCTGTCCTTGCTTGGCTGTCAGTTTAGGTAGACGGCCATGTATTGGTAGGTTTGCAGTTGTGCCATACTCCCATTTTTGGATGATGGATTGAACAGTGCTCTGTGTGATGTTGAGAGCTTGGGATATTTTTTTTTTTATAGCCTAACCATACTTTACACTTCTCCACAACTTTATTCCTGACCTGTCTGGTGTGTTCCTTGGTTTTCATGATGCTGATTAATCACTAATGTTCTCTTAACAAACCTCTGAGGCCTTCACAGAACAGCTGTAGTTATACGAAGAATAAATTACATACAGACATTTACTAATCAGGTGACTTCTGAAGGCAATTGGTCACACTAGATTTTATTTAGGGGTATCAGAGTACAGGGGGCTGAATATAAATGCACGCCAGACTTTTTAGACTATCATTTATTAAATTGAAAACTATGTCTCATTTTCTTTCCACTTCACACATACTTGAAATTAAATCCCAGTAAAATACATTTAGTATCAAGTAGCATTTATCATGTAGAGAAAGTTAATACAAGGCACTTACTAATGTATTGTTATTATCCATATTGCCTCCTTTGGCTTCATTCATTTTTCCATCACATTATTCACTGCTCGTTTCCATGGTTACATCCACCCTACAATACATCAGGGGTGGCTGTGCTTGCACACTATAGGAAAAAGTGCCGGCCTCTCTAGTGGCCAGGACCGTGGGAGCGCACATAGGCTGGTGCTTTTTCCTATAGTAAGCAAGCACGGCCACCACCGATGGATTGCAGGGTGGTCGTAACCATGGAAACGAGCAGTGTATAATGTGATGGAAAAATGAATCCAGCCAGCAAAGGAGACGATCTGGATGATAACAATACATTAGTAAGTGGCTTGTATTAACTTTATCTACATGATAAATGCTATTTGCTGAAGTGAGACATCACCTTTTAAGTTTCTGGGTGTAACATGAAAAAATGTTCAAGGGGTATGAATAATTTTTCAAGGCACTCTAGACAGTCTGTAGTGTAGTAGTAGTTCATTACATCTTCCACACTGGAGCCTGCAGATTGACATTCCCTTTGGGAAATAAAGGGTGGAAGAGGTAATGGTGATTTATCAGTGTGGCTGGGAGCTGCACAGAAATGGAGAAATGTTTTACCTTTATACCTGGTCCACATGAGTGCAGTGGACAATAGTGAATGTGGTTCTCTTCTCCAAACCCCATTGGCACATAGCAGAAAAAAATTAAACTATTTTTGCATATATATAATTGAAGTGGAATTGCATGGACCCCGGACATGTCACCTAACCATTCCGAAACTCCTGCAAAAAAACAAGACCTCAAGACCATAGATTTAAAAAAAATGATGTGTGTCTGAATGTGAAGAAGCCAAAAATGAAAAAAAGGCCCTTGAGACCATAACTTTGTAGACCAATATTTTTTCATTTTTGTTTTCTCTTACTTAGCTACATAATGCAGCAAATGCCAATCAGAAAGAGAAATACGAAGCAGACTTGAAGAAGGAGATTAAGAAGCTACAGGTTGGTTTAGTCTACTGAGTAGACCGTACATTTTGTAATTGATGCACAAATGCTTCATCTACAGTTGAGCCATCTGAGGAAGGTGGTCACTGATATCACTGGCCATCAAATGGTTTTAAATCTTCTAGGCAGTCAACATCATATAAATGCTTCTATGAATGGGGCCAGATTCTAGCCTTGTTGGTTACATAGTGTAAAATCTGTGCTAATGTTTTCCTGTTGCAGAGATTGCGGGACCAAATAAAGACATGGGTGGCATCCAATGAGATCAAAGACAAGAGGCAGCTTATTGAAAATCGAAAACTAATAGAAACGGTAAAAAACCATGGTGTCGTAAGTCAAGCTGCGTACACTTTGTGTTGATCGAGATTGCCAGAGTTTAGACAGGAGGAAGGCCTCTGATATTGTACCACGGAAGATATCTGCATTCAGTTGTCTTATCTCTAAAGACAGTGGTAGTACATTTACTAAGACCGCCTTTTTAAGCTGGTTTTCTTCTTGCTCTGCTGTTAAATTTGTCTCATTTTTAGGTGTGCTGTGCGCCTTGACATAAATTAGGCGCATCTGTGTCAGTCCTTGCGCCAGGCATAAAAACTATGCCAGCCCTGACACCCGTCACGCTCCAACTGGTGGACACGGCATAAAACCGGCCGTATGACTAAATATTGTTGCACAGCCAATTTTAAAAAAAATAGGACTTACGACTATTTTAGTCATAAAATTGTCGCATGTCCCTTAGTAAATGTGCCCCAGTGGGTCTAACTCCTGCAATTAGCTGTTACCTCAGGGGAACATGCAGCCAGCCATAAATTTCTGTTAAATCTATTGAATAGCTGACTTAGTTGCTCATAGTGGATCCTAAGTGGGGAAACTGTCTGTGACGTCCATATGCCCTTTTTTTGGGCACAATGACAGGGGTGTCTTCATGTGAATAACCCTTTTTAGGGTGTAGTCACACAGGTACCTAGTTTGGCAGTAGTATCTCATATTCGTACTTGATTATAAAGGATGGCAGCAAAGTGTGGAATTCCCCTTTTAGGACTGAATATTATAAAGTTTGGGATTCAGCGATCCTATCTGTTCACTACATATCGTTCTGTACCATCAGCATACACCCAAGACAGGCTTTTGATAAACCCTGAGAGTTAGGGTACATTAACACGACCGTATTTTTGGCTCCGCATCCGTTCCGCAAAATTGGGTGCGGACCTATTCATTTCAATGGGGCCGCAAAAGATGGGGACAGCACACAATGTGCTGTCCGCATCCGTAGATCCGTTCCGCGGCCCCGCAAAAAAGATAGAGCATGTCCTATTCTTGTCCGCAATTGCAGACAAGAATAGGCATTTCTATCATGGGGCCGGCTACATTCACGCGGCCGGTATCCGTGTTTTGCGGATCCGCAATTTGCGGACCGCAAAATACATACGGTCGTGTGAATGTAGCCTTAAAAAATATAGAGATCAAGGACTGTCTTCAGCTTCGCTTGAGGCAGTGTTTGACAACTTCATATCTTACCCATGAGATATTTGGACATATTTTTGCTGGTAAAGTTCTTGTGGCATATTCAGCATAGCCAAATGTAAGGGGCTCTACTGAGAGGGCACACCCTTTGACTCTGAAGTATTGCTGCAAGAGAAGCATTTTCATAGTGGTGCTTCCTTGCTCGTAAGGTTTGACTTTTATTTGATAAATTGGTGGATTCAGTCCACTACCCCTAGTTAGTTAGCTTTGTTAGTGTAATATGATCTAAGCATTTTATACGCTTTGTCTGAAAGTGGGAAACCAATCCTTGAATATAGTTCTTGTGCTTCACATACATTATGTTAATGGGTTCCACCTCTCCAGACTTGTCTGTTTTACTAAATATTTTTATTCCCCTTAAAATAACATGCTGGAGCATCTATTCCCATAACCCTGCATTGCCCCTCTTCTAAGTTTGCAACTTGGTATTAACATTCCCCTTGGAAAAGTGGTGTGTCCCTGCAGGCTGGCGCAGACAGACTTTTCATAAGGGTACGGCTACATGGTGATTTTGGGCGCGTTGTGTCGCGCGCCCAAGTACCACAGTGTAGCACGACAGTAATAGAAATGAATGGGGTCACAGTGTGACTCGTGTTTCCTTTTTTCCAGTATTTAAAGGGACACTGACAGGGCCAAAAAGCATATTTAAGTATATATATGACAGTACAGGTCTTATAAAGTGTATTAGAATCATCTAAGTATCCCCCCTGTCCACCTTATAACTACAGTAAAATGAAGTTTTATAACCTGCTGGAATCGGGTTCAATCTGCCCAAGGGGCGGCGTTTCATCTCAACTTGCGCCCAGCCAGCCTCGCCACAACTGCCGTTTGAAGCGCCGCCCAGCTCATCAATATTCACTTCGCTGGGCGGCTACTAGTGTCCCCGACGATGAGCCGGAGGCCGATGCCCATAGGATTGTACTGGGCATGCGCCGGATCTTGCGTCGGGGACACTAGTAGCCGCCCAGCGAAGTGAATATTGATGAGCTGGGCAGCGCTTCAAACGGCAGTTGTGGCGAGGCTGGCTGGGCGCAAGTTGAGATGAAACGCCGCCCCTTGGGCAGATTGAACCCGATTCCAGCAGGTTATAAAACTTTATTTTACTGTATTTATAAGGTGGACAGGGGGGATACTTAGATGATTCTAATACACTTTATAAGACCTGTACTGTCATATATATACCTAAATATGCTTTTTGGCCCTGTCAGTGTCCCTTTAAGCTTTTCTACTCTCTCTCATGACATAGTTGTATTGATTGATTTCTGGGAGTAAGGCCTCATGCACACTAATGTATTTTCATTCAGTGTCCATTCCGTTCCGTATTTTTTATTTTTTTTGCGGACCATATGCGTAACCATTCATTTCAATTGGTCCGCAAAAAAAACGGAAGGTACTCCGTGTGCATTTCTTTTCCGTATTTCCGTTCCGCAAAAAAAATAGAACATGTCCTATTATTGTCCGCATTACGGACAAGGATAGTACTGCTCTATTAGGGGCCAGCCGTTCCTCAAAATACGTAATGCACACGGATGTCATCCGTATTTTTTGCAGATCCGTTTTTGCAGTCCGCAAAGTACATACGGTCGTGTGCATGAGGCCTGAGGGTAAGTTCACATCACAGTTTCGTTTTCCGTTCGTCTGATCTGTCAAAAGAACGGGAAACAAAAAAAAATAATTGTTTATTTTGAGCATCCTTTGTTAATTTAGCATCTGTTTTATCCATTTCAGTCAGAGATTCGTTATTTTAGATGGGAGAAAAAGTTCTCCACGAACTCAGGTGGTAATGGCTAAAACATGCAAAATGGCAGATCAGAGAAATGGAAAACTAAATGGTGATGTGATTCTACCCTAAGGGATCTATTAGCTGCTGTGTGCGATAATACAATAAAGGGGTTGTCTGAGTTATAAGATAAGTGTCCACAATTGTGATAAAATAGTAAAAGAACATACAGGTGAAACTCGAAAAATGTTAATATCGTGCAAAAGTCCATTTATTTTAGTAATGCAAATTAAAGGAATTGCATTAATGCAGCTTAAAATTTGAGTTTTGTGGAAAGGTTCAATATTTTGGGCTCAAAGTGTCACACTCTAGTCAGCTATTTAATCCATACCCCCTGAGCACAGGGTACCTGGGATTGTGACTTTGGGGTTTCATGAGCTGTAAGCCATAATCATCCAAATTATACCAAATAAAGGCTTGAAATATCTCGCTTTGCATGTAATGAGTCTCTCATATGTTAGTTTCACCTTTTAAGTTGCATTACTGAAATAAATAAACTTTGCACGATATTCAAATTTTTCGAGTTTCACCTGTATACTCACTACTTAGTCCCCACTGTTTCCAGCAGTGCCGACCCCAGTCCTCGCCTCCAGTTCCTGTTTATAGGCTGCGGCGGTGATAGTGTATCCAGCACATGACCGTATCTAAGTCAGTCTGGCTAAATTCTCTAATAATGATAGTTTCTCTAATAGAGTATTGTGTGTGAGAGCTAACAGCCCACAGAAGCAGCGCATGAGTAGCAATGTAACGGCTGCTGGAATAAATGGTTTCTAGATACAAGTAAACCGCCTGTCTGTGATGCTATCACTACTTCAGTTGACTGTGGGCAGTAAGCACAATGCTCCTAAATTCTTCACCACTTTGTTTTACAAACTTTCTTCTTGGTTACAGCAAATGGAGAGATTCAAAGTGGTAGAACGTGAAACAAAGACAAAAGCCTACTCTAAGGAAGGTCTTGGTCTTGCTCAGAAGGTTGACCCAGCTCAGAAGGAGAAGGAAGAAGTTGGACAGTGGTTAACGGTAAGATATTACAGTATCATTTAGTAATGCAGCATGTGATGGAGCATTACATAATTTTTCAAAAAGTGATAAACTGTATGTAAATTTCCTCTATACTGATCTTCTCAGATTATTGGATTTAAAGCTGGGCATACAGTCCAACCAGCATTCTGACGATTTTCCCTGAAGAGATACTGGGGCAGGATAATAATTTTCTGTGGTTTTGTAAATGATTTTAAGTAGTCGGGGACCGTCAATGTGTTTCTGCCGCCGGCTGTATTTGTATATTAAACGTTAATTATCATTGGTGGTGCAGTGCGACATCCCCTCCCCCCCCCCCGTATTAAAAACATTGCATTGCGCCCCAACCCTCCTGTCCCCAGTATTAAAAACATTGGTGGTACAGTGAGCCTCCCCCTCCACAGTATTAAAAACATTAGTCCCCTCCCCTTCTCTCATTGGTGGCAGTGGCAGCTTCTGATCGGAGCCCCAGCAGTGTAATCCTGGGGCTCTGATCGGTTACCATGGTAGCCAGGACATGGCAGTCTATGGTGTCGCGACGCGACAGTCGCAGAAAAATCTGTTGTCGCAGCATGTTGCATATTGCAGTGCGACACCACAGACTGCCATTATAAGAATTGTCGCGCGACAAATGTCGTCGTGTAGACCTAGCCTAAAGGGATTAAGAGATCCCAGGTTCTAGCCCCTAAGGGGGAAATAGTTATTAATTAAACTAAAAATAAATAAATAGTAAGTATAAATCACCCCTTTCCCAATTTTACATATAAAATATACAAATAAATGTTAAAAAATTCATATCTCCACATCCGAAAAGTCCAAACTATTTAAAAATATCTCCTATGCGGTGAAAGGAAAAATAAAGAAAAGAAAAACTGTGCGATTTGCCATATTTATTTTGTCACCTTGTCCCCCCCAAAAAATAGGATAGGACTGTTTGATTATGGGCTGAACGTTCCATAAAATACGGAATGCACACAGATTTTTTTGGGCATTTTTTTTTATTTATTTTTTTCGCGTGATATCGAGTATCGCAATACTTTTTTATGGTATCGAAACCGAATCAAAATTTTGATATCGAAACAACCCTAGTCTAAAGTACAGTTTTTATCTGTCCTTCACAGAACACGATTGACGCCTTGAACATGGGAGTGGATCAATTCGAAAGTGAGGTAGAGTCTTTGGCAGTACAAACACGGAAAAAGAAAGGAGACAAGGATGTGAGTACACTTCATAGAATAAAAGTTGCTTTGCAGTGACCAGTGAAAGTGTTTAGCAGTATAAGGGCTCGTTCACACGACCGTTGGTGTCCTGTTGCGGTCCGCAATGCACGGGCACCTTCCGTGGGGCAGGCGCATGGGGATCGAAGACCCATTCACTTGAATGGGTCCGCGATCCCTCCGTTCCGCAAAAAGATAGAGCATGTTCTGTCTTTTTGCTGTGCGCGGAACTCCAGAAAGTGCTTCTGTAGTGTTCTGTTCCGTGCTTCCGATTGAAATGAATGGGTCTGCATCCGTGATGCGGAATGACAACAGAACGGTGCCTGTGTATTGCGGTTCCGCAAATGTGGTCTGCAATTCGGTAACGGGACACCAACGGTCGTGTGAACGAGCCCCAACGGTGAACTGTATAAAGCACTTTTCATGTCTTCCCATATAGACAGCTACAAATTGGGTTTTTTTCTTATATCTCCTATGATACTGACAAAAATATCGTACATGGTTTTTGAGCTGACCTGAAAGCCCAGAGGAAGGGTATTTACATCTATTGTGTGCGCTCTTTTCTTTCTGCGATGCCTTCTTTATCTGGTGTTAGCAGAAGCAGGACCGGATCGAGGGACTGAAGAAGCAGATTGAAAAACATCGGTACCACATCCGAATGCTGGAAACCATTCTGCGAATGTTAGATAATGACTCAATCAATGTGGATGCAATCAGGAAGATTAAAGATGACGTAGAATACTATGTGGACTCTTCACAAGATCCAGACTTTGAAGAGAATGAGTTCCTGTACGATGACCTTGATTTAGAAGACATTCGTAAGTGGCTTTAATTATATACATCCAAAACGATGGCAATGCAAATGACAATCAGTCATATTACACCTTAGGAGCTCATGCACATGATGTGGTAGAACAACACCTTTATATAACAACTTCTTTACCCCTTTTTTATTTTGTGAATTGTTGTTCTTATGGGTCCACCTGTTTGGGATCGTACATATGGCAGTACATAATGTATGATCGTAAAACTTTATAAACTTTAAGTTGAAAAAAAAAAGAGCTCATGAACATGTGCCATCCGTGCCGTTCATTGGGGACTGCAGATTGAGGTCCACAATGCATGGGCACCGTCCATGTGGCCTGCATTGACTGATGCATACCCATTCAACGTGAATGAGTCCGCGATCCGTTCGCAGCACAATTTTTTTTTTTTAGCATGTTCTATTTTTTTGCGGAGCTAGGGATCGAAATGTAGCGCTTCTGTGGCCTTCCGCTCCATATCTCCCGGATAGCAGACCCATTCAAGTGGGTACACATCCTGGATATGGTGTGCACACGGCCGGTGCCTGTATATTGTGGACCCTCTGTATGCGGGCCGCAATACAGGTATGGCCGGCACACATTCGTGTGTATGAGCCCTAAGGCCTAGTTGACTCTTCAATGATTTCTATCGGTGATTGTGAGTCAAAACCAGGTGCAGTCAGAAACGCACAACAGGTGCAGATCTTTTTTGTGTTCAAGAAAATCTGCATCAAAACTGCACAAAGAATACACACAAATCAACACTATTTATCTCGGTTTTGGCAGGTTTTTGGTGCAGATTTGATGCAGTTTTGCTGTGTATCTCACTCTTCCATTGAATCGTGTGAAATCCGCAAATAAAAAAACGCAACATCAGTCGACATGCTACAAATTTCTAAATCCACACAGCAGGTCAATTTCCGCACCTAAGAAAATTCTCATACACCTTGGGAGAATTATGCACGTTTTGCTATGTGGATTTAGTGCAGAAAAATCGCAGTGTGCAGGGACAGGAACCCTTAGGCCTGGTTCACACTTCAGTGATTTGGTCAGTGATTTCCATCAGTGATTGTGAGCCAAAACAAGTTATGGGTCAAAAACGCAGAACAGGTGCAGATCTTTCCATTAGAACGTATCTCTGTGTACGATTCACTCCTGGTATTGGCGTACAATCACTGCTGCAAATCACTGACCAAATACTGAAATGTGAACTAGGCCTTAGCAATGCAGAGGGTAAAAGCAGTAGAAGACCTGCTGCAATTCTAGCAGTAATGTTGCCACAAAAAACTTCAAGTGGCTTTGCGGTGGTGGATTTCAGCCAGATACACTGCAGAAAATTCTCATCAGATTTTCTATGCATGCGTACAGTGGAGTAGAATTTCACAATAGGCGCATGCAGCAAAAGGATGCACCTAATTTATGATGATGTATATGCCTGGTCATAAATTAGGCATATCCTCCACCAGTGCAAAGTGTAAACAGACTGCCGTAAAAAGCCGGTCTTTGTAAGGGCTCTTTCACACTTGCGTTGTCCGGATCCGGCATGTACTCCACTTGCCGGAATTACACTCCGGATCCGGAAAAACGCAAGTGTACTGAAAGCATTTGAAGACGGTACCGTCTTCAAAATGCTTTCAGTGTTACTATGGCAGCCAGGACGCTATTAAAGTCCTGGTTGCCATAGTAGGAGCGGGGAGCGGTATACTTACAGTCCGTGCGGCTCCCGGGGCGCTCCAGAATGACGTCAGAGCGCCCCATGCGCATGGATGACGTGTCCAATGCGATCACATGATCCATGCGCTTGGGGCGCCCTGACGTCACTCTGGAGCGCCCCGGGAGCCGCACGGACGGTAAGTATGCTGCTCCCCGCTACACTTTACCATGGCTGCCAGGACTTTAGCGTCCCGGCAGCCATGGTAACCATTCAGAAAAAGCTAAATGTCTGCTCCGGCAATGCGCCGAAACGACGTTTAGCTTAAGGCCAGATCCGGATCAATGCCTTTCAATGGGCATTAATTCCGGATCCGGCATTGCGGCAAGTGTTCCGGATTTTTGGCCGGAGCAAAAAGCGCAGCATGCTGCGGTATTTTCTCCGGCCAAAAAACGTTCCGTTCCGGAACTGAAGACATCCTGATGCATCCTGAACGGATTTCACTCCATTCAGAATGCATGGGGATAATCCTGATCAGGATTCTTCCGGCATAGAGCCCCGACGACGGAACTCTATGCCGGAAGAAAAGAACGCAGGTGTGAAAGAGCCCTAAATTACCCGCAATGGGGCACGTTTATCAAGCTTGCCTGTTTTTAGGCTTTCAATTGGACAGACGTATTTCCTTCACCTGTCTTTTACCTAATATTTATCAAGCACTTCATAAATTGCACTAGGTGTGTTGGCATTAAGGGCTCATGCACATGAACGTAAGGGCTCCGTGCCCGTATTGTGGACTGCAGACGGCGGGTCCGCAATATACCGGTAGGGGCCACGTGCACTATGTGCTTTGGATGCGGACCGATTGACTTGAATGGGTCTGCAATCTGCAAGATACGGTCAACGATAGGCCATGTCCTGTCACATGGAAACATAATATGCATGTCCTATGTTTTGCCATATCTTGCAGATCGTGGACCCATGCAAGTCAATGTGTCCGCATCCACAGCAGGAGTGCACACGGCCGGTGCTCGTGCATTGCAGTGGTCTGCAGCACGGGCGCGCAGAGCCTTTATGTTCGTGGGCATGATCCCTTAGTCTGACCTCTAGTGGTTCTTTTTCAGTACGACAGGTTCATATTCGCTAAGGCTGTTCTAATTAGTATGCGCATGAAAATGTGTCTCGAGTGAGCTGAAATTAGGCACGTCTCCATAAAAGTGGCCAAATGTGGTGCAACTCGCCACTTAAACATATGCCAAAAAGTTTGACAGCCCTGGAGTGAAGTCGAAATTGGACTGATTTTACAACTAAATCGGGTGTAAAAATAAGGCGCACCTACATAAATAGGTTGGAAAATAGGCGCAAAAGTTAGAAAACGTAAGAATTTGTCTACGAGTATTTCCTTCGGCTGTCTTTCTTTTGCCCGGTAATTATAAAAAGTCGGACAGCCGTTGATGAATTAGACTAGGTGCATTTTTATTAGTCTGACCTCTGGTGGTTGTTTTTCAGTTAGACAGGGTCATATTCACTTAGATTGGTCTAATTTAATTGCACATGCAAAAAGTCGCATCTGTGTGGAGAAAAGTCGCATGTCTTCAGGAAAGTGCGACTTTTAATGCTAAAAAACGCAAACGGATGAAAAAAAAAAAAGTATGCCAGCCCTGGGGTGGAGTAGAAAATAGACTGTATTTGCGACAAATTCATGTGCAAAAAACACGAACCTACATAAATAGGTCGGAAAAAAGTTGCAACAGTTAGAAAACTTCTGAGATATTCTAAAAAATCTAAATAGTTGTACAAGGCAGAAAAACCTTCAAAACAGTTGAATGCAAATTGCGGTCCCCAATGCACGGTATGGCCGCACAACGGCTGTGTGCATGAGGCCTAAAACAGCATTTTTTGAGTTAAAAACAGGTGCAAACACTTTAGCAAATGTGTCCCAATGTGTTTCGCCTGTAAAAACCACAACTGCATCAAAATTGTGGCATGGCTTTAAGTGTACATATTGCGGCCATGGTGTGTTTTTTTTCAGTAGTTCTCCATAATTGCAGTAAAAACCCACTTTTTTTTTTTCTTTCTGGCAAACAGCTGCAAAAATGGCATCCATGACATTGCTGTGATTTGGGTGTAGTCCATAAACTTAACCAGTCCCATCCACACCATATGACCACCCCCTAAATGACACCTGTAACATACATCCTCATTGGTATCCACCTGGGTGTAAACTGCACGTGATTGAGTTGCCACAGCTGGGCTGTTTTGTAGGCACAATTCAGCACTTCACATCCTTTTATTACCTCTGATTATATTACTTGCAGTGCACAAGGAAGCTGCTGTTTACAAAGGCTGGCATTTTGCACTAGTCTTTATGTCCCCTCTGTGCTGCCGGAGAATTTGGCTAATTTATGGCAAGGAGTGCACCTTTTCATAAATTAGCCGTACCTCTGACAAGTCATGCACCTAGAGTGAAAATTACTCCAGCCTCCGACTGTAATAGTTTTCACTCCCCTTTACGCCTATTTCCAGCATAAGTTAGTAAATTTCTGTCCCGAAGCCACAGCACTTGCCACCTCCAAGTGGCACTCAAGTTGTCAAAAAATTGCTGCACAGAGTTTAAAAAGGCTGCAAAAAGGGATTTTGTGACTATTAGGCTACATGCACATGATCGTATGTGTTTTGCGGTCTGCAAATTGCGGATCCTCCAAAAAAACAGAAGACATCCGTATGCCATCTGTTTTTTTTTTTTGTTTGTTTTTTTCGGATCCATTGCAACAATGCCTAAAATGGACAAGAATAGGACATGTTCTATTTATCTTGCGGCGCTACGGAACGGACATACTGATGCAGACAGCACACAGTGTGCTGTCCGCATTTTTTGCGGATCCATTGAAATAAATGGGTTCGCATCCTATCCGCAAAAAAAAACGGAACAGACTCGGAAACAAACAACGTTCATGTGCATGAAGCCTTAATTGGTGTAAAAATCTTTGTAAATGACCCTCATGATTTACACGGACAGGGCTTTTTTTTTTTTTTTTCGTCCTTGATTTGACACATTCTTATGTGATTTTGTTTTTCTTCCTTTCAGCACAGGCGCTGGCAGCTACTTCCCCACCAGGTCACAGTCACATGGAGGATGAGATCTTCAACCAGTCTAGCAGCACTCCCACCTCTACCACATCAAGCTCTCCTATTCCACCAAGTCCTGCCAATTGCACCACAGTAAGTTCTTTCACCTGTTTCCTTGTCTCACGTGGCTGGAAAGTCGCACAACATTTTTTGTAACGATATTCAATGGTTTTGCAGTGCAACATGTGACCTGCTGCGACTGCAACGTGAAAGTTGCAAAAAATCGAAGGCCTTTTGCACATGAACGTATCTTATTTCCGTTCCATTTTTGCAGATTCCGTATGCGGAACCATTCATCTCAATGGTTCTGGAAAAAAAAATACGGAAAGTACTCAGTGTGCATTCCGTTTCCATATATCCGTTCCACTAACAGAACTTGGCCCGTATGTCATCCGTATTTTGCGGATCCATGCCCACTTTGCCCATGTGTTTACTGTTTACAAACATTACAGTAATTACAAATTTTATGTTTCCGTTTTCGATCCGCAAAAGACGGATCGCATACGGAGATGTTATTGCGGAAATATGGAACGGAAACACAATGGAAACAAAAAAAGGAACAACGGATCTGTGAAAAACGGACTGCAAAGTACAGAAAAATACATAGTCGTGTGCAAGACGCCTAAGTCGCATTTTTTTGTGACCATGATTACAAAGAACAAGAAGTCGCGCGACAAATGTTGCTGTGTAGCCCTACCCTTAATAATTGAAGTTTATTAGGCTGGGTTCACATGTTGAATTTTTTTATGATTTTCTATTTTGTTTTTGAAATGCAGAGAAAATGTTTTATAAAACAGTAGTGTGATATTGTGATTTGCTGTGAGTTTATGAAGTGGTTTTCACGGGTAAAGAGTTTTTCACCTGTAAAAAAAAAATATATATATATATGACCAAAAGCCACGTTGCGAAACCGCGGTAAACTCGTGTACACTTTTCCAAGAGTATTTTTCCAGCATTTCTGCTGCACAAAAATTTCTGAAAAATTATAGGCTATAAACAAAGTTTTAATGTTTTTTTTAAATTTGCAGGAAAATTCTGAAGATGACAAGAAAATCAGAGGCAGGTCTACAGACAGTGAAGTCGGTCAGGTGAGTTGGATAGTTACTTGTTTATCATTTCATCTTGCCTCACTGTTCACTAGTCTGTCTTTTGTCCTGTTCTCGTTTTACATTTTGAACAAAGCCCCACACTTGAATATTTTTGTCAGTTTATTGCATCAGTATTCATAAGCCAACATAAACCGAGAAAGTACAATGAACACACTCGTGCCTCTCCTGGTTCTGGCTTACAAATAGTGATGACAAATATGCAAGTCCTCGTATATTTTATTTATTTTTTCCAAAACTAGATCCAAAACAAGAGAAGTTATAAGCTCCACACTCAATTTTGTCTTGGCACAATACTCTAGAGCGGGGGTCAGCAACCTCCGGCAGTCCAGCGGTTGTGAAACTACAACTCCCAGCATGCTCCATTCACTTCTTGGGAAACAGCCAAGAAATGGTGCATGCTGGGAATTGTAGTTTCACTACAGCTGGAGTGCCGGAGGTCGCTGATCCCTGCTCTAGAGTATACAATAAGTATATTTTTATTTTATTTATTTATTTTCTCTTAAGGGTATGTATACCAATTACACTTCCGACACAGATTTCTAATACGTTTTTTTTTTTCTGTAGAGTTTGTAAAATGACTGACATTTTTAAACAAAAGCACCCAAAAATTTCAACAAACCCAAAGTGTGCAGTTGTCCAGATAATACTCTGATGGGGGCATTTTCTACCCCCTTTTGTGACTTTTTTTAACATGTGTGACAATATTTTGTTGCACACAGTGTTTTTGTGCCGTCCTCCTAGATTAAGCTCACCTCTGACAGTCCTTGCGGCAGTATATAACCTACTCCGGCACATGACTGGAGTAGTTTTTTGCCCACGTTTATGCCCGTTTTGAGGCATAAATGTTAGTAAATCTGCTGGGGCCAACATTCCCTAGTGTCAAATGCGGGGTAAATGCATGTGCCACTAAATATTGTCACCCAGACATTAAAAAGTGGCAAACATGTTAGTAAATGGCTCCCAATGTGTGTAAATACAGCACTTTGCCACAAGGATGGTATGTAGCCAAAACCACAAGTGCCATGTATGCTGGGAGAACTTGGATGGAATGATTTTCATATCTTTGGAGCCAGTGTAGGTTTGTTGCTTAGATAGAACAAGTACTTGTAGTTCCTTCCAGGATCCTTTCCTCTGCTGTAAGCGCTGTAAGGTGTATTGTATCACTAAGTCTATATTCTTAGTGTTTTTTCTTTTGCAGAACTGCATTTCAGTTCATGCAGGGAATTTTGTCCTTCTAGCATTACAGCGTATATGTATTTTTCCTTAAAGTGTAGCAGGGTTTTTCCTTTTTTAGTCACCAGCAAAGAACGGTTCTAAAAGTATCCATAACAACCATCATCCGCAGTCCCCTGCAGTGACGCCAAGTTACCAAATAGGAAGCAGTTCCAGCACGTCATCTCTCGGAAATGGGCCGGGTACAAACAGCAATGGAGCTGTATCAAACAGCAGCAGTACGAGCAGCAACAGCAGCACCAACAGCAAAAACAACCCGTCCAGTGGACACACGTCTGGTACACCTACACCTTATGCACAGGCAGTGGCTCCTCCACCATCTAGTACAAATACATCACAGCCGAGGCCACCCAGTGCGCAGCAAAATACAAGCAAGCAAAATGGAGCAACAAGTAAGTCTAGAGGTCTTTTCACAATAGGTTTGCCTTTCTGGCAGTTAGTACATATTCAGAGATAAGCGAAGCGCGCTTCGGATGTTACAACCGAAGTCTCTTCGTTCATAACTTTGGATTAATACTGCACGGAGATCCGTCTCTGTACAGTATTATAATGTATGGGCTCCAATGAGCAAGTTAGTTATTCGCAAAGTCAGGCGTCACTTAGTTGAATAACTTTGGTGATTAATTTTTAAAGTGGAAAACCACTTTAAAACTTGAAACCGAACTCTGCTTCAGCTCCGACCGGTACTTTGGTTTATTTCTCATTAATGGCATTGGGGGACACAGCACTATGGGTATACACCCAGCTAGCACTAGGAGGCAATACTAAATATGAAAAAGGTTGGTGACCGTTACTGTGGTGGAAATGCTAGAAAAAATGCCAAACCAGACCACTAACCAATCAAAGATGAATTCGGTGAAAGAAAAAAAAAGCCGGTTACTGGCCCTGATCTCGACAGTTCGTGTTGAAGATCAGAGCCACTGTGCCCACTTTGTACCCCATGCTCTAAATATTCTGCATGGCAAAATGAACGTTAGCTCAACATGTGGTGTATTTACAGCTGCCACCAGCAGCAGAAGCCAAGATCGTTGCTGACACAAATAACCCTTAGGCCCCTTGCAGACGAGTGTCCGGATGCGTTGCGTCTGCGATCAGGGAAAATCGTGCGAGTAGGTATGCAATTGCAGTCAGTTTTGACTGCGATTGCGTTCCTATGTTCAGTTTTTATCGTGCGGGTTTAATGCGTTTTGCACGCACGTGATAAAAAACTGACTGTGGTACCCAGACCTGAACCCAAACTTCTTCACTGAAGTTTGGGTTTGGGTTAGGTATTCTGTAGATTTTTATATTTTCCCTTATAACATGGTTTTAAGGGAAAATAATAGCATTCTTAATACAGAATGCTTACTAAAATGTGGATTGAGGTGTTAAAAAATAAAAATAAAATTGTTCCAATCGATCGCACAGCCGGCATCGTCTTCTTTGTTCTTCTTTCAGGACCTGCAAAAGGACCTTTTGATGACGTGGTGAGCGCGATTACGTCACCAAAGGTCCTTTTGCAGGTCCTGAAAGAAGAAGCAAGAAGAGGTTGCCGGCTGCGCGATCAATTGTTACAGGTAAGTTATTATTATTATTTTTAACACCTCAATCTACAGTTTACTAAGCATTCTGGATGAAGAATGCTATTATTTTCCCTTATAACCATGTTATAAGGGAAAATAATACAGGATATGCAGGGAATACACTTTAATGGGGTCCGGGGCTGCTTTCATCCCGATCATCCCCTAGCAACCACACGTGAAAATCGCACCACATCCGCACTTGCTTGCGGATGCTCGCGTTTTTCATGCATCCCCATTCATTTCTATGGGTTCTGCATTGCGTGAAAAACGCAGAATAGAGAACATGCTGCGATGTTCACGCAGTGCACAAGTGATGCGTGAAAATCACCCCTCATCTGAACAGCCCCATAGAAATGAATGGGTCCGGATTCAGTGCGGGTGCAATGCGTTCACCTCACGCATTGCACCCGCGTGGAATTC
The DNA here is from genome assembly GCF_905171765.1 of Bufo bufo. Lineage (NCBI taxonomy): Eukaryota > Metazoa > Chordata > Amphibia > Anura > Bufonidae > Bufo > Bufo bufo. The sequence goes on from NC_053389.1 coordinate 178,092,235, forward strand.
TTGCCCGTGTGAAAGGGGCCTTAGATGTCACGACTGTGGCATTTAAGAGGTTTACAGAAGCAGGGAGCTCCGTCTCTCCCCGATCAGGCCCCCATGACACGATCGCAGAGTCCCTTTGGTTGCCATGGCAGCCAGAGGCTTTAGAAAGCTGTCTGGGCCTGTCATGTATGGAAGCCTACCAGGTTGTGTCACAGGCAGGGTCTGATAGGACCAAGTATCATTGTAAAACTGACAGGTACAATGCAGTACATGACTATTGGAATTTATTGTACCAGTGATGGGACAACTGTCTTCAAGTCCCCAAGTGGGACTTTAATCGCCCGTGTGACTAAATATTGTCGCGTGGGCATTTAAAAGGTCACAAAAAAGGTTTTTGCCTTTTTTTGCCAAAAATTGGCAAGGCCTGTTTAGTAAATGACCCCCACTGACATAATTGCAATGTTTGACCATCTCACCTCCCAAAAAAAAGAGATAAAAAGCCAAATAGTATCAATAAATATTACTTGTCCCATAAAAAGATGAGCCCTCTCCAAAGTAAAAAAAATAATGAAATGTTACAGCTCTTAAAAACAATTTCCGCAAAATCCATGTTGGAAAGTTCAAATGCGTCTGCTTTCTTTCTGAGCCCTGCGGTGTGCCCATACAGCAGTTTACGGCCACATATGGGGTGTTTCCCTATTCAGGAGAAAATGGATAACAAATTGTGGGGGTGCTTTTTCTTCTGTTACCCTTGCAAAAATCTAAAATTTGTGACTTGGAAAAAAACTTTTCATTTTCACAGTGAAACATTTCAAAATTCTATGAAACACCTGTGGGGTCCAAGTACTTACTACACCCCTTGAGTGGTGTAGTTTAGCAGGAGAGTCTGCTGGACGCAGGAGGGAGCTTAGACAGTGCATGCGCTGAACGCTTCATTGGAAGTCTGTGCCATCAAACATGAAGAAGAGGAGCAGGAGTAGACTGGGCATGTACAGGATGCTTCCCCCAGCATCTGCGCAGTATCTTGAAGGGTGGGAGAGAGCAGTGCGGAATGGAAGTGTGAATGAAGCTAGGCGTCCACTAGGTGATGTAATTTGATGGTGCCACAAACAATGTTTACACACAGGGATCTGACCACAGAACAATCAGCAAATTGGGCATTTAAACAATTGCAAAGTTAAACATACAGTAAGGACATGTAAAATGTTAGAAAAGTGGCAAACCCCTCTTCATATATATGAAGACTATGCTCCTTTGTGAACATGCAGTCTAGTTTTATCTGCTCAGCAGGGTCTCTGACATGCTCATTGGACACACCCTTTAATCACAGGTTGAAATAGTAAGCTTAATGAGCAGGGGCGTCTTGTAAATTGTCATTGTGTTCATGGTTCAGCACCCGGCTGCCTTGGTTGTAGGAGGAAGAATGTAACCTGCACACTGAACAAGTGGAACTGAATGGAATCTTGCCACTTCTAAAGTCTCCTGTTTGTCTCCTTCCCTCTAGGTTATAGCTCTGTAGTAGCAGAAAATTCAGCAGATACTGCACTTAGTAATAGCAGTCAATCACAATCCAGCCAGTCTGTGATTCACAATCCACCAACCAGCACTGCGTGAGTACCAAAAAACGCTGACACTGCAACACATGTGGCACATACGTTCTTATCTGTATAGGTAGATTTTAGGCTGCTTACAGGTGAACTTGGCTACTGCCTGTAAAGGTTTATAGGTAACAATAGGTCACAATTGTGCTGTTTGTTTGCAGTAACTAGTGACAACCCCGACACCCACCACACATTTTTTTAAACACTGAGCCACCTTTATCCCTTGGCTATGCCTGAAATTGTCTCTCAAGTCTCTTCAGTGGGACTGAGACAGTCATGATTTATCTGGGTATGTACAGTATGTGTTCACAGTAAAGTATGAGATGCAGTTTTTGATGTGTTTAAACCAAAGTGAGAAGTGGATCCTGCAGGATGGGGATGTAGAAGCCCTTTCTTTATATTTTAATCCACTCTCTGTTTTTGGCAAAAAAAAATTTTCATTAAAAACTGCATTTGTCATTCCAGCCCCATAATGAGATGGAGAGCTGCACTGATACTGCCCCACAAAAAAACACATGTATTTAGAGTAGTGATTATACCCTCGAAGCACGTGTCTGACCGGTGTCTCAAAGTGGTTGTCTACGGACAACGTTTGACACTAAACCCCAGAGAGGCGATAAGTATATGATGGTCATAGCATTTATTATGTAGACAAAGTTTATACAAGTCACTTACTAGTGTATTGCTATTATCCATATCGCCTCCTTTGCTTGATTCATTTTTCCATCACGTTATACACTGCTCGTTTCCATGGTTACGACCACCCTACAATCCAGCAGTGATGGTCGTGCTTGCACACTATAGGAAAAAGCACCAGCCTATGTGCGCTCCCATGGTACCGGTCACCAGAGAGGCCAACACTTATTTTTTTTCTATAGTATGCAAGCACGACCACCAATGATGGATTGCAGGGTAGTCATAACCATAGAAACGAGCAGTATATAATGTGATGGAAAAATGAATCAAGCCAGCAAAGGGAGCAATATGGACAATCACAATACATTAGTAAGTGCCTTGTATTAACTTTTTATTTATCGCCTCTCTGGGGTTTGGTGTCAAACGTTGTCCGTGGACAACCACTTTGAGACTCCTGTCAGACACATGCTGCAAGGGTATAATATGGATAATAATACATTAGTAAGTGCCTTGTAGTAACTTTGTGTACATGATAAATGCCTCTTGCTATATTGAGACAACCCATTTAAACTAACGGTAACATGGTCGTTGCTGTCTGATCTTGGTGTGGGAAGTACACTTGGGTCTTGGAAAATAAATACTCAGAGAAACTGGTGATAATTAGAAAATACACCTTGTGTGTCTTTCATGCGTTCAGTGTCCGGTGTGTGAGCTATATCTTTTATATTTTGTTTTAGGAAAGAGACAAACAGTGTGTCACAGCCAACCAGCAGCAGTAGTACCAGCACTGGGCCCAGCTTACTATTACCCTTAAATGTAAATCCTCCCAGTTCGCCAACGCCCACCTTCAGTGACCCTAAACCAAGCCAGCCACTACTAAACGGGCCACCTCAGTTCAGCTCCACACCAGAGATCAAGGTAAATAAATCTGTCGTCTCTGCAACTTCCTATTCAGAATGGTTATTTGTTTCTATTAAAGTGTTTCAAAGTGTATTTGTTACTGAGCGCAGTGGCCTCCGGTCACTTACAAGCACATCGCTATACATCGTTTAGCAGCTTGTGCTTGGTATTGCAGTTCAGCCCCATTGACTTGAATGAGGCTGTGCTGGAACTAGGCCATGTGACCGATGTATGGTGACGTCACATACCCTAGGAAGAGGTAGAGGCACTCGCAGAGCTCAGGCCTGTTCTAACAGCTGATCGGCAGGGGTCCCAGGTTTTCTGACCCCTGCTGATCTGATATTAATGAGCTATTCTGAGAATAGGTCATCAATATGAATTCCCGGATGACCCATTTAATTCCAGTTTCAATTGTATATGTGAAGTGTCGCGGCAGGAGAGGGTTGAATGACCACATTTACAAATTTTTGTCGTCAGGCACCGGAGCCTTTAAGTACACTGAAATCCATGGCAGAACGTGCAGCTATTGGAACTAACTTGGAAGATCCAGTCCCCGCTATCCATCTGCCTGAGCGAGGTAACGGTTCATTAATGCATAAAGGTTCATGTTTGTTCTACATTAGCAGAAAATGAAAAAAGAACACCTGGAAAATGTAATTCAATTGAGCTGAGATTGACAAAGCATAAACTACTAGTGGTGCTTGGTCAGTGGTCACACAGACAAGGTGGTGCACCCATTATTTTGGGTTCTGCAGCAGGGTATACATTGAGGCAGGGTCACGTTAATACTGGGTGGCATCTCTCCTTGCTGTGATGCAGGCTGCCACTCTCCAATGGTAACTGTCATTCAGATGCTGGATATCTGACCTCCTGTGGTATGTCATTCCAAGTTCAACTTGGACCCTGTGGATGTTGGCTACTGCGCATAGGAGACCCATCGCTCCATCAAGTCCTAGACATTCTTGATGCGAAGAGACCTGGTGATTGAGCTAGCCAGGGGAACTGCTGGATACCCTGTAGACATCCTACGTGTAGTTTAGGCAGTGAGTGGGCGGTGTTATCTTGTTGGAAATACACTTCTTAATAAGTAAAATAAAAGAAGCAGTTCCCCCCCTCCTTGGCTGTGACACTCTCTACTGTGATTGGACAGCTCACAGCCAGGGAGAAGGAGACGCCCTGTGAGAAACCCCGGCCGTCTCCTCCTCCCTGTACCGATGGTCTGAGTTTACATACCAGGCAGGAAACCAGTAAAGTCACGTATTCCAGTTACTGATAATAAAATAATAGCCTAAGTCTCCAACAAATTATCACGATTTATCCATAATGTAAATGTGATGCTTTTTTATCTGGGTCTGCGTTAAGTCTGATTTTTTTTTTTATTTTTATTTGGGCTACTTGATATCAGTTTGGTCTTATGTATCTATTTTACTTTTTATAGAAATTCTTATCACTACAACCACAACGCAGCCTCCCGCCACTCAGCCCTCAAGTCAGCTTTCAGAAGTGAACATCCCTCTTTCCCTGGGTGTGTGTCCTTTGGGTCCTGTTCCCCTTACAACAGATCAGCTTTACCAGCAAGCAATGGAAGATGCAGCCTGGCATCATATGCCTCACCCCTCAGATTCGGAGAGAATACGGTGCGTCTTGTTATGAAAAATGATTGTATTTTTCTCTTTGGTAACAGTACTAAAGTAGCTTTGTTGTAATGACTATAAAAGTGTTTCTGTTACATTCAGTAGATTATCTATATAGTCATGTCTTAGAACTTTCTGTGTATGCTAATTTTTAAAAGGCAATACCTCCCACGGAATCCTTGCCCGACGCCCCAGTATCACCACCAGATGCCCCCGCCTCATTCGGACACAGTAGAATTCTACCAGAGACTTTCCACGGAGACACTCTTCTTTATCTTTTACTATCTGGAGGTATGATACAACTGGTGTTAACTTGCTTCCACGCATCATTCCACTTTTTTTATAGCCCTGTACTTCAACAGTGGATCCATCTGTGGAGCAGAAATGAGCCGTTTTCTTATAGTTTAAACTTCTGTCTTAAAGTGGAGTTCTCTCTATAAATACTTGTGCGGATTCCTGCATGCATACCACTGTCTCATTTCTGTATCTTATCTGATCTTTTAGCGATATCTCCAGTGTGTAGTCATTATGTATGTTTTAATTTGAAACAATACTATGCTTTGTTGGCGCAGTGTTTTTTTTTTTGTAGCAAGTACAGTTGTTGTAGACAAATCAAATTTTTGCTGTTATTTGCATAAAAAATGTAATTTGATTGCAACGTGTAAACTCTCCTCATAAAAGGTATGATCAGTATTTCCAGTCCTATTGCTTGTCGCCTTTGATTTGGCTTCCCAGAAACTGATGACAAAGCTGTCACTTTGCTATTGACAGAGCATGCTCACTGAATGCGAGTCTATCAGTAGTGCCTGGGAAGCGAAAATATGGCTGTGTTCAGATAAGTTGATGTTGTGTAGTGGTGTTATCAGTTAAAATATCAATGGAGCAACACTAGACCAATTCTGGTCTCCAGTAAGATAATGGCGTCTACTGTTAATATTTACCAGGGCACTAAAGCACAGTATTTAGCTGCTAAAGCCTTGAAAAAGCAGTCGTGGAGGTTTCACACCAAATACATGATGTGGTTCCAGAGACACGAGGAGCCCAAGACAATAACGGATGAGTTTGAGCAGGTTTGTGATTTTTATCTTCCTTGTCAATTTTTTTTCTTTAACGTTGCAATTTTGGTACTTTCATATTTTTTTAAAGGTAGTGAACAATCATCGATCAGTTCATGAAACTTTTAACATGCCCAAATGACATGTCAATTTTGGTCAGTGGCAGTATGGATGCTGAGACCCTGCCAATCGCCAAAACAAAGGGGCAGAAGCAATCATCTGGGCGTTATGGTCTGTTTTTCTCAACACTCACTCAGTGTACAGACTCGTAGACTTTCTGCAAGGAGAGCCAAAATGGCATGGCGCGACCAATCCTGCCTCTTTGTTTCAGCAATTAGTGGGGATCTCAGGACCCAGAACTTCATAAAAATCTGTCCTGATCATGTGGTGATCCCAACAGGTGAACGACTGTAATGCAGGGATGCTCAACTTGCGGCCCTCCAGCTGTTGACAAACTACAACTCCCACCATGCACTACTGTAGGCTGATGGCTGTAGGCTCCCCAGGCATGATGGGAGTTGTAGTTTTACAACAGCTGCAGGGCCGCAGGACTAGCATCCCTGCTGTAATGTAACTGTAACAAGTGTGGCACGTGTAAGCATCACTTGATCAAAACAGGTTTCTATTCTGTCAATAGAAGAGATTCCCATTCGGTTCCTAGAAGCCAAGATATTTAACCCCTTCCCAACCCACGCAGTACATGTACAGGTCAGGTCTTTAAAGATGGCATAGCTGCTGTTTTTTACTGTTTGAAACAGCAGGCACCTGGAGGCATTGTCCATGATTGGTGTATCACCAACTACGGACTCTTAGGGCTCATGCACACGACCGTTGTTTTGCGGTCTGCAAATTGTAGATCCGTAATACAGATACTGGGCATTTGTATTCCGTATGTTGCTGAACGGAATGGCCGGCCCATAATAGAACGGTTCTTTCCTTGTCCGTAATGCAGACAATAATAGAGCATGTTCTGTGTTTTTTTTTGTTTTGTTTTTTTCCCCCGGCTCCATTGAAGATTGAAGTGAATGGCCGGAAAAATAAAACTGAATGGATGTGGATAAGTTTGTGTGCATTAGCCCTTAACCCCTCAGATGCAGTGGTCAATTGCAGAGCTCCTGGGACCAAGGGAACCATTTCTTTGCTATGGCAGTCTCTGTTCTTATGGAACACAATAAAAGTCCCATTGGCTGCAATGTTAAATCATTGCAGTCTACAGGAGAAGTGATCAGATGCTTGTATGTTTAAGCCCCTTAGGTGGACTTAACACTTATTTTAACATTTTTAAAGATATAAAAATTCATATCACCCCCATATTAAAAACAAACAATAAAAAATTAAGTTTATTAGCATCACCACGACCCATAACGCCTAATCTATTAAAATAAACTGATTTCTTGCTAGTGGTGAACGGCGTAACCCCCAAAAAAAATCCAAATGGCCAATTCCCCTGTATTTTCGCTGCTTCACCTTGTACACTAATACGCAAAATTTGTAGTTAGCCTTAGGTTTATAGATTTGGCAAATTTAACAAGTAACTTGTGACATGAGATGTCGTGGAAATTATTCACAGATTTGCTGATTGTAGAAATATATTTTGTGGTTTTAAAAATGTTTTTTCTTTGTTCAGGGGACATATATTTACTTTGACTATGAAAAATGGGGCCAGAGGAAGAAGGAAGGATTCACGTTTGAATACCGTTACCTGGAGGATCGTGACTTACAGTGACCTCTTTTCAACACGTTCAGCCTTCCAGTTTCACATGGGCAAACTGCGGCCGGGGAAAAAGAGGGAAGGGGCAGAAGATGACTTCAGTCTCCTTTCCAAGAAGAGTTGGGAGTAGGGGAAATTCGGACAAACACTTTAATGCATGCAGTTACAAAAAAACCTTTTAAAAATGGAATTGGATTGTGCGTGGTGGTGGAGAGAGGATGCGAACGCCCAACATCTTACAGCACCCTCTTGACTTTTCAGAAGAACTCAAAAGGACAAGAAGCAGAGTCAATTTTTAATGTATTTGGTTAGAAATTAAAAAACAAACAAAAAAACAAACCAAAATGAACAAAATGCATAAAAGTCTTTACAAGAGGAAGGAAAAGCTATTCTTCCCCTCCTGGATATTGCTGCAGGTGGGAAGTTCTTGTCTCTCTACCCAGACGGGTCTCTACTGGCTGCCATTTGTTTCTGTTCTCCCTCTTCAAACAAAAAACAAAACTTTGTTTTCTATTATTTGTCCTTTTCGGCAGATACTGGATCTTCTGTTTTGATAACAAGTGCATCAAAGTTTAAAGTGTTTTATTTTTTATTTTTTTTTCTCCCCTCTTTGCCATGTCCCCCTCCCATCCTCGATACACGTATCTGTACCGATGGAATTAATGGTATGGAAAGCTGGTTTAAAATATTTTTCGTAACCTATTTTCATTTTGGAAAATATTTATGAATAAATAGTTTTATATGATGTCTTCTCATGCAAGAATATTAATGTGGCTCATGTTCTTTCTAAGTTTTGACTCGAGGGAAAAGGTATTAAAAATGTGTCTGCAAAATAAAAGGACACACTGTCACTTTAAGGGTACTTTCAAGTTGGATGGCAAACTTTATGTTCAGGTGCTGTGCGAGTTTCCAATGGATGGCACCCAGACTGAAACACTGATGCGTTTGACTGAACGGGTATTCTCACGTGGTACATTTTCTGCACAGACTACCAGAAGATTGCAACATGTTCTGTGAGTTTATTTTTTTTTTGGAAGCCTCACTAAAGGGCTTATGCACACAAACGTATGTTTGGTCCACAAAATGCAGTAGGATGCGGACTCTTTCATTTCAATGGGGCTACAAATTTTTTTTTTTTTTTTTTAAATGTCCTATTCTTGTCCGTTTTGCGGACAAGGATAGGACATTTCTATTGAAGTGAAAAAGAAAATGGCATTATCCACACGGCCGGGATCCTTGTTTTGTGGACTGCAAAATACAGTCGTGTGCATGAGACCAAATGAACAGGTCTGCTGTAAAGAGACCACACATGGACTTTATCGTCTGTTTCTGCCTAGAACAAGGACGAGTTTCCTATCGCACATCTGCAAGGGGGTCCATCCTCCGGCATGTTTTTTATTTTATGCTGAGACTATTCAGATGAAACTATTTAACTGGGATGAAAAAGTATGTGGTCTCCTAGAGTCCCACTGCACTTGGGCTTTATGTTTCAAACAGTCTGGTAAATCTGGTGCACACATTTAATAGGACTATGTCTATGCCAAAATCTTATAGATACAACATACACGTAGCCCATAGATAAAGAGAAACAACAACAAAAAACACCTTTCTCTGATCTCCTACAACTCCATTAACATGTAAGCGTTGCTTCTAGGATAGAATATCTCTGCACAGTGAGCCTGATGCCGCTTGTATGGCAATGCAGAGAGGATATGTGGCTCCTTTAGTCCAGGCTCCATGCCATTGTGGCCTGGACTTCCATGCAGTTCAACCAAGCCGTTTTGCCTTCCTCCGGATCAATACGATGGGTTTGACTTGATAAAACTGATGGAAGACACAAGACGATCATCTATGTAACTGTATACATAAAAGGATATTCAAGACAGAAAGATGCGCTGCATATTTATTTATATGTAGGTGATAAATGTTGAATTGGATGGGACCCAAGCACTGGAACCTTCACTAATTGCTACAACTTGGGACTCTGGTGCCCCCCACCCACCCCTTCCTTCCCAGTTTTGCAGGGCATTTGTGCTGCCAGTCCCTTATAAACACCATGGATGTTATGGGACAGCCTGCACTCCTGTGTGTAGGTGATAGATTCTACTAGCTGCTAATCCTCTTTAATCATGGGGTCTGTGGTGATCTAACGCCATAGAACCAGGTTGTTGTGGCCATATTACAGCCATAGGAGTTATGCCTAAGGATTTTTTTTTCATGTAATTATAGTTTGGCTCCATGTGAGAAATATTAGGCTCTTGATAATCTAACTCGGTCTGTGGAATCAGAGAAAATGGATTTTTGTTACTTGCTGTAAAATCCTGTTCTCTGTCCGCAATAAACGGAAGAGAAGGAATTCAAGTATTCAGTCCTCCCAGCTATACCCTTCTTACAGGGACTAAAGGCCCCTTTACACTGCTAAGCACTTGTTCATCAGGTAATAGGATTGTTTGCTGGCAGCAGATCATACGGTCTAAACAGCCTCTGCTGCCTGCAAACAAGGATTCTGTATGGGGACAGAATTTGCTGTTCGAGAAGGCACCGGTGCTCAGCCCCATAGAAGTGAATGGGGCTGAGCGCAATACCAAGCACAGCCGCTATACAGTGTATGGTGCTGTGAAAAGGCCACGGTGCTCACAGGAGTGCCAGTGTCTTCTCAAACAGCTGATCAGCGGGAGTCCCGGGCGTTAGACCCTCACTGATCAGATACTGATGACCTATGCCAGTGGTCGGCAAAGTGCGGCTCTTTAGAACCTTCAATGCAGCTCTTTGGTGCGGGTGGGCGGCCGCGCATCCATATCGCGCCGCTCAAGCCGCTTGCAAAATGTCCGTCATGCGCCTCCTGCCCCGTCTGTCTGCTCCTTCCACTTTATAAATGAAGCAGGCAGGAGGCGCATGACGGAGGGTGAGATGTCACGCTGCGCACAGCAGCAGAAGGGCGGGCAGCGCGGCTCTAGTTCGGCTGCCTACTGTGAGGAGGGGTGGAGTGGTGAAGAGGCCGCCGCTCAGGAGACTTGGAGCGAAATGTCCTGCAGCAGAAAGGTAGGAGCTGCCCCTGGTGTGTGCCCAGCGCCGGGCACTGCACCGGCCCCGCCGCAAATGTCCCTGCCTCCTCCCTTCCCCCCCACTAATACATTACTTTACTTACTAGAAGTCACTTATGGGGGATATCTGTGGATGACGCACTTATGGGGGATATCTGTGGAGGGCACATATATAGCATCTTATGCTATAAGTGCGTCATCCACAGATATCCCCCATAAGTGCGTCATCCACAGATATCCCCCATAAGTGCGTCATCCACATTACATCCACATCTGCAGACAAGTTTAATAAAAGTAAAAAAAATTATAAAGATAAAATGAAACAATAATCAAGATCCAAATAAAAGAAAGTACATATAAAAGTATTCAAAAACACACTCTGGGCTCATGCCCAGGAATGTAAGGGTGCCGTGCCTGTGCTGCGGTCCGCAATGCACGGACACAGACCATGGGGCAGCTGCATGAGGATCGCGGACCCGTTCACTTGAAGGGTTCGCGATCCACATCCGACTGCCCGCACCGCAAAAAAGTAGCGCATGCTGAAGTGAATGGGTCCATGATGCGGGCTGCACACGACCGTGTGAAGCCCGCATCATGGACCCATTCACTTCAATGGGTCCAGGATCCGGGATATGAGTGCTACAGAGTGCTTCCGTGGTGCTTCCGGCTGTGCCTCCGCACCGCAAAAAAAGTAGTGCATGCGCTACTTTTTTGCGGTGCGGAGGCATAGCCAGAAGCACTACGGAAGCACTCTGTAGCACTCATATCCCGGATCCTGGACCCATTGAAGTTAATGGGTCCTTGATGCGGGAGTGTGCCCAAATCGAGTCAACCATCATTTGAGATGCTGGGGTGTGGGGTCGTGGACTGCCGGCAAAGGTAGACAGGATGCGCTGGAACTCAGTGTGATAATTAGAACATGCAAAATGAGTTATGGAGGTCACCACCTGCCTGGGGGTTCTGTTATTTTGACATGACCAAGATTGGGTTAATGCCTATCCCTGTAGGATTGCAAAGCTAAGCAGATCTAAGCTAAGCTATGGCAGATCTTACCGGGTTTCCAGAAAACTTCCCCCTCCCTCCCCCCGTATGTCTACTAGAGGGCGCAGTGTTTCTCCACATTTCCAACAGCTAACACAGGATCAAGTTTACAATTCCAATAGATGGCGCTGTGACAGTGAAATCTTCGTATTGTGCCGAATGCATAGGATAAGATTATGAGTCTAATAGATGGTGCCCTCTTTTTTTGAGGAGTGAATTATACTAGGATTATGACTATATCATGAACTCTGCTGCCCTTTTAACCCCCTAGATGCTGTGGTGCCTAATCACCTGCAGCATCTATGGGGTTAATCCGCTCTGCCATACTTTAGTGAGGACGTGATGGACGTTGCTCCAGAAAAATGCCAAGAAGCTTAAAAAGTTGCAAATTATGGTACATGCATGTCATGCGCTATAATCGGTGACTTTTACATCAGTATAGTGGCATAAGACAATTAGTAAATGTCCTCTGTTGTGTCTGTGTGACCAAAAATCTGGGTGCATGCCAGAAACTCGGAGCATCCTTGGCATCACTGTGCTGATTGGTGGGAGAGTTGAGACCCCCATGATCAGTATTGATGGCCTACAATAGCGCTCAGCAACCTTTGGCCAGGAACGCAGCTTTAGATGTCCTATTCTTGTCCATGTTGCAGATAAGGACAGGTATTGTTACAATGGATCCGCAAAAATAACAAAGAAAAAAAAATGGATGCAATACGGATGTCACACAGACGTCATCCTTATTTTTGTCAATCCGTGTTTTGTGGACCATAAAATACATACATTTGTGTGCATGAGCCCTTAGGGTAAGGGCTCATGCACATGACTATGTATTTTGTGGTCCGCAAAAAATACGGATGACGTTCGTGAGTGTATTCCATATTTTACGGAACAGCTGGCCTCTAATAGAACAGTACTATCCTTGTCCGTAATGCGGATAATAATAGGACATGTTATATTTCTTTGCAGAACAGACATACGGAAACGGAATGTACACAGAGTAACTTCCGTTTATTTTGCGGACCCATTAAAGTGAATGGTTCCGCAAAAAAAAAAAAACATGGAAAGAAAATATGTTCGTGTGCATGACCCCTAAGTGTCACGGTTTGGTCGGTATTAAGGTTAGGGTCAGTTTTAGGGCTCATACACACAAACGTATTTTCTTTCCGTGTCCGTTCTGTTTTTTTTTTGCGGACTGTATGTGGAACAATTCATTTCAATGGATCCGCAATAAAATGGAAGTTACTCCGTGCGCATTCTGTTTCCGTATTTCCGTTCAGCAAAAAAATAGAACATGTCCTATTATTGTCCGTATTACGGACAAGGGTAGTACTGTTCAATTAGGGGCCAGCTGATCCGTTCCGCAAAATACAGAATGCACACGGACCACATCCGTATTTTTTGCGGATCCGTTTTAGGCGGACCGCAAAATACATACGGTCGTGTGCATGAGGATTAATAATAGGGTCAGTATTAGTTACCGCTATTATTAGGGTTGGTATTACAGTTAGGAGTCCGGATTAGGAATAGTAATAAGGTTAGGGTCAGTATTATAGTAAGGTTCTGTCTCAGTATTAGGGTAAGGGGTCAATATTACAGTTTGGAGCAGTATTAGGGCCAGGGGTCAGTTTTCGGGCACATGAACAGAAAAGGGAAGGACTGTCTCAACGAACCTGTCATAGAGGGGTCCCACGATGATCATGCAGTGATGCAGACAGGCCTGCTCTGGTGTAACGTCGCAGGCAGTGCGATGACATCCTCTACGTCACAGAGAAGCGCCCAGAATGGAGGGACAGGGAACCAATTGAGTGCAGGAGCTCCAGAAACCAAGTGAATTCACCTGGTGCCATTGTTGGACTGGGGTGCCTGGGGCCCACCCTATAGCTACATGGAAATATTAGGGCACATCATGTCACACTGGACATAAACGCTGTAGATTTGCTGCACACAAGTATATGGTGGCAGGTCCACAGCGTTTACGTGCCAGCAAAGTGCATATCATTTCAAAGAGTCTCAGCCACATGTTACGAACAAAATTCACTGCACAGATTGGACTGCGGTGTGGATTTTAATTCAGTGGCTTGATTTGCTGTGGATTTTACTGCTGCAGATTTACAAAATGACGGACCCGCGCCTGTTCTTTTGTCAGGACTGCACCACACAGAACTGTATTGTGCACTGCCATATATCAATATGGTAGGCTGGGGATCGGCAACCTCCGGCGCTCCAACTGTACTGAAACTACAACTCCCAGAATCCTCCTTTTACATCTATGGGAGTTACAAGAACAGCTGAGTAAATGTGCATGCTGGGAGTTGTAGTTTCACAGCAGCTGGAGTGCCGAAGGCAGTGGCGTAGCTAAAGGCTCATGCCCCCCGATGCAAGAGTTCAGCTTGGGCCCCCTTACCTCAGTGCTTTGTGGCCAGGGAAGCACATTGCTTTTGCGGTGCCTGAGGCAAAAATTGAAATGGCAATAGAAATGGAAATTTTAAATGAAAAAGGCTATTTATTTTTACATTTATTTTTGACACTTATGACCCACACTGGACTTGGAAAAGAAAATTCAAATGGAGAAATTGAATGTTCTTTTTACTTTTGCCATGCATTTTGCAGACACTAGATGAAATTAAAATGTTAAAACCTTATTTTAATTATAATTTTAGTTTTTTCAATTTCATTTTAAATTAGGCAGGTTTTACCTCCCATACACATGCGGCAGAGTTTGTGGCAGAAAATTCTGCGACTGAAAATCAGTTCCATTTACCTTGCAGAAATTCATGTGCTTGCTGCCCCATTCAAATTAGTGGAACTGATTTTCAGTCGCAGAATTTTCCGCCACAAAATCTGCTGCGCATGCCAGCACCCTAAGGCTGGTTTCACACGGGCGTTGCGGGAAAAGATGCGGGTGCGTTGCAGGAACATGCATGATTTTTCCACGCGAGTGCAAAACATTGTAATGCGTTTCGCACGCGTGTGAGAAAAATCGGCATGTATGGTACCCGAACTTCTTCACAGAAGTTCGGGTTTGGGTTAGGTGTTGTGGAGATAGTATTATTTTCCCTTATAACCATGTTATAAGGGAAAATAATAGCATTCTAAAATACAGAATGCATAGTACAATGGGGCTGGAGGGGTTAAAAAAAATATATATATATATTTTTTTTAACTCACCTTAATCCACTTGTTCGCGCAGCCCGGCTTCTCTTCTGTCTTCATCTTTGCTGTGCACAGGAAAAGGACCTGTGGTGATGTCACTGCGCTCATCACATGGTCCGTCACATGATCCATTACCATGGTGATGGATCATGTGATGAGCACAGTGACGTCACCACAGGTCCTTTTCCTGTGCACAGCAAAGATGAAGACAGAAGAGAAGCCGGGCTGCGAACAAGTGGATTAAGGTGAGTTAAATTATTTAAAAAAACATTTTTAACCCCTCCAGTGCTATTTTACTAAGCATTCTGTATTAAGAATGCTATTATTTTCCCTTATAACCATGTTATAAGGGAAAATAATAAAGATCGGGTACCCATCCCGATCGTCTCCTAGCAACAGTGCGTGAAAAATCGCACCGCATCCGCACTTGCTTGCGGATGCTTGCGATTTTCACGCAGCCCTATTCACTTCTATGGGGCCTGCGTTGCGTGAAAAAACGCGCAAAGAGGAGCATGCTGCGATTTTCACGCAACGCACAAGTGATGCGTGAAAATCCCCGCTCATCTGCACAGCCCCATAGAAATGAATGGGTCCGGATTCAGTGCGGGTGCAATGCGTTCACCTCACGCATTGCACCTGCGCGGAAATCTCACCCGTGTGAAAGGGGCCTAAGGGAGGAATATGCCCCATTCACGTGCCTGGATAGCACAGAACCACCTAGGTTCCCCCAGCAAAACAAAGGTGTGAGAATGGGAGAAAGAGGTGACGTGGCCGAGACAAGGGTTTCCCAACATGTCTGCCGAAGGAATGCCTCCCCAAGCAGGGTCACCCCCTTCAGTGTACCACTCCTTGGGGAGGGCAGTTACACTGGGAGTCCTGACGCTGAGGTGACCCTAAGGCTGGCAGGAAACAAAAAAGATTTCAGGGTCTGCTGTGCTGCCTGTAAACCCGTAGGTATAATTAAATGCAGACCTGCCAAAGGTCCAAATCTTGTGTGCCTCCGCGTTTTTTCACGGACCCATTGACTTGAATGGGTCACCGAACCGTTGTCAGTCAAAAAAATAGGACAGGTCATATTTTTTTGACGGGCTGGAAACACGGATCACGGACGCGGATGACAAACGGTGCATTTTCCGAGTTTTCCATGGACCCATTGAAAGTCAATGGGTCCGCAGAAAATCACGGAAAACGGAACGGACGCACACAACGGTCGTGTGCATGAGGCCTATCTGAAACCATGTTGTCAGACGGACCCCACTGACGATAATAAAGGACTTTTTTTGTCTGTTGTTTTTAACTGGCCCCAGTCATGCAGATTGTTGCCCCTGCTCCTAGAGGCTCCGTTCACCCACCTCTGGCCACGCCCTGCTACACTAGATTGACAGGGGCCGGCATCGTTTGTCTCCTACCTCCGGCTGTGTCTGCAGTGTAAAAATCGCGCCTGCGCCGTCCTGTTCAGTATACGGCGCAGGCGCAGTGAGTGAAGGGCACTCGCCGGCTGCCAGCTTCCTCTCTGCGCCTGCGCCGAATACTGAACGGCGCGAGATCTTCCCAGAGCACAGGACCAGCAGGAGGAGGTGAAGGCTGCCTGGCCTTGTCAATCTAGTGTAGCAGAGCGTGGCCAGAGGTGGGAGAACGGAGCCTCTAGGTGCAGGAACAACGCCCTCCTCCTGCTCCTAGAGGCTAATTAGCATATTATTAAAGTTAGTTTTTCTCAATAAAGGCTTTAGGCAGTGAGATGGCACTAATATAGTTATGTTCAGCTGACATTGGCACATCGCTAATGTCAGCCAGCTTAATACCCATTTTTCAGGTGACAGAAACCCTTTAAGGTTTACACTAGCTCCTAGCTGATGTACATTCCAGTTCTGACACAAGGACTGGCCAAGAGGCAGCACTATAATTAGGAGCTGTGCGTCTCCTAACAACTACAGTGTATCTGACAGTAGTGTCACTGAAATGAATACTATTACTGGTGTATTCCTCCTTTAGACCAGTTTCATGTAATCATATTCCGTCTGGGAAAAACCGCTCCGTGTTGTAGATGTACTTGTATATCCTGGACTGAACACTACTCCTATAAAGTGAACTTGCAGTATAATAATGATATATGATGCTGTGAGTCTGCTGAACTGTAGTCACATAATGCTGTGACTCCAGTTCGGTAGACTCACGATGAGATGGGAATTCACAGCATCATAAATCATTATGATGCTGCGAGTTTACTTCAGAGGAACAGTGTTCAGTCTGGGAAATACATCTCCCAGTGTCTCCTGGAATTAAAATGCTCGTGCGAAATTGCCCTTAATGTATCGGATGGGTAACCACCACCAGTACACAGATGCTAAAATACACCCAGTGTCTACATGGCACAATGAGCTTCTTCTACCCTGGATAATAAGGTTTGGACGGATGAGTGTTCCTTTTACATTGTTACTCTAATGAAAGCAGCAGAAGTATCAGATTTGTATAATGGTATATATATTAGCTGAAATGAATCCATCCTTACATGTATGAGGCCTATAAATGGGAATTCCCACATCGTAACCAACTGTAAATACGTCAATGACTAAGTCCTCCTGAGATGGCACAGAACCAACGGCCCTGTGTTGGCTAATCACCAATGTTCTTCTCGTACTTTGGGTTTTCGCGCCAACTGAGGGTTGAATTGGGAGTTGTATCGTCGCTTTCTGTCGTCTATCTCCAGTTCTGGCGCTGGCTGGTCCTTTCTACCAGACAGCAGAGCCTCAGCACGCGCTCTCTCTGCAGCTTCTCTCTTCAACCGCTCTTGCCTCAGCTGTTCCATGGATGGTTTGGATCCCCTGTGTGGTTGAAGAGAGTGAAATCAGCAGCCATTACTGCAGCTTTACACCTCTAAACATTCACTAATCTTATATTTGTTACTTTCCACAGAAAGATTCAATACTATACGAGGCATAACATTAAAACAAAAAAGATTACAAAAATCATATTGCGTCAAAAGAGGGCCTAGAGTGCAAGATGTGGAAAGTATGCCTTCATAGAAGGAGAGGAGCAAAGGAACACCCATCCTATTCTACAGAGTCAGGCTACATGCACACGACCGGTGTGTGTTTTGCGGTCCGCAAAACAAGGATGGCGTCCGTGTGCGTTCCGCAATTTGAGGAACAGCACGGACAGCCTTTAATATAACTGCCTATTCTTGTCCGCAAAGCGCAGACAAGAATAGGACATGTTATTTTTTTTTTGGGCGGATTACGCAACGGAGCAACATTGATGTGAATGGGTCCAAGTCGCCAAAACTGCAACTCGGATGCGGACCAAAACAACGGCCGTGTGCATGAGGCCTCAAGCTGAAGTAAATTAAAGGGGTTGTCCAAGTTATTTTTATTGATGACCTATCCTCAGGATAGGTCATCAATATCAGATTGACGGGGGGGGGGGTCTAACACCCTGGCCGATCAGCTGGTTGAAGAGAGGGCGCGCACCGTGCCAGCGCTGCCTTCTTTTCATGTTTACCAGCTCTCTGTCTCAACAGCAGCGGTAAGCAGGTTTAATTACAAAAAGCCGTCCCATACCCATACCATTGTGCGCCGGAGCGATCTGCTGTTTCCTGGCCAGAAGGTGGTCGGGACCTGTGTCTCATCTCCCCTTAGTAACGACGAGGTGAGAAAAGCCCTTTAACACTTCATTACCAAAACTGCTGAATACTTTTTATAAAGACCAGTAGTAAAAATGATTTTTAGCCCAAAATGAGTAAAATGCAATCATAAAAAAAAAAATTTTTATTGTCCCTGAAGGTATCCATAGCTTGGGAGCAGCAAGGGATCAGGAAATAGGCTTTTTAAAACAATTGCGATGGCTGTACAATCCCTTAAAGGGGTATTCCCATCACAGACAATGGGGTATATAGCTAGGATATGCCCTCATTGTCTGATAGGTGCAGGACCCGCTCCTACAACGAGAATGGAGCAGGGAGAGCTGTGGCTGGAAGACCCCGGGGTCCGTCCACCACCAAGCGCTGCTCCCATAGAAGTGAATGGGAGCGCACCGCGCATGCGTGGCCCCTGCTCCCATTCATTTCTATGGGGCAGACGGAAGTAGCCGACCCAGTGCTCGGCTATTTTCGACGGCCCTATAGACATGAATGTAGGGTGGCTGCGCATGCGCAGTGCGCCCTCCGTTCATTTCCCCGCTCCATATTCACATTGTAGGTGCGGGTCCCATCAGACAATGGGGGCATATCCTAGCGATATGCCCCCATTGTTTGTGATGGGAATACCTCTTTAAACCCACTGGCCCAGATTTACTAATGTATCTGCATCAATTTGGTTTATCTAGGTCAGGGCTGGCCAACCTGCGGCTCTCCAGCTGTTGCAAAACTACAACTCCCAGCATGCCCAGACAGCCTACAACAGTGCATGGTGGGAATTGTAGTTTTACAATAGCTGGAGGGCCGCAGGTTGGCCAGCCCTGATCTAGGTGGTCAGGATTAGTAAATCTAGGCTACAGTTTGGGTCTTGTGAAACCAACCAATAAGGTACAGTTTATTTAATGCACCTATGTGGAGCCTCACTTACCCCTTCTTATCATTTCCTTTCTCCTTCACTTTCTTGTGCTCTTTTTTACCAGAGGGCCTCTTTTTCTCCCCCGTTTTCTTATGAAGGTATTTTTCCATTTCAGTCATAGGATCCAGCATCCGTTTCAGCTTTTCATCCTTTGCCGTATCATCTTTTTCCTTCTTTTGAGGAACAGGAACCTCTTGGTACCAGGGGCGACATGTCTGGGCTTCTGCTGCACTCTGTCCTAAGTAAGTCAGAATCCCCAAAGCTTTTTCTTGACGTTCCTAGGAGAACCAATATTTAAAATGAATACATTTTCTCCCGTAATAAATGGACAAACTCTGATCGAGCAGAAATCACCTTCTCTCTGCGTTTCTCTTCTTCATATTCCTTGTTTCCTTGGGTGGTCCCTTTGCCCTCCTGAACATCTTGAAATAAATTGATGTGGCCAGACTCTTCGTACACGTCCACCACTGTTGACCTGGCCGTAGATGTCTCTGGTAGTGACGAGCGAGCCTTTTTACGCAGAAAGTCAGTACGAGCCTGAAATATGAAATGGATACAGACAAATGATGTGATATACTAAAGGGGTATTCCAGTTACATCAAGTAATCCCCTATCCACAGTATAGGAGATAACTATTAGATCTGTGGGGGTGCTGAATGAAGCAGCAGGTCGAGCATGCCGCTCCATGCACCTCTACTATGAAACATACATATGAAGGATCTAATATTCCTTTGGGTAGGATCACATGGGACTGAAAATCGACAGATTTTATGCTGGAATTCCACTAAATAGCGCAGTTTTTGTTGCGGATTTCATTACAAAAATGCAATAGATTTGACACCGTTTTCACTTTTTGCAAAGGGTAAAATCCCCAATGAAAATCTGTAACGTAAATCGACAAGCGGCAGATTTAAAATCTGTACCGCAAATCAATTTCCAATGAAGAAGATTTTTATGCAGCATGTGGATGAGATTAAATGGCTGGAAGCAACCTGTCCTACAGTGTAAGCAGGGCTGGGCGCCTCCCCTGCAGAGCTGCCTAGGGAGGGGGGTTGAGGGGGCGAAGCTCTGGTACTTGCATATGCTACAAACTGGTGAGCGTTCCTGTCAGGCTGCTCAGCCATGATGATTAATGGTTGGAAGGATTGCATCATTTCCATCTATTGCGGAGCAGAGCCGTGAGGCCACGCTCCCTCCTCAGTCAGCTCTGCAAGTGGGGGCAACTAGTCCTAGTCAGATTGTAGGACAGGCTGCTGGCGGCCATTTTAACTCGTTCCTGGAGAACCCCTTTAAAAACATAATCTCATTTACTTTTTTCTGCTACTGTAAAACATGGAGAATTTTCCACATGCGATTCTGTGTCAGAAAATACACAGCGTATCTGCTACATGTGAGCATACCCTCAAAGGGCAAATCCAGCGTATCTCTGGGACAGTTAGTGAGCTCAGACCCAAATTGATTCTAGAACTGAAGGTGCTGCACCCTGAATCCCTCTGGTGCCAGCTGCATGGTGGATCGGGGTGAGCACCGCTGCAACATTAGGTTCAGTGGAGGGCAGTGCTGCCATATAAACAGCAGGAGAAATATCCGCCAAGTAATCCAACATATCCTGTGGGAAACCTTGCAGTAAGAGTTTTATTTCCCCGCAGCGCCACCTCATGGGGAATTAAGTATTACAGCTATTACCCATTCAAATCAATGGGCTGTCTGTGTAACGCCCAGGTCCGCAGAGAGAGACACTCTTTCTCTCCAATCTGACCAAGAGGTGAGGATCCTATACAGAAGACGTGCCTTTATTAAAGGGGTTGTCTGACTGTTTTATACTGATGACTAGTGTTCGGCATCTACAGTTCGGGTTATCAAAGAATCGCGTTATGGATTCCGCTACCACGGACCATAACGGAATTTAGAATCCATAACGCGATTCTTTGATAACCCGAACCCGAACTTTAGACGCCGAACTTAAAACACAAGTTAGCTCAACACTACTGATGACATATCTTCAGGATAGGTCCTCAGTATCTGATTGGTTGGGATGCTGGAAGTCGGACGCCCTCAGGTGAGCGCCATCGCCTCTTCCTAGGCCAGTGGCGTCACATTCATGAGGAGAGCATCCCCGGCTTCTTCAAACCGCTGATTGGCAGGGGGTGCCAGTACCCCCACCAATCACATCCTGAGGACCTATCCTGAGGAACTGGCGTTGCCTCTCATTACCCCTCCAGAATAATCATGGCTCGCCAGCCCCTCCTTCTGGTCACAACAGGTTATTATTATTATTGGGGACTGGATAACCTTATGGATACAGCCGTTTTGTTTTTAACTTGAACAGGAGGGTTGACACCACTTTTGGTAGTTTTTTGGGGAAAATGACTGATCTTTCTTGATATGGGCGGGGGGGGAGAGCAAAACAATGGTAACAGTGACAACTTTGACAATTAGGATGACGTTCAAAGCGATAAAATAGCAGGAACACCTTGATGCCTGATTCTGACCCACCTCTTGCTCTGCTAGCTCCGCCCTCTTCCCGCGCTGTCGCTCCTCCTCCGCGGCCTGGGCTTCATCTCTCCGCACTCGCGCAACGTTGTCCTTATTGCGCACATGCCAGCTCTTTTTCGGCAGGATATTCATCTTCGGGTCACGTGGTTAATACTCAGTAAGTAACAAGCCCCGCCCCTGTAGCCCCCCGGGCTGTACAAGTATTCAGCGGTGAGGTCTTCTTCCAGCGCTTGTTTACATTGTACGGGACTTCCTCGCCAAAAAAGGTGATGATTCGCTAGCGAGCCAAAACGTCATCATAACGCGCTACGCTTCTATTGGGAAATTGGTACAATCATGTGATCCCATAGAATCACGTGGGTGGAAGTCGTCAATTCGAACTGTTGGGTCGGCCATGTTTGATTTGGGAATGTTCAGCTTTGCCAGGATGGATTAGCTGCCAGCTATAATTCAGTCAGCTGCAGGGCACTGAGGCTGGTGCTGCTCTCACGAGAAGTTCAATATCTGTATTGGTTAAGTGAAAACATAAAAAGGAGAATTCCTACAGAAGAAAACGCAGTCCTCAACATGGCACAAAGAGTCCTGGTGACAGCTGAAGGGGTTATACATACTCAGGATGGCATTTTAATCACCCCTTTACCATCCGCACCCCCCAAAAAAATCCAAAGTCTGTGTGCCGTAAGGACCTTGTGATGTCACAGGGTCACATGACATGCTATAGTCACGTGGGTTTAAAGCAGCCGCAGGTTAATAGCTACATCAAATGGTCCTTCCTAGAGAAGAGCGAAGCTTCAGATGTTACATCATTACTTTGGATTAATACTGTTCGGAGATCCGTCCCTGTAGAGAATCAGAATGAATGGACTGGTCATCACTGATAGTTGTACACAGGGGAGGTGTTATCAGTGATTGATAGCATTCTCTGTGTAAGGGTGCACTCAGACGTCCGTATAAATGGATACGCATCCGTTCCGCAAATTTGCGGAACGGGTGCGGACCCATTCATTTCAATGAGACTGCAAAAGATGCGGACAGCACACCGTGTGCTGTCCGCATCCGTTGTTCTGTTCCGTGACCCCGCAAAAAAGATAGAGCATGTCCTATTCTTGTCCGCAACCGCAGACAAGCTTAGGCATTCTCTATATAGCGCTGGCCATGTGCGGTCCGCAAATTGCGGAACGTACACGGCCGGTATCCGTGTTTTGCGGATCCGCAATTTGCGGACTGCAAAACACTAACGGTCGTGTGAATGCACCCTTAGGCCTCCTGCACACAACCATTTTTTTTTTTTTCCATTTACGAGCCATTTTTTGTATGTCTGTATACGGTCCTTATACGGAACCATTCATTTTAATGGTTCCGCAAAAAAGGTTATGTACTCCGTATGCATTCCGTTTCCGTTTTTCCGTTTCGTTGAAAGATAGAACATGTACTATTATTGCCCGCAAATAACGATCCGTGGCTCCATCCAAGTCAATGGGTCAGCAAAAAAAACAGAATGCATACGGAATGCATCCATATGTCTTCCATATTCGTTCCGTTTTTGCGGAACCATCTATTGAAAATTTTATGCCCAGCCTAATTTTTTTGTGTACTTAAAATTGTTTTAACATTATTGTATGCTTCCGTTTCTGTTTGCGATTCGCAAAAAACGGATCACAAACGGGAACCAAACGGATCGGAAACACTACTGAAACAATTTTTTTTTTTAAACGGATCCGTTTAAAACGGACCGCAAAATCATACAGTTGTGTGCAGGAGTCCTAAGTGTGTATACAAAGGCCCCTTTCACACGGGCGAGTATTCCGCGCGGATGCGATGCGTGAGTTGAACGCATTGCACCCGCACTGAATACCGACCCATTCATTTCTATGGGGCTGTTCAGATGAGCGGTGATTTTCACGAATCACTTGTGCGTTGCGTGAAAATCGCAGCATGCTCTATATTCTACGTTTTTCACGCAACGCAGGCCCCATAGAAGTGAATGGGGTTGCGTGAAAATCGCAAGCATCCACAAACAAGTGCGGATGCGGTGCGATTTTCACGCACGGTTGCTAGGAGACGATCGGGATGGAGACCCGATCATTATTATTTTCCCTTATAACATGGTTATAAGGGAAAATAATAGCATTCTGAATACAGAATGCATAGTAAACTAGCGCTGGAGGGGTTAAAAAAATAATAATAATAATTTAACTCACCTTAGTCCACTTGATCGCGCTGCGTGGGATCTCCTTCTGTCTCCTTTGTTGAATAGGGCCTGTGGAGAGCATTAAATACAGTTACAGGACCTTTGATGACGTCACTCCGGTCATCACATGGTACGTCACATGATCTTTTACCATGGTGATGGGTCATGTGATGACCGGAATGACGTCACCAAAGGTCCTGTTGCTGCACAGAGATCAGATGAAACGAGAAGGAGATGCCGGGCCGCGAACAAGTGGACTAAGGTGAGTTAAATTTTTTTTTATTTTTTTTTAACCCCTCCAGTGCTATTTTACTATGCATTCTGTATTCAGAATGCTATTATTTTCCCTTATAACCATGTTATAAGGGAAAATAATACAATCTACAGAACTCCGATCCCAAGCCCGAACTTCTGTGAAGAAGTTCGGGTTTGGGTACCAAACACGTGCGATTTTTCTCATGCGAGTGCAAAACGCATTACAATGTTTTGCACTTGTGCAGAAAAATCGCGGGTGTTCCCGTAACGCACCCACACATTTTCCCGTAACGCCCGTGTGAAAGAGGCCAAAGAGATAGCTGTCAGTCACTGAAAGCTGTACACAGGGGAAGTGTTATCAGTGACTGATAGCATTCTCTGTGAAGACCTCTTGCACTCGAAAGTATTTTTTTCCTGTTTACGTTCCGTTTTTTGCGTTCCGTATATGGACTGTATACAGAACCATTCATTTCAATAGATCCGCAAAAAAGCGGAAGGTACTCCGTATGCCTTCCGTTTCTGTATTTCTGTTCCGTTCAAAGATAGAACATGTCCTATTATTGTCCACATAACGGACAAGGATAGTACCGTTCTATCAGGGGCCAGCTGTTCCGTTCCACAAAAAACGAAATGCACATGGACGTCATCCGTATTTTTTGCGGACCGCAAAATACTGAAAAAGCCATACAGTCGTGTGCAAGAGGCCTAAGGCTAGTTTCACACTAGCGGCAGTGGACTCCGGCAGGCTGTTCCGGCCTGTGCTCCTCCACACATGCTTAAAGTCAAGGGGACAGCGGCCTCCTTGCTTCAAGTCACGGTAACCACGCCCCCTTCCCTGCCCCTTCACTGTGACTGGCCCCTTCACTGCTCATGGTCGTGACTCCTGGACCCGCATGCTGTTGCCGCGGTCTGGTCTTTTTATCAATCACAGGTGAGGGCTGAAGTATATGGCCTCACGTGTGGTTGCCACTGGCAACAGGATGTTATTCACAGTATAGCGTCCTGAGCTGTTGCTAGGCAGCTTGCTGTTAAGGGCATGCGGTTGCACCTGGCAACCTGTCTTTGTAGGTGTTCCTTTTGTCTGTATGGTGTGCACTGTGACATTTTCCCTTCACTTGCGGTTGCTCGCGGTAACGTGTGGTGTTCTGTGCATGTGGTGGCAGTGTCTCGGCCTTCTGGCTGGTTCCCAGGACATGGTTGCCACGCATGCCAATGCCGGCGGTAACAGGTGGAGTGTGGTGTTTATGTGTGTATTTCCCTTTAAGTGGTTTCCGTTCTTTGCCTGGTGTAGGAAGGGTTAACTCCCTTCTTAGTGTGTGAACACTGATATTACTGTAGGGGAAAGCTTGGGATCTAGTGATCACCAGTCAGTGTGGTTTACTATAAGTACAGTGACTGAGTCACACCACACAAAAACAAAAGTTTTAGATTTTAGAAAAACAGACTTTTCTAAAATTAGATTAGTGGTATACGAGTCCCTATCAGATTGGAACAGTTTCATTGGAGTCCAGGAGAAATGGGACTACTTAAAAGTGGCACTATTGAAGGCAACAGAAAATTGCATTAGGCTTGTCAGTAAAAGCAAAAAAAGGAAGAGACCACTGTGGTACTCAGCAGAAGTGGCCAAAATCATTAAAAACAAAAATATAGCATTTAGGAATTATAAAAAAAAAAAAAAACGAGGATGACAGGCAAATTTATAAGATTAGGCAGAGAGAGGCCAAACAAGTTATAAGAGCTTCTAAAGCACAGGCAGAAGAGAAATTAGCTCAGTCAGGGAAAAAAGGCGATAAGGCATTCTTCAGATACATAAATGAAAAAAGGAAACTAAAACAAGGAATTACCAAATTAAAAACAAAAGAAGGAAGGTATATGGAAGAAGATAAAGAACTAGCTGACTGCCTCAATGAATATTTCTGTTCAGTTTTTACAAAGGAAAATGAAGGAGAAGGACCTCAGTTAGGAAAGAAGACTAATGAATCTTTTGATGCATGTGTCTTTACAGAGGAAAAGGTTCTAAGTCAGTTGTCTAAAATTAATACAAATAAGTCACAGGGGCCTGATGGGATACACCCAAAGCTATTAAAAGAGCTCAGCGGTGAACTAGCAAAACCATTAACAGATTTATTTAACCAATCACTGGCAACAGGAGTCGTCCCAGAAGATTGGAAATTAGCAAATGTTGTGCCCATTCACAAGAAAGGTAGTAGGGAGGAATCGGGCAACTATAGGCCAGTAAGCCTGACATCAATAGTGGGGAAATTAATGGAAACCATACTTAAGGAGAGGATTGTGGAACATCTAAAATCCCATGGATTGAAAGATGAAAAACAGCATGGGTTTACTTCAGGGAGATCATGTCAAACTAATCTTATTGATTTTTTTGATTGGGTGACTAAAATAATAGATGGAGGAGGTGCTGTAGACATCGCTTATCTAGACTTTAGTAAGGCTTTTGATACTGTCCCACATAGAAGGCTTATCAATAAAGTGCAGTCTTTGGGCTTGGACTCCCATATTGTTGAATGGATTAGGCAGTGGCTGAGGGACAGGCAACAGAGGGTTGTAGTCAATGGAGTATATTCAGACAAAGGTCTTGTTACCAGTGGGGTACCTCAGGGATCTGTTCTGGGACCCATATTGTTTAATATCTTTATCAGCGAAATTTCAGAAGGCCTCGATGGTAAGGTGTGTCTTTTTGCTGATGACACAAAGATTTGTAACAGGGTTGATGTTCCTGGAGGGATACACCAAATGGAAAAGGACTTAGGAAAACTAGAGGAATGGTCAAAAATATGGCAACTAAAACTTAATGTTGATAAGTGCAAGATAATGCACCTGGGACGTAAAAACCCAAGAGCAGAATATAAAATCAGTGATACAGTCCTAACCTCAGTATCTGAGGAAAGTGATTTAGGGATCATTATTTCAGAAGACTTAAAGGTAGGCAGACAATGTCACAGAGCAGCAGGAAATGCTAGCAGAATGCTTGGGTGTATAGCAAGAGGAATTACCAGTAGAAAGAGGGAGGTGCTCATGCCGCTCTACAGAGCACTAGTGAGACCTCATTTGGAGTATTGTGCGCAGTACTGGAGGCCATATCTCCAGAAGGATATAGATACTCTAGAGAGAGTTCAGAGAAGAGCTACTAAGCTGGTACATGGATTGCAGGATAAAACTTACCAGGAAAGATTAAAGGACCTTAACATGTATAGCTTGGAAGAAAGACGAGACAGAGGGGATATGATAGAAACTTTTAAATACATAAAGGGAATCAACAAGGTAAAAGAGGAGAGAATATTTAAAAGAAGAAAAACTGCTACAAGAGGACATCGTTTTAAATTAGAGGGGCAAAGGTTTAAAAGTAATATCTGGAAGTATTACTTTACTGAGAGTAGTGGATGCATGGAATAGCCTTCCTGCAGAAGTGGTAGCTGCAAATACAGTGGAGGAGTTTAAGCATGCATGGGATAGGCATAAGGCCATCCTTCATATAAGATAAGGGCCGAGGGCTATCCATAGTATTCAGTATATTGGGCAGACTAGATGGGCCAAATGGTTATTATCTGCCGACACATTCTATGTTTCTATGTCTGTGTGGGTGTGGCTACTTGGGCTATTTAGCTTCCGCTGGATTCCTGTAGCTGAGGGGTACTTCAGCCATGTTTATGCTGGAGTCAGCCTCCTGGTATTATACCATCTGTCCAGTGAGGGCCACCCTTGTGGTCATAAGTAATGTTTAGACATAGATGTTTTTATCTTATTATATGTCTAGTGGTGTCTCTATGTTTATTGCAGCTTATGGTTTCTGGGTTCCTGTGTGATTTGTGTGTGTGCTGTGTCCTTTTGTATTTGGTGTGGACATTAGCACTTGTGCACGGGTTCCAGTCTGTGGCAGGTAGGTGTTGTACTAGTTTCACTACCTGCCATTGCCATCTGCTGTATATGTTCCCCATTCCTTGCAGCTTGGCCAGTGAGACCCCTGTTCATCCGTGCCTAGGTGGAACAGGTCGTCTTACCCTGCTCCTAGTTCCAGGGCTATCCTGAGGGCTAGTAGGGACCCTAGGTTCCGGAGTATGAGCCCTCCTACCATCAGGGTTGGCTCATACAGCTAGGAGTCAGGGTCAGATTTACGGACGCTATAGGAGGTGACCTGCTCCCTGTTTCCTGTCCTGGCCCAGCAGCTACCCTTTATTATTGACACCACAAGGCTGAGGGTTTACCCCACCCTCAGCCGTGACAAGCGTTGGGCAAAGCTAGCCAAACTGCCGGCTGTCAGTCACAGCGAAGGGGCAGGGAAGGGGGCGTGGTTATCTTGACTTGAAGCAAGGAGGCTGCTGCCCCCTTGACTTCAAGCATGTGTGGAGAAGCGCGTCGGGCGGGGGATGAAAGAACGTTTTCTGAGCTGCCGCATCGGCCTTCAGGAAGAAAATTTTCATCGGAAACACGCTGCTGGCTACTGTCAGGTACTGCTGGTGGCGTGGGATGGTTTTTGGAGGTGACAGGTTCCCTTTAAGAGGCATCTGCATCTCACTCACTCCCACTCCGGCGCAGAGGGATGAAGACTAATGTATGATAAATGTCCTTCATGTATTGACGAGGAGTGTGGTCTCCTAGGTACACAGCAGCCCAGAGGTGGGGGGAAGGCATGCACTCTCCTCAGCAAAGTTATAAATGATTCCAGATGCTGCCTATGCATAATAATCTGTAATATTTAGCAGTTTACACTTCTCACATCACAAAGTGATGATAAATGTGGGTGGGTTTAGTGTAAGGGAGGGACCACCTGTGGACTGTAAGACTTACGGTAATTTGCTCCAGAAATTGGCAACCTACATGTTGTAGCAGAAATCTCTTCCTGCATAGATTTCCACTTTTGACATAGTTATAGATACACCAGGTTTATTAAGAGGCATGCTCCCCTTCATAAATTTTGTACATCTTACGACAAATTAGTTTAGTTTAAGACTAGTGAATAAAGCGCTATTCTAGCAGATCACTTTCGGTGAGTCTCCTGGATTTTCTGATCACTCCTTTTAGTCAAATGGCTTAGTATCTTTTTGTACTATTTTGGCTAATAGGAAAGCAGATCTGTCCCTATACCGCTGGGACCCGCACCTATATCGGGAACGGAGCCCTGCAAGGTGGTGGCTGGAGGACTCCGGTCCGGCCACCACCAAGCGCGCTCCCCATAGAAGTTAATAGGAGCGCACCGCGCATGACCGGCCACCGCTCCCATTGACTTCTATGGGCCTGACGGAATAGCCAGCTATTTTCACTGGCCCCATAGAAAATGAATGGAGGGCGGCTGCGCATGTGCACTGCGCCCTCCAATACATTCGGGGCTCCATTCTTGATATAGGTGGGGGTGCCGGCGGTGGGACCCGCGCCTGTCAGACAATGGGGGCATATCCTAGCGATATGCCCCCATTGTCTGTGATGGGACAGCCCCTTTTATGTCCTCATACTATGCTAGGGATTCTCCACCCTTTTGGCTTTTTTCTTTAAAGGCACACTACCATCATTTCTTTTTTTTTTATCACATATTAACAGCCTATATGTGAATATTCTATATGCTTTTTTTTTTGCAAAAAAAAATAAAACGGGTGGATGGTTTTCTGGATATCACTACTTTCTCTACTACCTCTGCTTCTTGTCCTGACTCCTCAGGACAGAGATACAGTTAAATGCTGCAGCAGGGCACAGGAGCAATGTCTCTCTGCCCCACCATTCCCTTTGATAAAAGCTTTGGGCCTAATGCCTGTACCCTACAACAGGTCAGCGCAAGCGGCACAGGCAGGATAATGGGTCAGGGGGGGGGGGGGGGCGAGTCATTATTATAACTGTGGGAAGCACTATGGGGACATTTGTTCTACTGGGGGCACTAAAAAGGGGTATGTTTTGTACAGCCACATGTTATAAGGAGCATTTTTATGTACTGGCACATGTTAGAGGGAGCATTTTTTGTACTGGCACACATTATAACGGATATTTTTTCTACTGGCGTGCATTATAAAGGGAATTTTTGTTCTGGACCACATATGGGGTTATATTTTGAACTGGTTCATATTATAAGGGGGCATTTTCTGTACTGGCACACAATAATGGGGCATTTTTGTACTGGCATACATTGTAATGGTGTATTTTTTGTACTGGCACGCATTATAAGGGAATATTTTTTGTACTGGTACAGATTAGGGGGCATTGTTTTCACTGGCACATATTATAAGGGGACTTATAAACTACATAAACTAGTGACATAGCCCCTTACCAGAATGCTGGGTCATTTTTTTTATTACTATAATTGTAATTTTGTATTGGCTCACACACCTCACAACATGCACCAGGTGCTCACTTTCAACGGCAACACCTAATGCCGGTACAAAAAATATATAGAAAAAACAACAGACTGAAAGGGAACTTCATCTAATGTATGAGGATGTCCCTTTGTTTATTAGCATATGGATATCCTTATGCATGTGTTACTAATTATGTGCTTGCAATTGTGTGCATAATTCTTTTTTGACAATCAAGAGTCCAGTTACTAACTCATAACTTGCAATTAACCATATGTGCTGATCAAATACATTAGTCCATCGTATTTGTGGCCGTGAGTGACTAGAGATCAGGCCAGTAGAGATGGCCTTGCGGTTTGCCCGGCGGTCGTTTCGCGGCGAACTTTGCGTGTTCGCGATTCGCCGAACATGCGAACATATGGAGAAATTCGCGCCCGCCATATTCTTTTACATTATGAAGAACTTTGACCCTTGACACATCCATCAGGTGGTACAGGACAGCCAATTGAGACATTTCAGCACATGGACATACCCCCTACCTTATAAATAAACCTGATCTGGCCGCCATTTTACATTCTGTGTTTTGCCAGTGTAGGGAGAGGTTGCTGTGTGGAGCAGGGACAGACTGTTAGGGACGCCAAACGCTAGCTAATAGGGCCACAAAAGTAATTTTAAGGACTAGTATAGGTGTGCTATCGATAGGTGTGATACACAGAGGGGTGCGATATACAGTACAGACCAAAAGTTTGGACACACCTTCTCATTCAAAGAGTTTTCTTTATTTTCATGACTATGAAGGCATCAAAACTATGAATTAACACATGTGGAATTATATACATAACAAACAAGTGTGAAACAACTGAAAATATGTCATATTCTAACGCAAAATACAAATGCAATAGCACTCTGCAACCAGCACTCTGCCCTGCCTCTATGCTGGATGAGGCATTGGTGTACATTTTGGCCATATAACAAGTGCTTCAAGAGGTAGTCCCCTGAAATGGTCTTCCAACAGTCTTGAAGGAGTTCCCAGAGATGCTTAGCACTTGTTGGCCCTTTTGCCTTCACTCTGCGGTCCAGCTCACCCCAAACCATCTCGATTGGGTTCAGGTCCGGTGACTGTGGAGGCCAGGTCATCTGGCGCAGCACCCCATCTCTCTCCTTCATGGTCAAATAGCCCTTACTTTCAAAGTGTTCCCAATTTTTCGGCTGACTGACTGACCTTCATTTCTTAAAGTAATGATGGCCACTCGTTTTTCTTTACTTAGCTGCTTTTTTCTTGCCATAATACCAACAGTCTATTCAGTAGGACTATCAGCTGTGTATCCACCTGACTTCTCCTCAACGCAACTGATGGTCCCAACCCCATTTATAAGGCAAGAAATCCCACTTATTAAACCTGACAGGGCACACCTGTGAAGTGAAAACCATTTCAGGGGACTACCTCTTGAAGCTCATCAAGAGAATGCCAAGAGTGTGCAAAGCAGTAATCAAAGCAAAAGGTGGCTACTTTGAAGAACCTAGAATATGACATATTTTCAGTTGTTTCACACTTGTTTGTTATGTATATAATTCCACATGTGTTAATTCATAGTTTTGATGCCTTCAGTGTGAATTTACAATTTTCATAGTCATGAAAATAAAGAAAACTCTTTGAATGAGAAGGTGTGTCCAAACTTTTGGTCTGTACTGTACTTATACTTTTATAATGAGTCAAAAACACATAGATCTATATAGTGATCACCTGGAAGTCAGGGGGCTAGGGTCTAGGGGCTTACTAGGGCCATTTTTATATAGGGTAAGGTTCCGGACGGGGTCGCTCTTATCAGGGCGGGTGGTCTGTGGTTAGGCTATCAGGGCCAGAATAGCACCCCCCTGTAGGGCAATATCAGGGACAGTTCTTTGACCACCCTGTCCTTCAATACCACATCATCATCTAGCCCAGGGATAGATGGTTTTTGCTTTCCCTCCGGGATTCATGGATGTGCACTGGAACATGTGGTAGGACATATGGTTTCTGATTTGGTGCCGCCGAGCACCTGTTTTAGTGCCGCAGAGCACTTGTTATTGTCTACCACATCTATGCTTTTTGCTTAAAGGGGTTCTGCACTTTGTTTTAACTGATGATCTATACTCTGGATAAAATCTTGTTTGAGAAGGCAGCGGCGCTTCAGCAGCGCCGCGGCCTTCTCGCTGTTTACCGCTGGCCCAGTAACGTCACAACTAGTATCAACTAGCGTGGGCGGGGCTAAGCTCTGTTCACTTGAATGGATACTAGTCGTGACATCACTGGGCCAGCGGTAAACAGTGAGGAGGCCGCGCCGCTGCCTTCTCCAACAGCTGATCGGCGGGGGTCCTGGGTGTCGGACCCCTGCCGATCAGATGCTGATGATCTATCCAGAGGATAGATCATCAGTTAAAACAAAGTGCAGAACTCCTTTAACTTTAATATCTTTTCCATTCATACGTCCGCAAAATGGGTCCGCATCCGTTCCGCAATTTTGCGGAACGGATGCAGACCCATTCATGTTCAATGGGGCCGGAATGTGCTGTGCGATGCTCTGCGCTGGGGACTCCAAGATGGCGTTCGGTCCGGATGTCTAGAAGCTCAAGTTCTCGCAAATCTCTTGAGCTCCTTCTCCCTGGCTAAGAGCGGGGCGCTGCGATTGGATGCGCTCGCTGCCAGGGAGAGCATAACCGCGCCCACCAGAACTTAGAGAACAACGCCTACTATAACTTCATCGCCTCATTTGCATATGAGGCGACGAAACTAACGGAGAGCGTAGCGGCCGAATGGGGGCTCCATTTTAAAAAAAAGTGTCCGGACATCAGTGAGAGCAGCCCCATAAGGTCCTATAAGAATTTAACCCACTATTTTCTGATGAAAGTTCCTCTTTAAACTCTTGTAATAAAGCTTTAGTGCATGCCAATGAATCCTGATATTCATTAGCTCAATGTCAAGACTTCACCCTCTGTTTCGATCACAACCCGTCTTCATCCAGGTCTGTTCTCCCATGCTTCTCCGCCACACGGCACAAAACCAGTCAGAGCACTAGGTTGTGTGCTGTGCCAGTGGGCAGGAAGGGCGTGGGGGGAGCGGAGCAAATAGAAGATTAGCACTGATTGGCTGTGGCTCAGCCAATCATTGTTAGATGTCATTTCAACACCGCCTCCTGGCTCGGCACTGTGTTTGACTAAAGAAGAGCAGCTCTGGACAGTGCCACCCAAAAAGTTCAATGTCTTCATCTTGCATCTCCTTGGTTCAACGGATAGCCA
Source organism: Bufo bufo (assembly GCF_905171765.1). Lineage (NCBI taxonomy): Eukaryota > Metazoa > Chordata > Amphibia > Anura > Bufonidae > Bufo > Bufo bufo. The sequence continues at coordinate 178,126,053 of NC_053389.1, forward strand.
GTGAGATGCAGCTTGTCTCAGTTCAGCAAATAGCATGTATCATGTACAGAAAGTTAATATAAGGCACTTACTAATGTATTGTTATCATCCATATTGCCTCCTTTGCCAGCTAGTTAAATTTGTCTATTACATTATACACTGCTCGTTTCCATGGCTACAACCATCCTGCAATCCAGCAGTGGTGTTGGGACCACGGGAGTATGCATAGTGCAGCACTTTTCTCTATAGTGTGCAAGCATGGCCACCGCTGATGGATTTCAGGGTGGTTGTAACCATGGAAACAAGCAGTGTACAATGTGATGGAAAAATGAAGCAAGCCACGAAAGAAGGCAATACATTATTAAGTTGTTTTTATTCACTTTCTCTACATGATAAATGCTATTTGCTGAAGTGACACAACCCCTTTAAATACTGATGACCTATCTTCTGTTTGAGAAGGCAGTAGCACTCACAGTAGCGCCACAACTATCTCTCAGCTTTCCCTAGGCCGAGTGATGACACGTTCATCAGTTCCATGGCCTATGAGCAGGCCAGCACTCTAGAGGTGAATGGGGCGTAGCTGCGATAACAAGCACAACCGCTGTACAATGTACGGCACTGTTCTTGGTAAACTGAGAGAAGGCCATGGCAATCACAGGAGCACCGATGCCTTCTCAAACAGCTGATCGGAGGGGGTCCCAGGTGTTGGACCCTCACCGATCAGATACTTGTGACCTATCCGGATGTTGGTATTAAACAAAACAAAGATTAATAAAAGAAAGACGGATGGCAGCCATAAAAAGTGATGAATTTCAGCTTAGCATAAGTCATCAATTTATTTCTAAGAAGTGCCAAGTGATCCAGTCACACTTCTTGATCCTGTACATGTCCATATGAGATGTATGATATGATATATGATTTCAACAAAAGTCAATATCATTAAACGTTTAACTATATATACATATATACACAATCACTGGTTTCAGAAAACGGTGTTGGTGTGGCATTTTTGCTAACATATCTCCTGAATTATAACGGTGGGATTATTATTAATTGATCAGTATACAGCAGGGAATGTGATGTCACCCAGTAAATTAAGTCCATACAGTCCATGGTGTAATATACACTTGATGGCTCCTCAGGGGTGGGACTGTCACAATGCATTAAAGTTACAGTCTAATGGGCTGTTAGCAATAACATTGCAGTTACAAATATGTCAAACATATGACTTATATTCATGTCTTATATGGTATGACTTGCTGGAATATAACATCCACTTTAGATTGTTGAAGCTTGTGAATATCCTCATTGATGCTCTTGAATCTGGCTTTACTGGTATGCCTGATTCAGTAATATCTTTCTGCTTCTTTCCTAGAAGAAATAAAATAGAAGCATGAATGTAGTAACAGTGGGGAAGCTGTATTAACCTCTTAAAGGGAATCTGACAGCAGTTGTGTTCATGCTAAACCATTGACAGGGTATTGGGAAGCAGTAGATACATAGACATACCCATTGTGGACCAGTAGCAATGCGAATATGAACTTTCCTTTTTCTAGATTCTGCTCCAGGTGCACTCTGCGTACCACACTGAGCTGCTTCAACCCCCCCTCCCCCCAACCAGCTGTAGTGCCCTCCTGATTGGATACTACAGCTGTCAGAGGGCAAGGGTTGTGAAGCAGCTCAATGCATAAAGCACTTCACAGTGAATCCCCACCTCCAGTGCACTTGCAGGAGCAGAACCTGGCAGAATATAAGTTCATATTCTCACTACTCCATATAAGGTACCACTTGGAACGGAAACCGAGTTCGGGAAAAGGTTAATAACAGTAGAAATACATTTTTGAAGTTATTACCCGAAGTCTCGCGAGACTTCACAAAGTAATAACTTCGACTCATCTGAGCCAATACATTCTAATACTGTACCGTATTTAATCAAAGTTTTATGCGAATCAACTTCGGATGTTTCATCCGAAGTCGATTCGCTCATCCCTACAGGTAACCAATATTAAGTGTGGCTAGATGGCGAAAAGAAGTCTCAAAAAGTTGTGTGACCATGTTGAATTTTCTGCATTTGTCATGTCGCAGCCGCAGCATGTTGCGTTTTCATAATGCAACCCCGTTGACAATCAGATGCAATGTCACGTGATCTTCAGGTCGTATGACACATTGCCTTGTAGCCCCAGCCTAAAAGTGATGGACACTAAACAGCAACAGCTCATGTTGACCTCTAGTTGTGGTCATATCACGATCTGATATTGGCATTATACATTCACTGTATATGTTGTATCCTTCAACTTACCATTTGCAGTTGATCTTTGAGTGTTTTCACTAATTTCCCATATGAACTTCCAAGTGCCATGAGGTAGAACATGATAATACTGTAGGACAGAAAACAGATTCAGTTAGGTACAACATAAACATCTGATATCTGTCCGATTCTCCATTTTAATCTGCATCAAAGACTTTATTTGTCTCACCATGAAAAGAAGAACAATGGTATCGCAAACGCCTGCGATCCAATAAACTGAAAGAATGCCCTGGCGACTCTTGGTAGGACCTCAACAGACGTGGAAATAGTATCCCAGATGAACTTCTGGTTTCTAAAGGGACCACAGGCTTTTGATGGAGTCATACTGGAAAGAGAAAGGTACAGCCTAGAATGCTTACAATGATAACAGTGCCAGATTGTCAAGTACAGTAATGGACCAGGACTACAATATATATCGCACATTTAGATATTTCATGAGTAGTGACTGTTCTGGAAGGATTTATTGAATATTTAGCTATGAATACAAGTAATATGTTGTCTTTTTTTGCCCTCTTAAAGGTTATATATTACATGGCTGAGCTCGGAGGGGGCTGTCTTTGATTAGAAGAAAAGGGTCTTCTTTTCCCTTTTCCAGAAAGTACAGCACTCGTCTGTGAGCTGTGACTGGTTTTGCAGTTAATCCCTGTTCAAGTGCATGGGGATAAGTTGCAATACCAGGCATAGTCCATGGATAGGTGTGGCGCTGTTTCTGGAAAACTTTTTTGTAAACTAGACCACACTTCTATGTCACTGTTTGACCTCCATCCCCATACTTTCCCTCTCTCTTGCTACAAATAGACACCTTTCACAGTGTTTGAGCCATTATGCATTTTTTCCACTGCTTCAGATATGTACTAATATTTTATCCTTCATTTATTTCACAGCATTTTTCTTGATTGTTCTGACAAATGACACAAAAATGCACTAGTGACAAATGAAAAAACACCTGGAAAACTTAATTCGCTTGAGCTGAGAATGACAAAGTATAAACTACTAGAGGTGATTGGTCAATGATCACACAACCAAGGTGGTGCGCACATTACTTTGGGTTCTTCAGCAGGGTATAGGAGGGTTGGAGAATGCGTACTGCCTTCATGCATTGTGCGGAGACACGCAGGATTAGCCAGGTGTCATGGTGTGGGGCAGCATTAGCTATCATGTTCCTTACCGTCTGGTATTCATGGAGGGAACACTGACCAGTCTTCGGTATGTTCAGGACATCGTGGAACCAGTTCTACTACCTTTTTTTGACTCAGTTGAGAGATGTGGCGCTCCAACATAATAACACCTGCCCACATACCGTCCGTGCTACACAATGTGCTCTTCAGGGTATTCAGCAGCTTCCCTGGCCAGCTCCATCACCATATCTCTCCCCCATCAATAATATCTGGGACTGGATGGGACAACGGATCTCCCATGCAGAGCAGCTAACAACCACCTTGGATTAAATAGGGGTCCCAGTTTAAAGAGCTTGGAAGGACATACCACAGGAGGTCAGATATCCAGCAACTGTATAACTGTTACCATGCCAGAGTGTCAGCCTGTATGGCAGCAAGGAGAGATGCCACCCAGTATTAATGTGACCCGGCCTCAATGTATACCCTGCTGCAGAACCCAAAATAATGGGTGCACCACCTTGTTTGTGTGATTGTTAACCAAGCACCACTAGTAATTTATACTTTGTTAATCTCAGCTCAATCACATAGATTTTTCCAGGTTTATTTTCCAGTAGTGTATATTTTCATTAGAAACCATGAAAACAAAATTTTGCAATTGACCAACATCTAGGAACACTGGAGTGAATTTTATTTGTGGTGATTATGACTTTTACAATGCCCTATGATAACCGGGACTTGTCAAAGACAGTGTGGTGTTATAGGGACACAGAAGAAGAGGAACTGCAGGTTCTGGGCCAATAATTTCTATCAACGATTTGTTCAGAGGGCAAAAATTATTCCAATCTTAAATGTCCCCTATATTTACATATTTTGCAAGTTGTCTATAGTACTTTATAATCACACCTACCTATAGCTGTATAAAATAAGTGTTTATTCTTGGAATACTTACGAAAACATGCTATACAGGACAGGCACCCAAGATATGGCAAGACCAAGGAGCAAGACCAGCAGAAAAAAGAAGTTTGCACTGGATGCCCGAAATGTGCGACTGGCTGGTCGGCAGTTGCTGAATAGTGTTACCTATAATGAAATATGTTGTATAATGTAATTAGTGGTTTCCTGATACAATATCTCTCACTGTTTCCTGCATTTTTAGCCCTCTTTACAGTAGAAGAATAACTCTTACCTTTTTCATATAGAATACGATGAAGTATTTTATTGTGTTGAGGAGAGGAAGCAAAGGGCAGAAAAAGGTTCCAATCCAGCATACCGTCTGCCCATAGATAATGTCCAGCACAAATGGGGGGACCTCAAATTCCTGCTGACCCCATAATTGGATGAGCTTACATGAACAGTGGTCAACAATCATCCTGAAACAAGATATAAGAAGATGATGTATTAACCCCTTAAGGACCCTGAGATTTTCCATTTTTCCTTTTTTATTTTTCACTCCCTGCCTTCTCATAGTCCTAACTTTTTAATTTTTTCATTCACATAGCCTTGAGGGCTTATTTTTGCGGGACAAGTTGTACTTTCTAATGGCACCATTTAAGGTTGCATACCATGTAGTAGGAAGCGGAAAAAAATTCCAAATGGGGTAAACCTTTGAGGAAAAAATAAATACATTTTATAACCATATTATGACCCCTATAACTTTTTTGTAGTTATGTGTACAGGGCTGCGTGAGGGCTAATTTTTTGCGGGATGATCGGTTCTTTTCAGTGATACCTGTTTGAAGTGTGTGCGACTTTTTCATCACTTTTTATAAAAATAATTATTGGGTAGTTGAAGGGACAAAAAATGGCAAATTGGCTGTTTTCATTTTTTCCCCGTTACGCCATTTGCCGTATGCCATTAATATTGTTATATTTTAATTGTATGGGCATTTTTGCATGCGGCGATGCCCATGATGTTTATTTTTTTATTGTTTAAGTATTTTGTTTTTTATTTTAAGGAAAGGGGGGTGATTTGAACTTTTTTTGGTCCATCAGGTTTCCTTCATTGTATGTCAAAAATAGTTCTACATGCTATGCTTTTCTGGCCAAAAAATGGAAAATCAATGCAATGGAAAACAACAGTAATGTGAACAAAGCCTTAGCCTTTAAAGTACAGAATAAAATATGTCCTTATCCATCATCTTTTGGTTCTGGGGGAAAATATGTATCATGTGCACCACCTAAATATACTGAAATGCGTATATAAAAAATTATTTATCCAGACATCATGCACACATATATGAAAATGTATGTTCTTGTTTCTCTTACTTTCGAGGGAAGTCCATCAGTAATATCTTTACCAAGACAGTAAGGAAATCAAAGATCAGCAGTTTATACATCTCCTGACCAACCCGATTCTCCCAGCACTGCAAACACAAGACAGAATGATTACATTGTGACTTTAATGGTTTGAATACATCTATACACTCACATATAATAAAGTCTCTATTTCACAGTCTGCTATAGTCACTACATACAGTTGCAAGAAAAAGTATGTGAACCCTTTGAAATGATATGGATTTCTGAACAAATTGGTCATAAAATGTGATCTGATCTTCATCTAAGTCACAACAATAGACAATCACGGTCTGCTTAAACTAATAACACACAAAGAATTAAATGTTACCATGTTTTTATTGCACACACCATGTAAACATTCACAGGGCAGGTGGAAAAAGTATGTGAACCCGTGGATTTAATAACTGGTTGAACCTCTTTTGGCAGCAATAACTTCAACCAAACGTTTACTGTAATTGCAGATCAGACGTGCACAACGGTCAGGAGCAATTCTTGACCATTCCTCTTTACAGAACTGTTTCAGCTCAGCAATATTCTTGGGATGTCTGGTGTGAATCGCTTTCTTGAGGTCATGCCACAGCATCTCAATCGGGTTGAGGTCAGGACTATGACTGGGCCACTCCAGAAGGCGTATTTTCTTCTGTTTAAGCCATTCTGTTGTTGATTTACTTCTATGCTTTGGGTCATTGTCCTGTTGCAACACCGATCTTCTGTTGAGCTTCAGCTGGTGGACAGATGGCCTTAAGTTCTCCTGCAAAATGTCTTGATAAACTTGTGAATTCATTTTTCCTTCGATGATAGCAATCCGTCCAGGCCCTGATGCAGCAAAGCAGCCCCAAACCATGATGCCCCCACCACCATACTTCACAGTTGGGATGAGGTTTTGATGTTGGTGTGCTGTGCCTCTTTTCTCCACACATAGTGTTGTGCGTTTCTTCAAAACAACTTAACTTTGGTTTAATCTATCCACAGAATATTTTGCCAGTACTGCTGTGGAACATCCAGGTGCTCTTGTGCAAACTGTAAACGTGCAGCAATGTTTTTTTTTGGACAGCAGTGGCTTACTCTGTGGTATCCTCCCATGAAATCCATTCTTGTTTAGTGTTTTACGTATCGTAGATTTGCTAACAGGGATGTTAGCATATGCCAGAGACTTTTGTAAGTCTTTAGCTGACACTCTAGGATTCTTCTTTATCTTATTGAGCAGTCTGAGCTGTGCTCTTGCAGTCATCTTTACAGGATGGCCACTCCTAGGGAGAGTAGCAGCAGTGCTGAACTTTCTCCATTTATAGACAATTTGTCTTACCATGGACTGATGAACAGCAAGGCTTTTGGAGATACTTTTATAACCCTTTCCAGCTTTATGGAAGTCAACAATTCTTAATCGTAGGTCTTCTGAGAGCTCTTTTGTGAGAGGCATCATTTACATCAGGCAATGCTTCTTGTGAAAAGAAAACCCAGAACTGGTGTGTGTTTTTTATAGGGCAGGGCAGCTGTAACCAACACCTCCAATCTCATCTCATTGACTGGACTCCAGTTGGCTGACACCTCACTCCAATTAGCTCTTGGAGATGTCATTAGTCTAGAGATTCACATACTTTTTCCACCTGCCCTGTGAATGTTTATATGGTGTGTTCAATAAAAACATGGTAACATTTAATTCTTTGTGTGTTATTAGTTTAAGCAGACTGTGATTGTCTATTGTTGTGACTTAGATGAAGATCAGATCACATTTTATGACCAATTTGTGCAGAAATCCATATAATTCCAAAGGGTTTGCATACCTTTTCTTGCAACTGTAGGTGTGGAGGGACCTGGGTAGGTTGTATTCAAAGAAAACCAGGGGGCATCTGAATATATTCCACCCTTTAATCTCCTTTAGGACCAAACTACCTTTTTGGGGACTGAAATGTGTGTTTGTTTTTTAAATCAGCATTCTAGATTTTTTTACTGATTTACTTCATTACTGTAGCTATCTTTTTTGTGAGTTAAGTTGTAATTCTGTATGTAACTTTTTGGGGTATATGTTAGTTGTAAATTTAAATAATTTAATTTTTTAGAGGGACAAGCAAAAAAATTACTTTTTTCTTTGTTCATGCCATTATTTGCTGTCTTATAATAAGTATATATATTTATAGCACACGTGGTTACAGTTATGGGGATAACACACATGTTTAAGCCCATTCTACAGGGACCCCCAGTGATCTGTCGTTTTTTTTACCTTGTCTGTGGATATGCTTTGGTGTCTTTATAACTTACTTTGTTGTCCACATAATTGTATCCGCATATCTCACAAGGTGTTTTATCTTCTCTATCCCCACAGGTGATATTGTTCCATAGAGAGTACAGCAACATTCCCAGACTGGCCAGCCGTAGAAACACACACCTGTAAAGAAAGTCTGTGAGGAATTCAAGTGTAATCTGTTAGTCCTGAAGGAACTTGAATTAGAGATCTAGTTTATAACCTATGCTTGTACGCCTATTTAGTCGAAAGGCGTCACATCTGCCTGAATTCTGTTTATGGCAATAAAATAAAGATTTATTAGCATAAAAAATTGAGTTCTGGTCCACTTCTTCTACAAACCGGATTCCAAAAAAGTTAGGACACTAAACAAATTGTGAATAAAAACTGAATGCAATGATGTGGAGATGGCAAATGTAAATATTTTATTTGTAATAGAATGTAGATGACAGATCAAACGTTTAATCCGAGTAAATGTATCATTTTAAAGGAAAAATAAGTTGATTCCAATTTTCACGGTGTCAACAAATCCCCAAAAAGTTGGGACAAGTAGCAATAAGAGGCTGGAAAAAGTAAATCTGAGCATAACGAAGAGCTGGAAGACCAATTAACACTAATTAGGTCAATTGGCAACATGATTGGGTATAAAAAGAGCTTCTCAGAGTGGCAGTGTCTCTCAGAAGCCAAGATGGGTAGAGGATCACCAATTCCCACAATGTTGCGCAGAAAGATAGTGGAGCAATATCAGAAAGGTGTTACCCAGCGAAAAATTGCAAAGACTTTGCATCTATCATCATCAACTGTTCATAACATCATCCGAAGATTCAGAGAATCTGGAACAATCTCTGTGCGTAAGGGTCAAGGCCGTAAAACCATACTGGATGCCCGTGATCTCTGGGCCCTTAAACGACACTGCACCACAAACAGGAATGCTACTGTAAAGGAAATCACAGAATGGGCTCAGGAATACTTCTAGAAACCATTGTCAGTGAACACAATCCACAGTGCCATCCGCCGTTGCCAGCTGAAACTCTACAGTGCAAAGAAGAAGCCATTTCTAAGCAAGATCCACAAGCTCAGTCGTTTTCACTGGGCCAGGGATCATTTAAAATGGAGTGTGGCAAAATGGAAGACTGTTCTGTGGTCAGATGAGTCACGATTCGAAGTTCTTTTTGGAAATCTGGGACGCCATGTCATCCGGACCAAAGAGGACAAGGACAACTCAAGTTGTTATCAACGCTCAGTTCAGAAGCCTGCATCTCTGATGGTATGGGGTTGCATGAGTGCGTGTGGCATGGGCAGCTTGCATGTCTGGAAAGGCACCATCAATGCAGAAAAATATATTCAGGTTCTAGAACAACATATGCTCCCATCCAGACGTCATCTCTTTCAGGGAAGACCCTGCATTTTTCAACAAGATAATGCCAGACCACATTCTGCATCAATCACAACATCATGGCTGCGTAGGAGAAGGATCCGGGTACTGAAATGGCCAGTCTGCAGTCCAGATCTTTCACCTATGGAGAACATTTGGCGCATCATAAAGAGGAAGGTGCAACAAAGAAGGACCAAGACGATTGAACAGTTAGAGGCCTGTATTAGACAAGAATGGGAGAGCATTCCTATTTCTAAACTTAAGAAACTGGTCTCCTCAGTCCCCAGACGTCTGTTGAGTGTTGTAAGAAGAAGGGGAGATGCCACACAGTGGTGAAAATGGCCCTGTCCCAACTTTTGGGGGATTTGTTGACACCATGAAATTCAGATTCAACATATTTTTCCCTTAAAATGGTACATTTTCTCAGTTTAAACTTTTGTTCCGTGATTTCTGTTCTATTCTGAATAAAATATTAGAAGTTGGCACCTCCACATCATTGCATTCAGTTTTTATTCACGATTTGTATAGTGTCCCAACTTTTTTGGAATCCGGTTTGTACTTGGATATATAACCTACAAATTAAGCAAAAAATCATACCAAATCATTCTCTAAAATGGTTTTCTGAAATTTTCTTTACTGATGACCTATGTGATTGCCGGGGATCCTGGGTGTTGGACCCCCCACTGATGACCTATCCTGAGGAAATCTCAGAAAATTTGGACAATCATATGGTAGAAGAGTCCATTAAAATGGTTTTCTAGAAAGTACAATATTGATATCCTCAGATTGGCCATTCTTGGTAAGCTCTGAGGAGGCCACATTGCTTACCAGAGTTTAGCAGACTCCTCAAACAGCTGATGGGTGGGATTGCTGGCTGTTGTGAAATTAAGCATTACACAGTTCCCATTCACATAAACATAATACCGGACAGGTCCTCAAGAGTGATAGAAGACATTTTTAACTAATCTCCACTAATGACAGGAGCAGGCATGGGCTTGGCATTTCTGTGGCCAGAAGCAAAATTATGTCTTGGGGCCCTAAGAATGTCTCCTCTAATGTAAAAATTATTTTTCCTCATCTTTTGGACCAGACCGCCATGACAAATTGTTTTAACCACGTCTTATCTCTGCAGAGTTTGCCACACAGACATTTTAGATTACTAATTTTTCCATCATCCTCCACCTTCTGGTCGCCCAACAGTGTTATCCTGCTGCCAACTAAAATACTGTAACCATTGTGTTCCCCAGCATTCCCCCTGTATTATTATAATGCCTCTGCAATTCCCCCCTGTATTATGTCTCCCAGCAGTGCCCCCTCTCTTATTATAATGCACCCTGCAGTGCTCCCTGCATTAGTATGTGCCCCAGCAGTCTCCCCTGCATCATTATAAAGCCTTCTGTATTTGGTATAATTTCCACCAATAGTGGACCCTGTATGTTTATAATGGCTCCCAGCAGTGCCCCCTACATTAGTATAATGGCCCCCAGCATTGCTTCCTGCATTAGTATAATGGTCCCCACTATTGTCCCTGCATTAGTATAATGTCCCCCAAAGCCGCTAATAGTGTCCCCTCCATTAGTATGTCCCCCAGCAGTGCCCCCTACATTAGTATAATGGTCCCCACTATTGTCCCTGCATTAGTATAATGTTCCCCAGCAGTGCCCCAATGCCCCCAGTAGTGTCCCCTCCATTAGTGTCATCCCCCAGCAGTGACTATAATGTCCCCCAGCAGTGCCCTAATGTCCTCAATAGTTCCCCTGCTATAGTTTGTCCCCCAGCAGTGCCCCTTGCATTAGTTTAATGCTCCCCAGTAATGCCTCCCAGCAATGCCCCCAGTAGTGACCCTTGCATTAGTATAATTAGCCCCAGCAGTGCCCAATGCCCCCAATGGTGACCCCTGCATTAGTACAATGTCCCCTAATAGTGCTGGCTGGGAAATTTAAAGAAAAAAAAAGTACTTACCTCACTAGCACTTAATGAAGCATATCCTGAGGGCCTGAATTGCCTGTATGATGATGTCATTTCACCTCTTGACACCTGGAGATATTTATATGTGACTGCCTGCACTGGTATATTTCCTCATAGGCTTCAGGCCTAGTGGCCTGAAGCTTATGATATTGACGGCGCTGTCTGACTCGCCCCCTTGGGGCCCCCTGACAATTGCGTCGTTTGCTTGGCGCTTGACTGCCACTGGACAGAAGATGAGGATCTTGAATAGGGGATTTTATTAAAAGTTATTTTTGAGACTTATACACTGATGACCTATCCTTAAGAAAGGCCAGTAATATTAGTTCAGTAGGGGTCCGACACCTAGAAGCCCTACCGATCAGCTGTTTCGGACAGCTGCTGGTGCCAGACACTATACAGCGGACAAGAGGCTGTGTACACTGTATATTTCCCAATGGCAGCATAGTGCAGCTTAGCTCCCATTCACTTCTGCTTCCGGCTCCATCCACTCTATAGTTTCTGGTGCCTGCCGCTGATCGGTGAGGGTGCCAAGTGTCAGACCCTGACCAATCTGTTATTGATGACTTATACTGTAGGTGGCAGTGATACTGGTAACAGCGAGAGATGGACCAAGTAGAAAAAGATAAGGTATTTGGGGCATATCTAGGATGTGCAGTTTAAAAAAATGCGTATGGGTCTCTGAGAGCCCTTTAAGCCCCAACTCCCTGGATAAGCCCTGTCCCTTCATCTAGTCCTCTGATGAAAATGGAACAGATCAGCAGGAGATTGATCTTTTATCTCTGCAGGTTTTAACAAGGCTGTTTGTTTATGATTGCATTTTAATCATTTTGGGCTAAAAATCTTTTTTTTTTTAAAGCATTTTTTTTTCAATTGGTCTTCCTTAAAAATGTTCAGCCATTTCTGAGATACAGGAGTTAAAAATCCGTCTGTTTCAAGCTGTCATCAGTGGCATACCTCCAATAGAGGCAGACCACGCAGCTGCTATGGGGCCTGTTGGAAAGGGGGGTTGGTAGTGGACTAAAGGCTTAAATAAGTGTTTACGAGACCAGAAGGTAAAAATGATTTAGTGAGGGCTGCTCCAGGCTTGGACTGGACCACAGGGGAACAGGTGAATCCCCCGGTGGGCCCCTGACAAAAGGTGGGCCCCCAGTCCACCAGCACAGCATCTCAAATAACCTATATCAATATAAAAAACTGAGTAGGATATTTAACAAATGATCCAGATTATTATAGATGCCTCAGAAAGGCTAAGATGACCTCTAGGAACAGAGGCAGTATCCTCTCTCCCCTGGGACCCACCTTATGAAGTTGTGGCAGAGACCCCCATAATCAATCATCTTGTTGCTGTCTGCCGCTGTGTGGGCATGTAATATTTGCATGTAGCTGTACAGTGGGCCCCCAGAATGAATTTTACTGGTGGGCCTTGGCACCACCAGTCCGACACTGGGCTGCTCAGTAAGCGTATGGTTGAGAGATGGGCCCTCCATACATTGGTCCCTTAGGCAGATTCAGAGGAGCCATGACATGCACATCACTTCAACCATCCAAAGAAAATACACTTTCCCTTTTCATGTGTTGGACATCACTTCCATAGAAATTTGACTGTGTGAAGAAGATTGCATTTGCAATGCTGTCAGTCTTTGGGTCGACGTATTTCTGGGAGCAGATCTTCTTACATATCAATGCCATCCTCTGCCCTTCTGAAAGTAGGCTCACTGCAAACCACTGAGAAGCCATTCCTTGTGCTCCCGGGTCCGTGTGGCCAAGCCACAGAAGATAGGACAAGTCGTATCTTTGGCTGCAACATGCCAGTTAATGGGTCTGCACTGCGATGCCATGTGCACATGGCCGGTGTCCGTGTTTTGTGGATCCGGGTTCGCGGTTTACAAATCAGACATGGTTGTGTGCATAGGGCTTTAAACTGTGGAGGGAGAACCAATGTCTCAACAACTCAATACCTATATGAAATGAAAATTTAGCCCCCCTACTGGTGCATACTGCTGTCCTTTTTGACATAAAGGTCATATTTAGGAAGCACCGCATTGGCCATTTTTGGACACCATCGACAATTCATTTGTTAAAGTTTCTACTCCACTTCTCATTTTACAACAATGCACAAGTATGGTATAGCAGGTTTTCATTTCTGTACAGACCTGAATAGCGTCATCTTAATTTCCACGCTAACAATGTACTTCTCCCATTTGATGCTGATATTAAATAACATCGGCAAAAGGATGTTGGCGGCTGTGATGACGATTGAAGGCAGATAGCCAGTCAGCAGTTCCAGGATGAAGTTACCCTTCACTGTTTCCTGTGAAATGCACAATTATTTCTTATCACACTCCCATTTATTCCCATGTATTACTTATTAGTATATTATTAGTAAGTCCTCACCGATTCAAGCAGTAGTTGAGATTGTTCTGTAGAAAGGTAGATACAATAGAAAGCGCCACATATGAGGCCAAAGACAATGAAATTGAGTAAGATTCGGATGGAGTAAATTTTAATTCTTTGATTCATGGTACGCTGGGCATGGAGACGCTTCATTTTTTCCTCTTCAAGATCTACCTGGATAAATGATAACCATAGTTAATGAAGAAAGAGTTCCTAAGATGATTACAAATTAAGGAAACAGCAGTGTGAGCTTTGTTTTCATATGACCTGAAAACATTAAATATTCTTCACAACCCTTTTCCTCTTAAAGGGGTTGTCATAGGTGCAAATTATAACTTCCACTCAATAGAACCCACTGCAGGTAACAAGTATTATTACATGGTTGGCCACAAGAGCGGGAGCTAATCAAATTTAGCAGCTCTCCACTCTGACTCATAAATACAGTGCCTTGAAAAAGTATTCATACCCCTTGAACTTTTTAAAATGTTTTCACATTACACCTACAGAGTTTCAGGGCCGTCTTTAATGCGGGGCAAAAGGGGCAGCTGCCCGGGGCCCAGTTGCTCCTGGGGGTCCCAAGGCAGCTGCCTCTTGAGCCCTGCTGGCCATTGGTGATGTGGGGGGTGGCGGCAGGGCACAAGGAGATGAGACATTGTGGAAGCGCTCATCTCCATAGTCTTCTGTATCGCCGTCCTCAGGACAGCAATACAGATAGAAGTGCTGCAGTGGGGCAGGGGAGGGAGAGGCATCTCCCTTCCCCATTCCTCTGATAGGCTTCAGGTAGAGATGGCCTTGCGGTTTGCCCGGCGGTCGTTTCGCTGCAAACTTTACTCGTTCGCGATTCACAATATACTTGCTTCCACAAAATACTGATTAAAGGTTTTGATATACCTGCTTCCACCAAATATTGATTAAGGGGTTCTATATACCTGCTTCCACAAAATACAAATTGAGGGGTGCGATATACCTGCTTCCACCAAATATTGATTAAGGCCTGCGATATACCTGCTTCCACAAAATACTGATTGAGGGGTGCGATATACCTGCTTCCACCAAATATTGATTAAATGGTTCTATATACCTGCTTCCACAAAATACAGATTGAGGGGTGCGATATACCTGCTTCCACAAAATACTTAATAAGGGGTTTGATATAACTGCTTCCACAAAATACAGATTGAGGGTTGCGATATATCTGCTTCCACCAAATATTGATTAAGGGGTTCTATATACCTGCTTCCACAAAATACTGATTAAGGGGATTAATATACCTGCTTCCATAAAATATTGATTGAAGCCTGCGAAATACCTGCTTCCGGAAAATACTGATTAAGGGGTTTGATATACCTGCTTCCACAAAATACTGATTGAGGGGTGCGATATACCTGCTTCCACCAAATATTGATTAAATGGTTCTATATACCTGCTTCCACAAAATACAGATTGAGGTGTGCGATATACCTGCTTCCACAAAATACTGATTGAGGGGTGCGATATACCTGCTTCCACAAAATACTTAATAAGGGGTTTGATATAACTGCTTCCACAAAATACAGATTGAGGGTTGCGATATACCTGCTTCCACCAAATATTGATTAAATGGTTCTATATACCTGCTTCCACAAAATACAGATTGAGGTGTGCGATATACCTGCTTCCACAAAATACTGATTGAGGGGTGCGATATACCTGCTTCCACAAAATACTTAATAAGGGGTTTGATATAACTGCTTCCACAAAATACAGATTGAGGGTTGCGATATACCTGCTTCCACCAAATATTGATTAAGGGGTTCTATATACCTGCTTCCACAAAATACTGATTAAGGGGATTGATATACCTGCTTCCACAAAATACAGATTGAGGGGTGCAATATACCTGCTTCCACCAAATATTGATTAAGGGGTTCTGTGATGTACTAAACCGTCACTGGCGCTGCTGGAGAAGCCTGAGGGCTAGCCTCCTTCCTACAGACTATGGACCCAGAAATATGGAGACCCCCTCAGACCTTTTGGGGTTACAAGGAACTATGAACCCTGATTTATGTGTGGAATTTATATGACACATATTTCCTATTGCCCATTAAAGGTGCAGGGTGTGAATTCAGCAACACAAAAAGGGGTTAACTCTGCACTGAGACTCCCACTAATTGTGTTAGTGATGGGATTAAGATAGCTGACTCTAGGAGCAGCCGACTCTTAGATGAGTAGATCACCCTATGATACACTCAGGAGATAATCCCATCACATGTGTCTCCTCTCTCCCTATTCATTCATTATGGAGTGGGGGGGAGATGTCTGTTTGCATGTTGTTCATGGTTGATTGCGTTATGTTGTTAGACTTCTTGAACTGTATATATATTGAGTTGGTCTTCAATAAAGTGAGTTCCTGTTTTGGCCTTCAACGTAGAGCCTCGTCTCATGTGTGTGTGGATTGCTATACGCTGTATACTCCCCTGGCTATAACCCCTAGCTCTTGTAAGAGCTGTTCCTGTTCCTTGTTCCTGTGGTGGTTACGGTGTCGAGCGGAGTGCTTGGAGCCCTCGGGAAGCACTAGGAGCAACCATCAATGGAGGTACCCAGTTGGGATGCCAGGAGATCCAATACAGGTTCTATATACCTGCTTCCACAAAATACTGATTGAGGGGTGCGATATACCTGCTTCCACCAAATATTGATTAAGGGGTTCTATATACCTGCTTCCACAAAATACTGATTGAGGGGTGCGATATACCTGCTTCCACCACATATTGATTAAGGGGTTCTATATACCTGCTTCCACAAAATACTGATTAAGGGGATTGATATACCTGCTTCCACCAAATATCGATTGAGGCCTGTGATACACCTGCTTCCACAAAATACTGATTGAAGGGTGCGATACACCTGCTTCCACAAATATTGATTAAGGGGTTCTATATACCTGTTTTCACAAAATACTGATTGAGGGTTGCGATATACCTGCTTCCACCAAATACTGATTAAGGGGTTTGATATACCTGCTTCTACAAAATACAGATTGAGGGGTGTGATATATCTGCTTCCACCAAATATTGATTAGGGGTTCTATATACCTGCTTATACAAAATACTGATTGAGATGTGCGATATACCTGCTTCCACAAAATATTGATTGAGACCTGCGATACACCTGCTTCCACAAAATACTGATTATGGGGTGCGATATACCTGCTTCCACCAAATATTGATTAAGGGTTCTATATACCTGTTTCCACAAAATACTGATTGAGGCTTACGCAAAATAATGATTAAGGGGTTTGATATACCAGCTTCCACAAAATATAGATTGAGGAGTGCGATATACCTGCTTCCACCAAATATTTATTAAGGGGTTCTATATACCTGCTTCCACCCTAATATTGATTAAGGGGTTCTGTGATGTACTAAACCGTCACTGGCGCTGCTGGAGAAGCCTGAGGGCTAGCCTCCTTCCTACGGACTATGGACCCAGAAATATGGAGACCCCCTCAGACCTTTTGGGGTTACAAGGAACTATGAACCCTGATTTATGTGTGGAATTTATATGACACATATTTCCTATTGCCCATTAAAGGTGCAGGGTGTGAATTCAGCAACACAAAAAGGGGTTAACTCTGCACTGAGACTCCCACTAATTGTGTTAGTGATGGGATTAAGATAGCTGACTCTAGGAGCAGCCGACTTTTAGATGAGTAGATCACCCTATTATACACTCAGGAGATAATCCCATCACATGAGTCTCCTCTCTCCCTATTCATTCATTATGGAGTGGGGGGGGGGGGGGGGGGGGGGGGGGGGGGGGAGATGTCTGTTTGCATGTTGTTCATGGTTGATTGCGTTATGTTGTTAGACTTCTTGAACTGTATATATATTGAGTTGGTCTTCAATAAAGTGAGTTCCTGTTTTGGCCTTCAACATAGAGCCTCAACTCATGTTTGTGTGGATTGCTATACGCTGTATACTCCCCTGGCTATAACCCCTAGCTCTTGTAAGAGCTGTTCCTGTTTCTTGTTCCTGTGGTGGTTACGGTGTCGAGCGGAGTGCTTGGAGCCCTCGGGAAGCACTAGGAGCATCCATCAATGGAGGTACCCAGTCGGGGTGCCAGGAGATCCAATACAGGTTCTATATACCTGTTTTCACAAAATACTGATCGAGGGTTGCGATATACCTGCTTCCACCAAATACTGATTGAAGCCTGCGATACACCTGCTTCCACAAAATACTGATTGAGGGGTGCGATATACCTGCTTCCACCAAATACTGATTGAGGGGTTTGATATACCTGCTTCTACAAAATACAGATTGAGGGGTGTGATATATCTGCTTCCACCAAATATTGATTAGGGGTTCTATATACCTGCTTATACAAAATACTGATTGAGGTGTGCGATGTACCTGCTTCCACCAAATATTGATTAAGGGGTTCTATATACCTGCTTCCACAAAATATTGATTGAGGCCTGCGATACACCTGCTTCCACAAAATACTGATTATGGGGTGCGATACACCTGCTTCCACCAAATATTGATTAAGGGTTCTATATACCTGTTTCCACAAAATACTAATTGAGGTTTGCGATATACCTGCTTCCACCAAATATTGATTAAGGCTTACGAAAAATAATGATTAAGGGGTTTGATATACCAGCTTCCACAAAATATAGATTGAGGGGTGCGATATACCTGCTTCCACCAAATATTTATTAAGGGGTTCTATATACCTGCTTCCACAAAGTACTGATTGAGGCCTTCGATACACCTGCTTCCACAAAATACTGATTAAAAGGATTGATACACCTGCTTCCACCAAATATTGATTCAGGCCTGTGATATACCTGCTTCTGCAAAATACTAATTAAGGGGTTTGATATACTTGCTTCCACAAAATACAGATTGAGAGGTGCGATATACCTGCTTCTACCAAATATTGATTAAGGGGTTCTATATACATGCTTCCACAAAATACTAATTAAGGGGATTGATATACCTGTAAATCACAGAAAAAATGCACCAAACGGATATGCCACTGACTATACTGGCTAGTCATAAATGCAGATATTAAAAGCTGAGACTTTTGCCAATATATTCCTGTCAGGAAAATATCGGAGCCCATCATGCACCACGTCACGGTCACTCAGCATGGCAAGGGGTCCTACCACTACGCTAACTATGGTGTGAACAAGGTCTGAAGGTGATGAAATCCAGCTCACAGCCAAGCTTCCACACAACCGCCTAGCAGGACAACTAGTGCAATGTGAACAAAGCAAGACTGTAAGCCACACCCATATCAGACCATGTGATGGAGGTTACCAGGTGCAAAAGAGTGTTGGAATGCCAGGTAGAGGCACATCCACTACATATAAAACAAGACACAAACACAGAAATATAGTGGCAATTCTGGGGGAACTGCTCAACCCCTAACACTGTAGCGTGTTTTTCATTGGGGGAGCAGCAAACGACTATCCCCAGCAAAAAAATGCATACAATGGAGGATGTCGGCGCGGTCCACATGCACCACAAAGGCATCCTACACAAAACGGAGCATTGTGCGGATGAAAATATAATCATATAAATCACAGAAAAAATGCACCAAACGGGCTCCGATATTTTCCTGACAGGAATATATTGGCAAAAGTCTCAGCTTTTAATATCTGCATTTATGACTAGCCAGTATAGTCAGTGGCATATCTGTTTGGTGCATTTTTTCTGTGATTTATATGATTATATTTTCATCCGCACAATGCTCCATTTTGTGTAGGATGCCTTTGTGGTGCATGTGGACCGCGCCGACATCCTCCATTGTATGCATTTTTTTGCTGGGGATAGTCGTTTGCTGCGGTCCACATGCGGTGGGGCTGCCCCCCCCAATGAAAAACATGCTACAGTGTTAGGGGTTGAGCAGCTCCCCCAGAATTGCCACTATATTTCTGTGTTTGTGATTGATATACCTGCTTCCACAAATACTGATTAAGGGGTTTGATATACCTGCCTCCACAAAATATTGATTGAGGGGTGCGATTTACCTGCTTCCACAAAATACTGAATAAGGGGTTTGATATACCTACTTCCACAAAATGCTGATTGAGGGGTGCGATATACCTGCTTCCACCAAATATTGATTGAGGCCTGCGATACACTTGCTTCCACAAAATACTGATTGAGGGGTTCTATATACCTGTTTTCACAAAATACTGATTGACAGTTGCAATATACCTGCTTCCACCAAATACTGATTGAAGCCTGCGATACACTTGCTTCCACAAAATACTTAATAAGGGGTTTAATATACCTGCTTCCACAAAATACTGATTGAGGGGTTTGATATACCTGCTTCCACAAAATACAGATTGAGAGGTGCGATATACCTGCTTCCACCAAATATTGATTAAGGGATTCTCTATTCCTGCTTCCACAAAATACTGATTGAGGGGTGCGATATACCTGCTTCCACCAAATATTGATTAAGGGGTTCTATATACCTGTTTCCACAAAATACTGATTGAGGCCTGCGATACACATGTATCCACAAAATACTGATTAAGGGGATTGATATACCTGCTTCAACCAAATATTGATTGAGGCCTGCGATACACCTGCTTCCACAAAATACTGATTAAGGTTATTGATATACCTGCTTTTACAAAATACTGAATAAGGGGTTTGATATAACTGCTTCCACAAAATAATGATTGAGGGTTGTGATACACCTGCTTCCACCAAATATTGATTAAGGGGTTCTATATACCTGCTTACACAAAATACTGATTAAGGGGATTGATATACCTGCTTCCACCAATTATTGATTGATGCCTGCAATACACCTGCTTCCACAAAATACTGATTAAGGGGTTTGATATACCTACTTCCACAACATACAGATTGATCGGTGCAATATACCTGCTTCCAACAAATATTGATTAGGGGTTCTATATTTCTGCTTCCACAAAATACTGATTGAGGGGTGCGATATACCTGCTTCCACCAAATATTGATTGAGGCCTGCGATACACCTACTTCCACAAAATATTTATTAAGGGGTGTGATACACCTGCCTCAACCAAATATTGATTAAGGTGTTCTATATACCTGTTTTCACAAAATACAGATTGAGGGTTGCGATATACCTGCTTCCAACAAATACTGATTCAAGCCTGCAATACACTTGCTTCCACAAAATCTGATTAAGGGGATTGATATACCTGCTATCACAAAATATTGATTGAGGCCTGCTATACACCTGCTTCCGCAAATTACTGATTAAAGGGAATCATATACCTGCTTTCGCCAAATACTGATTGAGGCCTGTGATACACCTGCTTCCACAAAATACTGATTAAGAGGTTTGATATACTAGGTTTCACCAAATACTGATTGAGACCTGCGATATACTTGCTTCCACAAATACTGCTCTTCTCTAGGGTCTTTGGCACAGGGTCATTTTAAAAATGACAGGTAGAGGAAGAGGCAGGCCGTTCCTCAGGGGTGGTTGAGGTCTGGCAGGTGCACCAGGCCGGAGCCTAAGTGGGAAGTTGGAGAAGGTGCGTGTGTCAAAGAACGCACCGGAGTTGGTTGAGTGGCTCACTCAGCCTTCCGCTTCTGCACTCTCCACATCCTGTGTATCTGCACCCTCCTCACTCTCTGCTGCGTGCACCCCCAAAGACACCACCACCACCATAGCCCCTCCACTCGAGTCAGAGGAATTATTTTCCCATCCATTCCCAGACCTTACCGATGCGCAGCCATTCTTGACATC
This sequence comes from Bufo bufo, assembly GCF_905171765.1. Taxonomy (NCBI): domain Eukaryota; kingdom Metazoa; phylum Chordata; class Amphibia; order Anura; family Bufonidae; genus Bufo; species Bufo bufo. The sequence continues at coordinate 178,147,483 of NC_053389.1, forward strand.
AGATGAGGAAGAGGAGGTAGCAACGGCTGCCACCCAGCAGTCTGACGACAGTACCCAGATCAGCCCAAGGAGGGTGGTCCCTGCTGTTGATCTCTAATGTCAGTGGTGATGAAGGTGACGACTGATGACGTGTCGATGGACGTCACGTGCGTGCCCACATGAGAGGAAGAGGAGGGGAGTTCAGAGGGAAAAATGGAGCAACAGATAGGGAGGAGAAGGAGGAGAAGCAGGCAGAACTCGCAGTGCACCAGAGGCAAAAAGCAGACTGCAAATGTATTTGGAGCAAGCCATCCACAGTGCACGGTCACATCTTGCGCTCCCAGGTCGCCGGCATATGGCTCCGCAGTGTGGGCTTTTTTTTAACGTGTCAGCTGCTGACAATAATGTTGCCATCTGCAGCCTGTGCTGTCAACGCATAAGTCGTGGTAAGCCCAACACTCACCTAGGGACGACTGCCTTAAGAAGGCACCTGGCCTCCCATCACCGAGCCCAGTGGGAGCAACGCCGTCAGAACCCACAAAGCCAGCGCTCCACGTCCTGCCTCTTCTCCTCTCTCCTCCCATTTGTCCTCCACTCCACCTTCCACCGTGCCGTCGTCGCGTTCATCTGGCAGAAGGCAGGCTTCCATGGCCCAAATGTTCGAGCAAAAAATGTTAATGACGCCGCATAACCCTCTTGCCCAACGGCTGACTGCTGGCTTGTTGGAACTGCTAGCCCGCCAACTACTGCCATATAAACTGGTGGACTAGGAGACCTTTAGAAAGTTTGTGGCCATTGGCACACCGCAATGGAAAGTCCCCGGAAGGAAATATTTCTCCCAGAAGGACATCCCAGAGGTACAGTTGTGTTCAAAATAATAGCAGTCAGACATCACTAACCTGATCAATCACTATTTTTGGTAGAAATTATATTTCTACATGGCAAATAATTTACTAGCAGGTGTAGTAGAGTATGCTTCTGATTCTGTGTAATTGAATCACTAATTGAAAGGGGCATATTCAAAATAATAGCAGTGTGGAGTTCAATGAATGAGGTCATTCATTCTTTGAAAAACAGGTGGCAATTATTGCACTTATTTAAGGAAGGAAAGCAGCAAATGTTGTACATGCTGGTTACAGTGCATTTCTCTCCAAAATTCTGAGGAAAATGGATTGTTCCAGACATTGTTCAGAAGAACAGCGTACTTTGATTAAAACGATTGGAGAGAGGAAAACATATAAAGAAGTGCAGAAAATGATAGGCTGCTCAGCTAAAATGGTCGCAAATGCTTTAAAATGTCAACCAAAACCTGAAAGACGTGGAAGAAAGCGAAAAACTACCATTCAAATGGATAGAAGAATAGCCAAAATGGCAAGGACTCAGCCAACAATCAGCTCCAGGAAGATCAAAGAAGGTCTAAAGTTACCTGTGAGTACTGTTACAACTAGAAGACTCCTATGTGAAGCCAAGCTATCTGAAAGAAGCCCCCGCAAAGTCCCACTATTGAAAAAAGACATGTGCTGAAGAGGTTACAATTTGCCAAAGAGCACATTGACTGGCCTAAAGAGATATTTTGTGGACTGATGAAAGTAAGATTGTTCTTTTTGGGTCTAGTGGCCGGAGACAGTTTGTCAGACGACCCCCAAACACTGAATTCAAGCCTCAGTACACTGTGAAGACAGTGAAGCATGGTGGCGCAAGCATCATGATATGGGGATGTTTCTCATGCTATGGTGTTGGGCCTATTTATTGCAGGGATCATGGATCAGTTTGAATACATCAGAATACTTTTTTTTTTTCATTTAATTATCTTTATTATTTAATATATCAAACAAGTTACGATACAAGAGAAAATACAAAAAATAAATTTTTTCCCTTCCCTTTTTCCCACCCCCCTCCCCTTACCTGTGGTGCGAAAAAAAAAAAACAAAAAAAAAAAAACACAGCAGCCACAATTTTCACAACTAATCAAATCCTCCAACCACCCCATATCTTAGTCCACTTATCATCAGCTCCCCTCTGTTTAAAGATGATTTTCTCATAGTTTTTTACATTGTCAATAAGGTTTACCCATGTATTTATATCTGGAGTATAACGAGCAAACCAGGTCCGACTAACCAGAACTCGGGCCAGCATCAATATCCTACCCAGAAAAATCTTTTGATACTTAGGATTATCTATTTTGGAAAGATCATTAAGCAAGAATAGATGAGGTTCAAAAGGGATTCGTATTTTTAGTTTGTACCTGATAAAATTATTGATGCTGTTCCAATAGTTTATGAGTTCTTGGCAGGTCCAGATCATATGAAGATAATCCGCTCCTAAAGTGTCACATTTAGGGCAATTAGACGTATCCCTTAGTCCACATTTATTCATCCATAAAGGAGTAATATATAATCTGTGGCAGATATAAAAATGTACTACAACATGGTTGAAGTTCAGGGATAGTGAACCTAAATTCCCAAAAATATTCTCCCACCCTTCTCGTTGTATATTCGGACAATCCACCTCCCATGCTCTTTGTCCTGGTGACTGTGTATCACTAAAACGTGCCTTAAGTAATCGCTTATATATATTTGAGATCTTTATTCTAGACAGTGTATCCCCTACCCAATCATTCAAAAAAGATGAACTATCTATTTCCAACACCAATTTATCGTCCAGACTAGATAGTACTGAACGCAATTGAAAATACCTAAACCATGAAAAATTTTCTATATTATGTGTCATCTCTATAAATGGCTTAATGTCTCCATCCCTAACTACCTGTGAGATATACAAAATGTTGTTCCTTTGCCAAAATGTGTCAGCTGCAATATCATCTAACCTTTGTAGGTAGACATTGTGCCAAAGAGGAGTGAATGTAAGTGAACCTTTTACCTTCAACCATGTCCTAGTAGTAGCCCACACTTTCAGGAGCAGCTTTATAGTCTCTCTGTAGCCCAGCTCATAGATCTTCAATAGCCCGGATTCCAAAAGAGTAAATATATTATTATGAGCGTAGCTCCCTACCAACTTCCCTAACAGTGCACTATTTTCTGATTCGTAGCACATCAATAACTGAGCTGCAATAAAATAACCTTTAAAATAAGGGAGATTTAGACCCCCACACTCCAGTGATTTATACAGATATTCCAACTTTAATCGAACTCGTTTTCTTCCCCATATTAAATCATTAATTATTCTTTCCATGAGTTTAAAGTATTTATCTTGAATCCAAATAGGTGAATTCCTAAGCACATAGAGAAGTTGTGGTAGTATCACCATCTTGACCAGTGAAACTCGGTCAGCTCTAGATAGGGGAAGTTTCAACCAGATCCCTATTTTAGCTCTAATCCTTGCCATTGTGGGGATCAAATTAAGTTGTACAAAATTTTCCACCCGGGGTGATATATTCAAGCCCAAATATTGAAAAGTGTCAACGATGTCCAACTGTGTTACGAGAACCTCTTTCTGTGGCAGGGGGTCTATTGGCATCAGACTGGTCTTAGACCAGTTTATAAGAAGACCGGACACCTCACCAAATGCTTTAACCATTTGAATAATTCTAGGAAGAGTTATTTCCGTGTGGTCTATAAAAAAAAGAACATCATCCGCATATAAAGAGATGCGATCTTGCACTCCTAACGTACCGAATCCTTTAGCCCGATCGTCCTGCCTAATGGCCATCGCAAGGGGTTCAATATAGATGTCAAATAACAATGGGGAAAGTGGACAGCCCTGCCGCGTCCCTCTGTTTAAATCAATGCTAGTAGTCAAGGTCCCATTTAAACTTAGTTTTGCCCTAGGGGATCTATAAAGTAGTTTGAGAATACCTATAAATTTTTCCCCAAAGCCCATCCTTGCCAGAACCTTCCAGAGGAAGCGCCACTCCACCCTGTCAAAGGCCTTAGAGGCATCCAGTGACAGGATGGATCGAGCGGTCCCCCCAGGGGCCTGTATATTGGAAAAAAGCCGATGCAGATTATGATGGGTACCCTTGTTTTGAATAAAGCCATTCTGATCCGGATGTATAATAGAGGAAACAACCCTAGAGAGCCTTGTGGCTAGAACCCTCGCAAGAAGCTTAACATCTGCATTCAGCAGTGAGATTGGTCTATAAGATTCTATATCTAGTGGATCCTTTCCTTTTTTTGGAATTAATGTTATTACAGCTTCCATCATTGAGTCTGGCAACTTCCCGTCCTCCACTGATTCAGAAAAAACCTCCAGCAATCTAGGGAGAATACAATCCCCGTATTTACTATAAAATTCATATGGAAGTCCATCTGAACCAGGGGTGGAGTTGGCTGAGCATAGTTTAATAGCTCCCTCCAGTTCCTGAATTGAGATCTCTAGTTCAAGTGCTTTCCTTTGCACTTCAGTGATAGTTGAAAAAGCAATGCCATCAAGATACGAATCCATCTTATCATCTGTGATCTTAGATTCAGCCTTATACAAATCCAGGAAATAATCCACAAAGGCCTCCTCTACAGGACCCTGTCCACTAACCATCCTACCATTACTCAGTCGAACCTTATCTATGTATTTTTTAGATTGGTGACTTGAGATCACTCTGGACAAGAGTTTACCAGGTCGCCCTGACTCCGTAAAGTATTTTTGCCCCTTAAAAAAAAGGGATTGTTGGGCCTTATCCAATAAAAAGTTAGAGTATACTTGTGTGGCTCTTTGCATACTTTCCCTATTCTCCTCCGTCTTATTCATATAGAAGGATTGTGTCGCCAGTGATGCAAGTTCTTCTAAATATTTCTGTTTTTTCCCATACTCCTTTCTGAGATTCGCAATATTACTAATCATCATTCCCCTCATATACGCCTTAAGGCACGGGTGTCAAACACAAGGCCCGCGGGCCGAATCCGGCCCGCCAGACCTCGTCATGTGGCCCGCGTAGCCGCAGGCGGCCCCCGCTCCTCCTGGCTCCTGTATCGGGTGTATCGCATAAGGAGCGCTGTGTATTACCGGTACTTACAGATACAAGCGCTCGCCGAGAGGAGGCAGGCTGGGAGGACGGGCGCTGGCAGTGTGAGTCATACGTCACGCGCCTGCGCCGCCCACTTTATGAATGAAGCAGGCGCGTGACGTATGACTCACGCTGCCAGCGCCTCTCCTCCTGGCCTGCCTCCTGCCTCCTCTCTGCTACCTACCGAGCGGCGAGCGCTTGTAGTTGTAAGTACCGTAATACCCAGCGCTCCTTATGCGATTACATACAATTACAATTAACTATTAGACATAGGATTATACAGTGAGCGGGGCCCGTGTAGTAGAATAGTCACTGCACGGGCCCCGCTGACATAATAAAAGCAGATGCCGGCCCCTAGCCCGTGTATTGGGGGTCATTCACACTACAGGGACACTTATGGAGGGGATCTGTGGATGACACATAGCATAAGATGCTATATATGTGTCACCCACAGATCCCCCCCATAAGTGTCACCCACAGATCCCCCATAAGTGTCACCCACAGATCCCCCATAAGTGTCACCCACAGATCCCCCATAAGTGTCACCCACAGATCCCCCATAAGTGTCACCTCAGATCCCCCATAAGTGTCACCACAGATCCCCCATAAGTGTCACCACAGATCCCCCATAAGTGTCACCACAGATCCCCCATAAGTGTCACCACAGATCCCCCATAAGTGTCACCACAGATCCCCCATAAGTGTCACCCACAGATCCCCCATAAGTGTCACCACAGATCCCCCATAAGTGTCACCACAGATCCCCCATAAGTGTCACCCACAGATCCCCCATAACAGTGTGTCACCCACAGATCCCCCATACCAGTGCGTCACCCACAGATCCCCCATACCAGTGCGTCACCCACAGATCCCCCATACCAGTGCGTCACCCACAGATCCCCCATACCAGTGCGTCACCCACAGATCCCCCATAACAGTGCGTCACCCACAGATCCCCCATAACAGTGCCATCCACAGATCCCCCATAACAGTGCCATCCACAGATCCCCCATAACAGTGCCATCCACAGATCCCCCATAACAGTGCCACCCACAGACCACAATTAGTTCAAAACCCACCAAAAGCACACCTTTTGGTTCAAATTTTTTTTTTCTTATTTTCCTCCTCAAAAACCTAGGTGCGTCTTATGGGCCGGTGCGTCTTATAGGGCGAAAAATACGGTAACCCTTACAGTTCTGGAATGTGTTGGATAACACTGACAGCATTATGTCAGTGTTATCCAACACGTTCCAGAACTGTAAGGGTCACATAGCATCATGAATCAGTATAATGCTATGTGACCCCAGTCAGCGCTTGCAGGTCAGGCCGGGACCGGCCCTTTGAGGGGGACCAAACTGCTGATGCGGCCCCCGATGAATTTGAGTTTGACACCCCTGCCTTAAGGGTATCCCATACCACTTGAATTTTTGCTGAGCCATAGTTGTTATCCCAGAAACGGACAATTTCCTTCTGAATTATTTCATGTGTCTTTATCACTGATAACCAATAAGGGTTTAATCTGAAAGGGGGTTTTTGTGTATATCTTTCCTGGGTTAAACAGAGTTCAAGGACTAACGGTGAATGGTCCGATATTGACCTTGTTTCATATTTCATTCGTTTTACCAATTTCACATGTTTACTACTTATCAGTGCAAGATCTATTCTGGACATAGATTTACCTGCTTTGCTAAAGCATGAAAAAGCCATTTTCCCCTGTCCTAAGTATCCCCAGACATCTTCAAAACCAGCCTCAGAGCAAAACCGTGCCAGGGGAGACCCCTGGACCGGACTGTCTCCCTTGACACTCGTAGAGACCCTATCACGTAGAGCAGGGGTACTCAACTAGTTTTATTAAAGGTCCACATACCAGGGTCTGCAGTCAGGTGAAGGTCCGAGCTGAACGCCAACAGTAAAGATGCCATGCGATCATGTGATCCATGCACGTGGGGCGCTCTGACGTTATAGTGGAGCGCCCCGGGTAAGTCCCAGAATTAGTAATGGCCACATTAGTGCCCCAGTAAGAATAATGTCCCCATTAGTGCCCCCAGTAAGAGTATTGCCCCCATTAGTGCCCCCCTTCTCTGCTTTTGCAAAAAAAAAAAAAATATTAGCATTCACCTGGCTGCGGTGAACATTCGCTGCTGACTGCAATCTCAGGAGTGGTGCTCCAACGTGATGGCGTCTTGTAGGTCCTGTCCTGAGCTTCTAGTCAGCAGGGAGTGTTCTCCACAGCGTGAGCAAATGGAGGTGGAGGTACCGTAATACAGTGTTTCCCAACCAGTGTGCCTCCAGCTGTTGCAAAACTACAACTCCCAGCATGCCCGCACAGCCAAAGGCTGTCCAGGCATTCTGGGAGTTGTAGTTTTGCAACAGCTGGAGGCACAATGGTTGGGAAACACTGCCGTAATATATATATTTTTTTTACTAGCACAAGTAGCGGTGGAGGTAAAGGCTGTACTAATGGGCGTTCCATGATGGAAGCGCTCATTAGTAAGGGTACTTTCACACTTGCAGCAGGATGGATCCGACAGGCTGCTCACCCTGTCAGATCCATCTTGCCACTACTACGCCGTGCCGCTGCTCTGTGCCCATCGACTATAATGGGGATGGGGGCAGAGTTACGGCGCAGCACGGTGAGAGGCCGCCAGACTAAAAGTACTACATGTCCGACTTTTTCGTCTGGCGGCCCCCTCAATATAATAAACATTGGTGGCGCAGTGCGCCCCCCCTTTAAAATAATAAACATTGGTGGCGCAGTGCGCCCCCCCTCAAAATAATAAACATTGGTGGCGCAGTGCGCCCCCCCTCAAAATAATAAACATTGGTGGCGCAGTGCGCCCCCCCTCAAAATAATAAACATTGGTGGAGCAGTGCGCCCCCCCTCAAAATAATAAACATTGGTGGCGCAGTGCGCCCCCCCTCAAAATAATAAACATTAGTGGCGCAGTGCGCCCCCCCCATCACCCCAGTATAATAAACATTGGTGGCGCAGTGCGCCCCCCCTCAATATAATAAACATTGGTGGCGCAGTGTGCCCCCCAATATAATAAACATTGGTGGCGCAGTGTGCCCCCAATATAATAAACATTGGTGGCGCAGTGTGCCCCCCAATATAATAAACATTGGTGGCGCAGTGTGCCCCCCAATATAATAAACATTGGTGGCGCAGTGCGCCCCCCAACATAATAAACATTGGTGGCGCAGTGTGCCCCCCAACATAATAAACATTGGTGGCGCAGTGTGCCCCCCAATATAATAAACATTGGTGGCGCAGTGTGCCCCCCAATATAATAAACATTGGTGGCGCAGTGTGCCCCCCAACATAATAAACATTGGTGGCGCAGTGCGCCCCCCCTCAAAATAATAAACATTGGTGGCGCAGTGCGCCCCCCAATATAATAAACATTGGTAATGCAGTGGGCAGTGCCAATGAGGGTTAAAAAATAATTTACTCACCTCCTCCAGTTGATCGATTAGCTGCCGGTCTCCAGTTCTTACTTCTTTCTTCAGGACCTGTGGTGACATCACTGAGCTCATCACATGATCCATCACCATGGTAATGGGCCATGTGATGAGCTCAGTGACGTCACCACAGGTCCTGAAGAAAGAAGTAAGAACAGGAGACCGGCAGTTAAGCGATCAACTGGAGGAGGTGAGTTAATTTTCTTTTATTATTTTTAACCCTCATTGGCACTTCCCACTGAGCCACCAATGTTTCTTATAATGGGGAAGGGGGGGGGGGGGCGCACTGCGCACCAATGTTTCTTATACTGGGGTGTTGGGGGGGGGGGGGGCGCACTGTGCCACCAACGTTTCTTATACAAATACAGGAGGCGGGTGCTGGAATCAAATAGCCGGCACCCGACCTTTGTGACAGGGGGCTGCGATCAGCTACAATTAACCCCTCAGGTACCGCACCTGAAGGGTTAACTCAACTGCAGCTGATCGCAGCTCCCTGTCACAGAGGTCGGGTGCCGGCTATTTGATTCCGGCACCCGCCTCCTGTATTTGTAATACAGGTCAGTTTTCTTCATTGGTGGCGCAGTGGCCACAGCCCCTCCCCTCCTCCTCCTGCCTCTTCTTATTGGCAGCGGCGGGGACAGCAGCAGCACAGGGGGGAGGGAGAGACTCCTCCTGTGCCCGCCGCTGTATTGAGCAGAGCTGCCAGAGTGTGCAGGAGGAGGAGCGCTACATGTGGAGGAAGCCCTGTCTCACTGCGCTGTGGGACAGGTGGAAGTGCGCCGGTAAGCTCCTCCTCCTGCACGGCACAGTGTGCAGGAGAGGAGCAGCGCTCTAAAGGATGGCCGGGGTCCGGACAACTGGCGGCCGCGGTCCGTATTTGGACCGCGGTCCGCCAGTTGAGTACCCCTGACGTAGAGGATCAATAACACAATTGAAATCGCCAATAATCAATTTTGGACACTCTGGCCATTTATCCATAAATAATAACAAGGAATTAAGAACCAAAAAGGAAAATGGCGGTGGAATGTAAACAAAAGCCAAAATACATGTCTTCCCCCTTAATCTACAATATAGGAAGATATATCTCCCCTGATGGTCGACAGAGGATGCCTCACAAGCGAAATCAATCAGTCTATGTACCAAGACAGTAACACCTCTGGAGTAACTGGAAAAAGTAGAATGATACGAATGGGAAGCCCATCCCCTGCCGACCACCCTGGAAGTTTCTTCAGTGAGATGGGTCTCTAACAAGCATACTATTGCTGGTAAGTGGACCCGTGTCAAATCAAAAACCGCTTGTTTTTTTCCTCTGTCCCCCAGACCGCGTATATTCCAGGCAATAATTCTAGTCGACATTATCAAAAGCGGTTAGGTCGGACAAAACAAAAATAAATAAATAAATAAATAAAATAAAATAAAATTTTTGGACGCACCACAGCCCAACCCCACCCCTGACCCCCACCCCCCCATACAGGTAATCCACCACATATTGTAGTAGATTTCTCTCCTATGACCATCCCTCCCACACTCCCCCCGCTCGACCACCCCTATTAGGAAGCAAAGAGAAACAAAATTGGGGGTATAAGCCCCCATAACAATTATTGTTCCCACTAAATCCTAAAGCGATTGGATCATAGATCATTTTGTTCAAGCCAGTCCACGGCTTCATCCGGGGTATCGAAAAAAAGGGTTTTATCCTTAGAAATAATCCGCAATTTTGCTGGGAACATAAGAGAGTATTTAATATCTCTTTCTCTTAGCCTCTTTTTTACCGTCATAAATGTGCGTCTCTTTTCTTGTATGTCCTTTGAAAAGTCTGGAAAAAAGGCCACTCTATTACCATTATATACAACCGGTGAACATTCCCTCGCCCTTCTCAATAGCATGTCTTTATCCCCTATGACCAGTAGCTTGACAAGAAATGTCCGAGGTTGTCTCCCTGGGATTGGTTTACCCCCGGGACCCGATGAGCTCTTTCTATCATAAACAATGGGGAGAACGAGTCCTTCCCAAAATTCTCAAAAATTAGCTTCTGTATGAATTCGGTTGGGTTCTTCTCTTCAGCGCCCTCAGGGATCCCTATTATTCTCACGTTGTATCTTCGTGATCTATCCTCAAGGTCCACCACCTTTTTTTTCAAAAGGCTACACTCTGATTTCAGTGTGGAGATTTCAGAGTTTGTTTTTTGGGATTCATTCTGTATCAGGGCGACGGAGCTCTCCAGATTGTTAACTCTGTCTCGCATTTTGGACAAATCATCTTTTATTAGTCCCACATCGACTTGGATAAACCCAAGTTGAGTTGTAACAACTTGTATTAAATCCCCATTTTGTTTAACCGCTAGCAATATTTCCTCTAGCGGAGAGGAATTATCATTAGGGATAACTTCTCCCATTATACCCTCTTCCTCTTCAGGGTATCTGGAAGCTTTTTGTGGTTCTAACCCAGTCACCTCAGAGTCGTCATTTTTTTTGGAGGCAAGATCCTTTTGTCCGCCCCTCGTATTAACCCTCGGGGACCTCAGAAACTGATCTATTTTTATTGTTTCAAAAGTTTTTGACCCCGGTTTCTGACCGGAGAAGTCGGCCGAGCGTCTACTAGCTTTTGGAGCCATGCCTTGTTGTTGTATATCCTTGGTCTCTTTTTTTTTTTTTTTTTTTTTTCTCCCTCTTCTTTCTTTTTCCTCCTTTTGTTTACGGCTTTCCTCTTTTCCTTTTCTTTTTTTTTTTTTCTCTCCTTTTACGTTATTTATTTATTTTTTATTTATTTTATTTTTTTCTTCTTTTTCTCTTTCCTTTCTTCTCCCCCCCTTTTTTTTCCCCTTTTCTCTTCTTTTTTTTTTTTTCTTTCTTTTTTTTCTTTTCTTTTTCCTTCCTTTCTTTCCCCTCGCCTTTCTCTTTTCTCTTTTCTCTCCTCTTGTCCCCCTTCCCTCCTTTCTCTTCTCTCCTCCTTTTTTTTCTCCTCCCTTTTCTTCTTCTTTTCTTCGTTTTATTTCACCTTTTTTTTTTTTTTCCTTCTTTTCCTCCCCCTTCAGAATACTTGAAGAGGTCATGCTGCCTTATGCTGAAGAGGAAATTGCCCTTGAAATAGGTGTTCCAACAAGACAACAACCCCAAACACACCAGTAAACATGCAACATCTTGGTTCCAGACTAACAAGATTGACGTTATGGAGTGGTCAGCCCAATCCCCGGATCTTAATCCAATAGAAAACTTGTAGGGTGACATCAAAAATGCAGTTTCTGAGGCAAAACCAAGAAATAGAGAAGAACTGTGGAATGTAGTCCAATCATCCTGGGCTGGAATACCTGTTCACAGGTGCCAGAAGTTGGTTGTCTCCATGCAAAACAGATGTACAGCAGTTCTCAGAAACAGTGGTTATACAACTAGATATTAGTTAAGTGATTCAAAGCAAAGCAAAATCTTCAAACATTTTTCAGTTTATATAGTGAATGCTTGAGTTTGTAAAGAAGAATACAAAAACTGCTATTTTTTTGAACAGTCTAATATTCACTTTTCTTAATTTTTTTTAGAGGAACAACACAAATTTGATATATTTTTCTTCATGTTTTGATTTGGAATAGAATGTGTAGTGTTCCCAATGCATTTGTGTGTATGGAAATAAAAGCTATTAGAAGGATTTTGAGCTTTAGTCACTTTTTTAAGCACACTGCTATTATTTTGAACAAAACTGTATATGGCCATGTTCAGCTGCAAGTGAATACATCTCTGGCACACATTGTCAGTGCCAAGATACATCTGACCACAGACACGTGGTCTAGCAAACACGGGCAGGGAAGGTACATAACTTTTACTGCCCACTGGCTGAACTTTCTGACGGCCGTCAAGCATGTAACCCGTGGCACCCATGTGGATTTGGTGTTACCGCCACGGACTGCATGCAGGCCTGCCTCTTCTTCTCCTCCTCCTACTCCATCCTCCGTCTCCTCCTCGGCTGACTCCTCCTTTTCCACTGCTACTGCCTCTTCCGCAGCACCCCTCAAGCTCCCCAGAACCTATTTGACGTGCAAGGGGAGACGTTGCCATGCAGTGCTGCGTCTGTTGCGCCTGGAAGCCAAGAGCCACACATTGCCTTCAGCTCTGCGGTCACAGGCCGATCAGTGGCTAACCCCGCTCAATTTGACAGTTGGTAAAGTGGTGTGTGACAACAGTGCCAATCTGCTGAGCGCACTGAAACAGGGCAAAATGACCCACAAGCCGTGCATGGCACACGTCCTGAACTTAGTTGTGCAGCGATTCGTTGCCAAATACCCCGGGGTCCAGGATGTCTTGCGGCAGAACAGGAAAATCTCTGCCCATTTTAGAAGATCTTACACGGCCATGGCTCGCCCGTTAGACGTCTGGAACTCCACCTTGTATATGCTTGATAGGCTGCTCCAGCAACAGCATGCCGTTAACGACTACCTGTACGAACTCTGCAGCAGGACAGGTTCTGGGGAGCTTGGTTTCTTTTCACCGCACCAGTGGCTGCTCATGCGCGACTCATGCAGACTTCTGCGGCCATTTGATGAGATCACCAAACTGGTCAGTCGCAGCCAGGGCACCATCAGTGACATCGTACCTCACGCCTTCTTTCTGGAGCGTGCATTGTGTCGAGTCATTGATCAAGCTGTCGAGGAGCAGGAGCAGGAAGATGAGGAAGTCGAAATGCTTAATGAATTCCCAGGGGGGCTACTCTATCTGAGACAAGTCAGCAGGAGTGTGAAGAGGAGTCAGAGGAGGATGGTGGCTGGGGGGAGGAGGAGGAGGAGGAGGAGGAGGAGCAAGAAGAGCAGGCTTTGAGGGGGATTTTAAACTTTTCGGGGATCCCTGGTGTTGTCCGTGGCTGGGGGGAGGAGACCGAGGACGACATTCTCCTGGGCGATGAGCAGGAGCCAGGGCGCACCACCGCTTCTAATTTAGTGCAAATGGGAGCTCCAGTGTTTGTAGAGGGACCCACGTATAAAAAGCATAAAGGGCAAGGACCAGTACTGGGTGGCAACGTACTTAGACCCCCGATACAAACAGAAAATGGCGGACATGTTACCAGCATCACAGAGGGCTGGCAGAATGCAGCATTTTCAGGTCTTGCTGCGAGAGATGCTGCATTCTGCTGTTGCGGGCGCTGGCAGAGGAATTTCCACCCACAGCGAAACAGGTGCGGATACCAATCCTACTGCGCTTGCAAGAAGAGGGCTCTTTGAAGATGTTTTGGTCACTTCGGATATGAGGTCATTCTTGCAGCCAACCCATCGACAGCCACCCTCCGGATCCAGCCTCAGGGAACGCCTAGACCAGTGGTGGGCAACCTTTTTTGTCAACTGAGCCAAATATCGCCAAAACCACGATTGGAATTTCTTTCGAGACCCACATTTTTATAACCTAAAATATTGCATCAACAGTACCAGTGAGGACTATTAGGCTAATGCACACGACCATGTGCCCGCAAAAAAGTAGCGCATGCTGAAGTGAATGGGTCCATGATGCGTGCTGCACACGGCCGTGTGCAGCCCACATCAAGGACCCATTCACTTCAATAGGTCCAGGATCCGGGCGCATGCACTACTTTTTTGCGGTGCGGAGGCACAGCCAGAAGCACCACGGAAGCACACTGTAGCACTCATATCCCGGATCCTGGACCCATTGAAGTGAATCATGGACCCGCATCATGGACCCATTCACTTCAGCATGCGCTACTTTTTTGCGGTGCGGGCAGTCGGATGCGGATCGCGAACCCCATTCAAGTGAATCGGTCCGCGATCCTCATGCAGCTGCCCCATGGTCTGTGTCCGTGCATTGCGGACCGCTATTTGCGGTCCGCAGCACAGGCACGGCGCCCTTACATTCATGGGCATGAGCCCAGAGTGTGTTTTTGAATACTTTTATATGTACTTTCTTTTATTTGGATCTTGATTATTATTTCATTTTATCTTTATCATCTTTTACTTTTCTTAAACTTGTCTGCAGATGTGGATGTAATGTGGATGACGCACTTATGGGGGATATCTGTGGATGACGCACTTATGGGGGATATCTGTGGATGACGCACTTATGGGGGATATCTGTGGATGACGCACTTATGGGGGATATCTGTGGATGACGCACTTATGGGGGATATCTGTGGATGACGCACTTATGGGGGATATCTGTGGATGACGCACTTATGGGGGATATCTGTGGATGACGCACTTATGGGGGATAAATAGTAGTGTAGAAGCAGCACTGTGCGGTCTCAGGATAATGCGTCTATGTCAATGCAGCAGCCTAACCGTAGGCCCTTGATCCATCAGGCCAAATCGTATACGTGTAGAAAAGAAGATGGCTTTGGCAGCATTCCGGAATGCTGCCGAAGCCATCTTCTTTTCTGCACTTATGGGGGATATCTGTGGATGACACATACAGTTGCAAGAAAAAGTATGTGAACCCTTTGGAATGATATGGATTTCTGCACAAATTGGTCATAAAATGTGATCTGATCTTCATCTAAGTCACAACAATAGACAATCACAGTCTGCTTAAACTAACAACACACAAAGAATTTAATGTTACCATGTTTTTATTGAACACACCATGTAAACATTCACAGAGCAGGTGGAAAAAGTATGTGAACCCTTGGATTTATTAACTGGTTGAACCTCCTTTTGCAGCAATAACTTCAACCAAACGTTTCCTGTAGTTGCAGATCAGACATGCACAACGGTCAGGAGTAATTCTTGACCATTCCTCTTTACAGAACTATTTCAGTTCAGTAATATTCTTGGGATGTCTGGTGTGAATCGCTTTCTTGAGGTCTTGCCACAGCATCTCAATCGGGTTGAGGTCAGGACTCTGACTGGGCCACTCCAGAAGGCGTATTTTCTTCTGTTTAAGCCATTCTGTTGTTGATTTACTTCTATGCTTTGGGTCGTTGTCCTATTGCAACACCAATCTTCTGTTGAGCTTCAGCTGGTGGACAGATGGCCTTAAGTTCTCCTGCAAAATGTCTTGATAAACTTGGGAATTCATTTTTCCTTCGATGATAGCAATCTGTCCAGGCCCTGACGTAGCAAAGCAGCCCCAAACCATGATGCCCCCACCACCATACTTCACAGTTGGGATGAGGTTTTGATGTTGGTGTGCTATGCCTCTTTTCCTCCACACGTAGTGTTGTGTGTTTCTTCCAAACAACTCAACTTTGGTTTCATCTGTCCAAAGAATATTTTGCCAGTACTGCTGTGCAACATCCAGGTGCTCTTGTGCAAACTGTAAACGTGCAGCAATGTTTTTTTTTTGGACAGCAGTGGCTTCCTCTGTGATATCCTCCCATGAAATCCATTCTTGTTTAGTGTTTTAAGTATCGTAGATTCGGTAACATATATGTTAGCATATGCCAGAAACTTTTGTAAGTCTTTAGCTGACACTCTAGGATTCTTCTTCACCTCATTGAGCAGTCTGCGCTGTGCTCTTGCAGTCATCTTTACAGGATGGCCACTCCTAGGGAGAGTAGCAGCAGTGCTGAACTTTCTCCATTTATAGATAATTTGTCTTACCATGGACTGATGAACAGCAAGGCTTTTGGAGATACTTTTATAACCCTTTCCAGCTTTATGCAAGTTAACAATTCCTAATCGTAGGTCTTCTGAGAGCTCTTTTGTGCGAGGCATCATTCACATCAGGCAATGCTTCTTGTGAAAAGCAAACCCAGAACTGGTGTGTGTTTTTTATAGGGCAGGGCTGCTGTAACAAACACCTCCAATCTCATCTCATTGACTGGACTCCAGTTGGCTGACACCTCACTCCAATTAGCTCTTGGAGATGTCATTAGTCTAGGGGTTCACATACTTTTTCCACCTGCACTGTGAATGTTTACATGGTGTGTTCAATAAAAACATGGTAACATTTAATTCTTTGTGTGTTTATTAGTTTAAGCAGACTGTGATTGTCTATTGTTGTGACTTAGATGAAGATCAGATCACATTTTATGACCAATTTGTGCAGAAATCCATATCATTCCAAAGGGTTCACATACTTTTTCTTGCAACTGTATATAGCATAAGATGCTATATATGTGTCATCCACAGATATCCCCCATAAGTGCCCTCCACAGATATCCCCCATAAGTGCCCTCCACAGATATCCCCCATAAGTGCCCTCCACAGATATCCCCCATAAGTGAGCCATCCACAGATATCCCCCATAAGTGCCTTACAGTAAGTAATGTATTAGTGGGGGGAAGGAAGGGGGCAGGGACACTTGCGGCGGGGCCGGTGCAGTGCACACACCGGGGGCAGCTTTTACCTTTCTGCTGCAGGACATTTCGTTCCTCCTGAGCGGCGGCCTCTTCACCACTCCACCCCTCCTCACAGTGGGCAGCCGAATTAGAGCCGCGCTGCCCGCCCTTCTGCTGCTGTGCGCAGCGTGACAGCTCTCCCTCCTTCATGCGCCTCCTGCCCCGCCTGCCTGCTTCATTCATAAAGTGGAAGGAGCAGACAGACGGGGCAGCAGGCGCATGACGGACAATTTACAAGCAGCTTGAACGGCGCAATATGGCTGCGCGACTGCCCACCCACCAGCCCGAATCAAAGAGCCGCAGTGAAGGATCAAAAGAGCCGCATGTGGCTCGCGAGCCGCGGCTTGCCGACCACTGGCCTAGACCAACAGGTATCCGACTAAATCGGGTTAACGCCCGATGTAGACGATCTGAGAAGCGAGGAACCGGCTTGACGTGTGGCCAGAGCTGGAACAATTTGCCATGGAACTCTTGGCTTGCCCCTCATCGAGTGTCCTGTCCGAAAGGACCTTCAGCGCAGAACGGGGGATGGCGACCAATAAGCGCACTCGCCTAGCTCACGACAGTGTGGACTACCTCACATTTCTAAAAATGAATGAGGCATGGATCTCGTAGGAATTCAACAGCTGCGATGACCACGTGTAATTGAATTTCATCATGCCAGCCCACACATATCCGCCACCATTCAGAACAAAGAATGGTCCTTGTCTTATGTATATACAGCGCCATAAAAGGCCTTTTCTGTCAGGTGAATGCCTCATTTTTGGGGCCTCTACTCCAGCGTCCTACAGTAAAATTTTTATTTTAATGACTGCCTAATGTACCTCCAGACACATGATCACTAGTTATTTTCTGTCAGGTGAATGTCTAATTTTTGGGGCCTGTACTGGCCTACAGTAAAATTTTTAGCCGGTGACCGCCTATTGTACCTCCAGTCACATCATTACAAGTTCTTTTCTGTCAGGTGAATGCCTAATTTTTGGGGCCTGTACTGGCCTACAGTAAAATTGTTATCCACTGACTGTTTAATATACCTCCAGCCACATAATCACTTGTTCTTTTCTGTCAGGTGAATGCCTAATTTTTGGGACCTGTACTCCACTGGCCTGCAGTAAAATCGTTAATCAGTGACCACCTAATGTACCTCCAGCCATATAATCACTTGTTCTTTCCTGTCAGGTGAATGCCTAATTTTTGGGGCCTGTACTCCATTGACCTACAGTAAAATTGTTATTCAGTGACCGCCTAATGTACCTCCAGCCACATAATCAGTTGTTCTTTTCTGTCAGGTGAATGCCTATTTTTTGGGGGCTGTACTCCACTGGCCTACAGTAAAATTGGTATTCAGTGACCGCCTAATGTACCTCCAGCCACATAATCACTTGTTCTTTTCTGTCAGGTGAATGCCTATTTTTTGGGGCCTGTACTCCACTGGCCTACAGTAAAATTGTTATTCAGTGACCACCTAATTGTCACGGCAATTGGGGATAAGAGGAACACCAAGTAAACAAACAGACTAGGCCCCAAAGCTAGGGAGGAGAGAATGGTAACCTCCTAACAATCCCTGAGCCTCTCCCTGACTGCTGACAGTATAAGCAAGTCCTGATGGAGAACGAACTCATACGCTTGAACCTAAAGCAAACCCTAACTTAGGGAGCAGGGAATGAGACAGCCAGTACCTTCCACCGTGTAGGAACCAGAGCCTCCCTGAGACCTAGAAGCAACACACGCACAAAGGGGAGAAAAGGAGGACTTAGCTTGAGACGAGCGGGAAGTAGAGGATCCACAAACAATCTGTATAGAACCTGTATAGAAGGAAAATATCAACCGCAAAATCAGCAGTTAGATGCGGACTTAAATAGGGCCACATAATCACTTGTTCTTTTCTGAAAGGTGAATGCCTAATTTTTGGGGCCTGTACTGGCCTACAGTAAAATTGTTATCCACTGACTGTCTAGTGTGCTTCCAGCCACATAATCACTTGTTCTTTTCTGTCAGGTGAATGCCTAATTTGTGGGGCCTGTACTTCCGTGGCCTAAAATAATTTTTTTCTAGGCTCCAGGAGGGCACATTTTTGAGAGTTCCCTTTAATACGCATAAAAATGGCCCCTGATTAAAATACTATTTTTTTTGTGGGAATTTTTGCCATTGATCCCCCTCTGGCATGTCCTTGTTGTAGGACTATTTGTGCACTTATAGTAAGTATTTGGTGGCTGCAAAATGAATAGGGTTCGCCGCGAACGCGTGTTCTCAAAACATCCCGGCCGATGTTCGTCCATCACTAGTTGCAGGCACTAGGCCTGCAACCTATCAGAGGCCGGTGCAGGCAGTGCAATGATGTCATCGCGCCACCTGAGCCGTACAGCGCGGGACACAGGCCGGAAGAGGCCTGCATCGCATCACTGCCAGCCTGATGGAGGTAAGTATAAGTGTTTTTTTTTTTTTATATGGTACTACTACTGGCACATGATTGCGGCATCTATGAGGGCACCTGTTACTGGCACATGATTGGGGGCATCTATGGGGGCACCTGTTACTGGCACATGATTGGGGGGCATCTATGGGTGCACTTGTTACTGGCAAATTAATTGGGGGGCATCTATGGGGGCACTTGTTATTGGCACATGATTGGGGGTATCTATGGGGCACCTGTTACTGGCACATGATTGGGGGGCATCTATGGGACCACTTGTTACTGGCACATGATTGGGGGGAATCTATGGGGCCACTTGTTACTGGCACATGATTGGGGGGCATCTATGGGGGCACTTGTTACTGGCACATGATTGGGGGGAATCTATGGGGCCACTTGTTACTGGCACATGATTGGGGGGCATCTATGGGGCCACTTGTTACTGGCACATGATTGGGGGGCATCTATGGGGCCACTTGTTACTGGCACATGATTAGGGGTATCTATGGGGGCACCTGTTACTGGCACATGATTGGGGGCATCTATAGGGAACCTGTTACTGGCACATGATTGGGGGGCATCTATGGGGCCACTTGTTACTGGCACATGATTGGGGGGCATCTATGGGGGTACTTGTTACTGTCACATGATTGGGGTCATTTATGGGGGCACTTGTTACTGGCACATGATTGGGGGGAATCTATCGGGGCAGATCTTACTGGCACATGATTGGGGGCATCTATGGGGGCACTTCTTACTGGAACATTATTGGTGGCACTTTTTACTGGCACATTATTGGGTGGCACTATGGGGGCACTTCTTACTGGCACATTATTGGAGGCACTATGGGGGCATCTACTGAGGCTACAAAGAAGGGCTATTTTATATGGGGGAAGAGGAGAGGAACACTATGGGGGCTTCTACTGAGGCCACAAAGAAGGGCTATTTTATATGGGGGGCTCTGTTTAGGGGCATTTTATACTGGGGCACATTATGCTG
This sequence comes from Bufo bufo, assembly GCF_905171765.1. Lineage (NCBI taxonomy): Eukaryota > Metazoa > Chordata > Amphibia > Anura > Bufonidae > Bufo > Bufo bufo. The sequence continues at coordinate 178,167,564 of NC_053389.1, forward strand.
GGTACTATGGGGAAGTGGAGAGAGTAGTACTATGGGCTCATCTATGGGGGCACTAAGAAGGGGTATTTTATACTTGCAAATTATGCGGGACACTGAGGGCATCTACTGGGTTACTATATATGGGGCATTTTATACTGGTACATTATAGGGGTACTAGGAAGAAGGCGGAGAGGAGCACTATGGTGACATTTACTGGGGGCAATATATAGTAGTATTTTATACTGGCACATTATGGGGGCACTATGGGGACATTAGCTCAACTGGGGGCATTAAAAGGAGGTATTTTTTGCACTGGCACATTATAAGGAGAATTATTACTATTGGGAGGCATTATGATGGGCTTTAGTACTACTGTGGGTCTATGGGGAACATGATTACTAGTATGGGCACTATGGGAGCATTATTACTTCTGGGGTGCAGTGGGGACATGTTGGGGGCACTGTAGGAGCACTAATACTACCATGTGTGCTCTAGCAGAAAATTATTCCTATTGGTGGGACTTTTGGGAGCACTATTACTGTGGGGGCACCTTGGCACAGTATCAGCTTACCACAATTATTTTTCGGGGACGTTATGTTTACACTATTAGTATTAGGGGCCCTATTTGCTGGGCGCAGTTATTTTAGGACACTGTGTGGCAATAATTATTGAAGGGCACTATCTGCATGGTACTACTATTATCAGGGGGTTTATCTGTTTCTGCAGTATAGTATTGAGGAGCACAGCGGCACAGTATTGGGGGTGGTAGGATGATTTGTCCAGAAGATGGGAGAATGATGGAAAAGTAGTAAACTAAGATTTTGTTTGTCAAACTGCAGAGACAAGAAATGGCTGAAAAATGGTGGTCTAGTCTGAAGGTCTAAAAGGAGAAGATGAGGAAAGAGAACATCTACATCAAAGAGACGTCACTGGATGTAAAAGGTATGTGGCGCTGTATTACCCTGTATATAGGGGTGGATGGAGGGGTTAGTAGTACAGTACTATCTGCACATTGTAAAAAAAAAAAAAAAAGTAGTCTGCAAAATACTATATATTTGTGTTAGAAGTTATTATTTTTTTAATTTTTAGAATAATGATACAGCCATTTTATTTGATACTTTTGTGCCGATTCTTTTTTTCCCCCTCTATATTAAGGGACACTATAGTCACCAGAACCACAACAGCAAAAACGTAGTAGTTCTGGTGTCTATAGCATGTCTCTGCAAGCTTTCTAATGTAAACACTGTCTTTTCAGAAAAAAAGGCAGTATTTACATTACTGCCAAGGGACACCTCTAGTGGCCACTTATCATTATTAAAGTTTACTACTCTACGAGGTGTGTGCATTTTTTTGGGGTATGTGTGTGTTGTGGTGGAGAGTGTGATTGCATGCTAGGGTGTGGGAAGGCGGGATCCAGGGGGCCCAAGTAAATTCTTGCCCAGGGTCCAAACAATATTAAAGACTGCCCTGCAGACTTTAGTGGATTTTATTGGGACTTTATGTGATAGACTAACACAAAGTAGCAAGTATGTGTGAAGTGAAACGAAAATGATTCATGGTTTTCAAAATTTTGAATAAATAAAATTTTATTTATGTATAAAATTTGGCATGCATTTGTATTTAGTCAATACTTTGTAGGATCACCTTTCTCTGCAATTACAGCTGTAAGTCTGGGGTATCTCTCTACCAGCTTTGCACATCTAGGGGCTGAAATTTTTGCTTATTTTTTGCAAAATAGCTCGAGCTCAGTCAGATTGGATGGAGAGTTTTGCCACAGATTCTCAATAGAATTTAGGTAGGAACTTTGATTGGGCCATTCTAACACATGAATAGGCTTTGATATAAACCATTCCATTGTAGCTCTGGCTTTATGTTTATGGTTGTTGTGAACCTCCATCAGAGTCTCAAATCTTTTGCAGCCTCTACTAGGTTTTCCTCCAGGATTGCACTGTATTTAGCTCCATCCATATTCCTATCAACTCTGACCAGCTTCCCTGTCCCTGCTGAAGAAAAGCATCCCCACAGCATGATGCTGACACCCTCATGTTTCACTGTGGGGATGATGTGTTCTGGGTGATGTGCAGTGTTAGTTTTCAGCCACACATAGTGTTGTTCATGTAGGCCATAAAGTTCAACTTTGGTCTCATCTGACCAGAGCACCTTCTTCCACATGTTTGCTGTGTCCCCTACATGGCTTGTGGCAAACTACAAACAGGACTTCTTACGGCTTGCTTTCTAAAATAGCTTTCTTTTTGTCACTATTCCATAAAAGCCAGCTTTGTGGAGTACACGACTAATAGTTATCCTGTGGACAGATTCTCTGCAGCTTGTCCAGAGTGACCATGGGCCTCTTGGCTGCCTCTCTAATTAGTGCTATCCTTGCCTGGCTGTCAGTTTACTTGGACGGTTATGTCTTGGTAGGTTTGCAGTTGTGCCATACTCCTTCCATTTTTGCTTGATGGATTGAACAGTGCTCCATGTTCAGAACTTGGAATATTTTCTTTTATAACCCTGCTTTATACTTTTCCACAACTATATCCCTGACCTGTCTGCTGTGTTCCTTGTTTTTCATGATGTTCACTAACAAACCTTTGAGGCCTTCACAGAACAGATGTAGTTATACTGAGAATAAATTAAACACAGATGGACTCTATTTACTGATTAGGTGACATCTGAAATCAATTGGTCATACTGGATTTTATTTAGGTATATCAGCATACAGGGGGCTGAATACAAATGCACGCCACAATTTTCAGATTTACCGTATTTTTCGCCCCATAAGACGCACTTTTCCCCCCCAAAAGTCGGGGGGAAATGGCAGTGCGTATTATGGGGTGAATGCTGCAATTTTTACTCTGCTAACACGGATACTTCGCGGGCCGCGATGCTGCACAGCGCAACCTGCGATGTATCAGCGGAGAGGGAGGAGGAGCTGGAGGCCCGCAACTGCTGTCGGAATAGCGGCGGGGCCCGGTGCAGTCACTGTACTCTATTACACCGGGCTCCGCACACAGCAGTATTCATATGTAAAGTGTAGGTAATCCATATGTAAAGTGTAGAAATCCTCGGCGGTAGCGCAATCCACATAGTACTCACTATGAAACTCCTGTACTACACAAATATAAAAATACAATAAACAAGGAACTATTAACAGAAATGTACAGAGGGGTAGAGGATGCTGTCTACAAGATCTTACAATTTATGGGGAGAACACAGTAGGTAGGGGCAGGGCTGTTTCTAGGGGCGGGCGGGCCGGGCGGCTGCCCAGGGCGCTGTCAGAAGGGGGGCGCCGGCAGGGGCGCCCTCTTGTCGTTTCTCTGCCGTGCGCCCTGGCTCCCTCCCTCTGAGATCTCGCCTGCCCTGCGACCTGCGCCCGAATGCAGAGTCCTCTCACTCTTCAGACAGTGCCCGTACGTACTACCGAGTCCAGTCACTCAGCTCCGGTACGTGCGGGCGGCACTTACTGACGTCACCCGCCTGCTCCTCCCACTAGGCGGCGCAGGCGCGTGACGTACAGTGAGTGAGTGCCGCACTGCCTTTCTCTTCAGCAACTACGTCCTTTTAGTAACCAATATATGAGCTGGACATTTATTATAATAGGTGACAATAGGTCATTTGAATTGCAGCAGGAGTGCACGGTGTGGAATCTCTGTCCGTGCTGCATGAAGCACAATATGGTCATGATGTAAATTACATGAAGTTATGCAAACAGCATTGTTCTGCCTTCAGTATTGATTTACCTTTTGGGTTATAACACGGCATATTGGTGATCCATTACTGATTTTATCATTTATTAATTGTACTCGTTTATTCTATATTTTACTACGTTTTATCAATGAACTGTTTGATGTATTCAGCATAAATAAAGTTGACTCTTGGAGTGATTCTGAAATTGGAGTGCCGACCCCCTCTTTTAAGTTATTATAAATAAATACTTGCCGTGACAGTTACTCTGTAATGGGATTATCCTAGAATAACATTCAATTTAGTAAATCGGAGGACTTCTTATACATGTAATAGGTCATATGCTATTGGATATGTAGAGATACAAATAAGAAGAAAGGGGCGCCACATGTACGATATCAATTGTTTACCAATGAATTTTAGAAAAACGCAATTGCGCTTATCGGATAATGTTGTAAAAAGTCACAACTGCTATAGATCACTTGACCAGTTATTTAGAATCCCGACCGGTGGGCGGTTATCCTAGGCTGCAGCCGTGGTCCTCTGTGTCCTCTGTGTTGCTCCTAGGGCAAACGACAGGTATAGAAGATAACTTGCAAAAAGGTCAGGATCACTGGAGGCGCTGCCAAGGTTCAGATGAATAATACATCGGAGGTGGCATAGTTGATGTAAGGTATCTTTATTTCCCCCTTCGTCAGGACTGTGCCCGTACCTGCCGTCTCCTGGGCTGGCAACTCGCCAATAACCGCCAATCCAGCCCCAGAAACACGTAGACTATCTGTGAATAAAGATACCTTACATCAACTATACCACCTCCTATGTATTATTCATCTGAACCTTGGCAGCGCCTCCAGTGATCATTCTATTGGATGCAATCCAAGGCTTGAACACCAGAGGCCTTGTTCTTTCTCTTTTGCTCCTTTTTATACACTGCTTGGTGTCACATATTCCAATTTCCCTACTGGTTTTAAAAATAACTTATTTCAATTGTGTGTGATCCAGATCTGATCCTGACAGATGTTGTAGAAGATGACAACAATGGGACACGTGCCAGTCACACAAGGAGATTTAATAACAAGCACTGACCTTTAACTCATATCGAATACTTCTCTGCTTCTGCTTTATAATCTTCTCATCTTTTATGCAGAAGTCCCAGCCTGAAAGCACCTTATCTGTGTAATTAGTCATTGACGAATCATCGGTTATCAAACTCTGCTTGAAACCTTGAACTGATCTGAAAGAAGAAGAGGATTAAAAATCATTCTTAGTACTGTCAGGGCTCTTTCCCACTGCATTGCTGTGTTCACACGTTACGATGGAATTTGTCATTCCTATGGGTCTATGTTAATGACATGTATGTGTAGGCACCATATTCCACCTAGTAAAAATGCCTCCACTGCGGCCCTTATATCAGATGTCAAAATTACAAGCATCTCATTATTAGCTAGAAAGTCCCAAAAGTCTCTCAGTATTCATTTACTCTTTCCACAGTGCTGTGCAAACACAGTGCAAATGAACAGGATATATATTACAACATACATAATATCCAGTTACACAGTACAACAGTATAAGTCAATGCAAGTTAAACCTTTAAAGTGAAATAAAGTAAGAAGTTGATGACTTTGCATAGGGGAAACAGGGAAATGTCCACAAATGTTCAGACTTCAAAGTACCCCTGCTCCAGGGCATTATACGGGTGAGGGGAGCCAACACAGTCATACAACGATGTTAGATGTAAGGGCCTCGGTGGCAAAACACTTTACAGTCACTGTTTACAGGAGCAGTAATGAGTAATAAAAGAGCTGGATAAACAGAATATGGGTGGAAGTTTGCTTAGCACATCTGCAGAAGTCACTATTATACAGTGAGTTTCAGAAAAAAACTTTGCAAAGTGATCAACCCCTTTAATAAAGAAACCTTTGATGGAGATGCTGGCATCATCAAGTCTTTGAAGTTAAGGGGGGTTGTCCTTTCTGCTGCAGCTCCCTCCCTAACACAACTTAGGGAGTGTGTCCTTTTTCAGGGTGGCACTATTGGTCCACAGACCTGTCTGCAGACTTCAGGTGGCTGTTTATGGCAGCCTGTACTGTCTGTGGAATTCAGACAAAAAGTTACATAACTGACAGCACTGCTTGGGGAACCTGAATATTTTATACGGGGAGTGACAGCTTGATATCTGTAAGCAAAGTTTTTTTTACCCAGACATAGTACCAAGCCTGTGCATGGGTTTCATCTGGTATTACTTAGCCTCATTCACTAGAATGGGCTTTGATCTTGTGTGATAGCTTTTCTTACCTGATCACTGTCCACAATAGACTGAGAAGAAAGTAAACCAGAGTCGTTACAAGATAGGCCAGAGGAATATTATAGGAAAAGTCAGCCAAGTTCACAGACGAGTTCTTGTAGTATCCATAAAACATATAAGTGAGCTCCATAAAACCCTGGAGGAAAGAAGAACACGTACAGTAAGAGTTCTCAATGTATAGCAACGCACCAAAAACTGTCACAAATCATTATAGAAAAGTAGGAACAGCCACTTATGGGGGGATGTAGTCTGCATAATTCTGACAAATGTATTAATCAGGAAGAAGACGGCGCATTTTGTTGCAAATCTACATAGGAGCGGGCATAGATTTCTTATTTGAAGTCTTTAGGACAGTCGAAAATGTACCACATTTATTTACAAGACTGCATCTCTTATAAAACGTGTCATATTTTGGCGTATAAAAAACATCAGTTTCCCTCAAGGGGAGGAAAACCGCAGTAGGGCACAAATGAATAAATTAAATGAATAAATTCACATTTATTTGATATTACATTGTGTATTTTTGTAAATAAACTGCGATCAAGGAGGACAAAAGCTGGATCTCTATTGCCACCTATAGGATGGCTAGCCTATAAATCAATATCTGGCCCTTGAAGCAATGGATTTAAAGGGGTTTTCTGGGTTCAGGGCTGATCCCGGATATCACCTCTCCTGTATTTACTTAGTATGTATGAGAGGTACATTGGCGCATTTCCTTGCTCTGACCCTCACCTTTGCCTGCCTACATCGCGCAGCGCAAGCCCCTGTTTGTTGTGATGTACTGGGCTTCACAACATGATGCTAGACAGAGGCTTCCTCCTAGCAGTGAGCCTTGTGACGTCACCGGCAGATATAGGCGGTATATAGCGCTACCCTAGGCTCTTTTGGAGGCGGGTACTGTGCAAAGCAGCAAGAGTAGCGCTGGTCAGGAAGAAAGCAGTGTCCTACAATAAAAAGGACACCATGACATGTCAAACATTGAAAATCTATTTTACGCTCACCGTTCCCATTAGGATGTCCATGATGAAGACGTAAAATCTCTCTAGTCCTTGTGGATTCGGATCATACTTGAAACAAACATCTTTGAAGGAAATGGAACAACTTATAATAACTTTTAAGCCATTCCTATATAATTAAAGTTGCCTACTCTACATCAGGGATGAACATATTGAATGTGCAGCTTAGCTGGAGCTCTCAGGTTAAATGGGTCAGAATAGGTCATCAATGTCTGATTGGTGGGTATCTAACACCCGGCACCCTGTCAGTCATCTGTTGAATGGAGCTGAGGCGCTCGTAAGCGTGCCACGGCCTCTTCATCAGACCGTGATGTCACATTCATCGGTCACATGGCCCTTTTGCAGCTCAGTCCCGTTCAAGTAAATGGTACCAAGCTGCAATACTAAGCACAGCTATTAAACAATGGACGGCACTGTGCTTGAGTGCCATGGCCCCATCAAACAGCTGACCACAGGGGTGCTGGGTGTCGGACCCTCACCATTCAGATAATAATGACCTATCCTGAGAATAGGACATCAATATTTGAGTCCTGGACTCAAAGCGAACCTGTCATTTGCACTATGCTGCCCTCAGTGAGGTCAGCATATTGTAGTGCCAGACCTGCTCATTTACACTCATTTCTGTTTTCTTTCCTGTTTCCTGTTGCGCAGAAGTACAGTCCGACTTTATGGGAAACTGATTTGCATAATATCGTGTTTACTTGCAGTGAATGGATCACTTCCTGGATACGGTTTGATCTTTTGTGCCAGACCTGTCTTGGTGCCAGCAATTACGTGCAAGCCTTTATTCAACTATAATACCATGTGCCCATGGCAATTAGAATATAATTCATGCAAATAAAACTAGGGCTGCCATCAGGGGAATACAGGTGGTACTGCCCTCAGGGGCCTGGTCCAATAGGGAGACCACTGTGCTGCACATCAGCTGCTACCACTGTAATAAATAACATATGTGCTGCATACCTCCACCGACCCGGACGGCCACACATTACCCCGGCAAAATCTTAAATCATCAGGAACTTCTCATTAATAAAAATTTCAATTTCATTAGTTTTCTGATGTGCAAACATTATTAAAAAAAAGCCTTTTGAGATGCCGTATCACTACAAGTAACATCTATCTATCTACTGTATGTACCTACCTCATATCTATCTATCTATCTACTGTATCTTCCTACCTCATATCTATCTATCTATCAAATCAAATCAGCTTTATTGGCAGGAATAAATACATTTTAGCATTGCCAAAGCAAGTGGGAAATAATTGGGTAGGGTTGGGGGGTGGGGACACGTCCAGGGTGGGGATAAAGGAGTCCATGGTATATCAGGCTCCTCTCAGTCTATCTCCTATCTATCTATCTCATATCTATCTATCTATCTATCTATCTATCTCATATCTATCTATCTACCAAACGTCAAGGTGGCTTCTTAGTGCATTTAGTAGTGTGCTGCTACTTATTTGTTTTTCTACATAGTTAAGTTGCTACAGTAGCTTGCACCTGCAATTATCTCTGGAGGTGCGGTTTCTTTTTTTTATTATATACAGTCAGGTCCATAAATATTGGGACATCTACACAATTCTAACATTTTTGGCTCTATACACCACCACAATGGTTTTGAAATGAAACGAACAAGATGTGCTTTAACTGCAGACTGTCAGCTTTAATTTGAGGGTATTTACATCCAAATCAGGTGAACGGTGTAGGAATTACAACAGTTTGCATATGTGCCTCCCACTTGTTAAGGAACCAAAAGTAATGGGATAGAATAATAATCATAAATCAAACTTTCAGTTTTTAATACTTGGTTGCAAATTCTTTGCAGTCAATTACAGCCTGAAGTCTGGAACACATGGACATCACCAGACGCTGGGTTTCATCCCTGCTGATGCTCTGCCAGGCCTCTACTGCAACTGTCTTTAGTTCCTGCTTGTTCTTGGGGCATTTTCCCTTCAGTTTTGTCTTCAGCAAGTGAAATGCATGCTCAATCGGATTCAGGTCAGGTGATTGACTTGGCCACTGCATAACATTCTACTTCTTTCCCTTAAAAAACTCTTTGGTTGCTTTTGCAGTATGCTTTGGGTCATTGTCCATCTGCACTGTGAAGCGCCGTCCAATGAGTTCTGAAGAATTTGGCTGAATATGAGCAGATAATATTGCCCGAAACACTTCAGAATTCATCCTGCTGCTTTTGTCAGCAGTCACATCATCAATAAATACAAGAGACCCAGTTCCATTGGCTGCCATACATGCCCACGCCATGACACTACCACCACCATGCTTCACTAATGAGGTGGTATGCTTAGGATCATGAGCAGTTGCTTTCCTTCTACATACTCTTCTCTTCCCATCACTCTGGTACAAGTTGATCTTGGTCTCATCTGTCCTTAGGATGTTGTTCCAGAACTGTGAAGGCTTTTTTAGATGTTGTTTGGCAAACTCTAATCTGGCCTTCCTGTTTTTGAGGCTCACCAATGGTTTACATCTTGTGGTGAACCCTCTGTATTCACTCTGGTGAAGTCTTCTCTTGATTGTTGACTTTGACACACATACACCTACCTCCTGGAGAGTGTTCTTGATCTGGCCAACTGTTGTGAAGGGTGTTTTCTTCACCAGGGAAAGAATTATTCGGTCATCCACCACAGTTGTTTTCCGTGGTCTTCCGGGTCTTTGGGTGTTGCTGAGCTCACCGATGCGTTCCTTCTTTTTAAGAATGTTCCAAACAGTTGTTTTGGCCACGCCTAATATTTTTGCTATCTCTCTGATGGGTTTGTTTAGTTTTTTCAGCCTAATGATGGCTTGCTTGACTGATAATGACAGCATTTTGGATCTCATCTTGAGAGTTGACAGCAACAGATTCCAAATGCAAATAGCACGCTTGAAATGAACTCTGGACCCATAATTGGCATAATGAGGTAATAACACACACCTGGCCATGGAACAGCTGAGAAGCCAATTGTCCCATTACTTTTGGTTCCTTAACATGTGGGAGGCACATATGCAAACTGTTGTAATTCCTACACCGTTCACCTGATTTGGATGTAAATACCCTTAAATTAAAGCTGGCAGTCTGCAGTTAAAGCACATCTTGTTTGTTTTATTTCAAATCCATTGGGGTGGTGTATAGAGCCAAAAATGTTAGAATTGTGTCGATGTCCCAATATTTATGGGCCTGACTGTATATATAGTAGAGGAGTAGGCATCCTCTGTGGAACTTAGCACTCCCCGCCCACCTGCCTGGTGCTTTTAATCAGAGTAAGGGTCCATTCATACGTCCGTGTGTGTTTTGCGGATCCGCGGATCCGCAAAACACGAACATCGGCAATGTGCGTTCCGCATTATGCGGACCGCACATCACCGGCACTTAATAGAAAATGCCTATTCTTGTCTGCAATTGCGGACAAGAATAGGACATGTTCTATTTTTTTCGGGAACGGAATTGCGGATCCGCAATTCCGGATCCGGGCAGCACATCGTGCTGCCCCATAGAAATGAATGGGTCCGCAATTTCGTTCTGCAAAATGCGGAATGAAATTGCGGACGTGTGAATGGACCCTAACAATGGAGCTGGACACTCCGTGTTAGAGTAGGTCCCATCTGATTAGAAGGATAGCTCAAGTCTGAGTGCATATTATTAGGTGAATGACACTCAGACTACACGAATACACTAAAATTAGCTATCTGGGTACCCTCACATAACATACAATAAAATTCCAAAGACAGAAAAATACATGAACTTATATAACTATGCTGCTATTGCATTAAACCGGTGCATACAACATCGGACCGTAATCACATTGTAAGAGGCTGGCAAGTTGTCCTCTCCAAGCACTCGTGGCAACCTCAAAAGAGGGGAGTTCGTCACATAGGTCCCATCTGATTAGAAGCCACCTTGACGTCTGGTAGATGGGTCCAACATATTTTTGATCAATTATATCCGCTAAGAGCTTCTACTCTGCTTAATAGTAAGTAAGGGCGACATGTATTTGACCTTGTTCACACATTCACCTGTTTACCCACCCTTAGTGCATTTAGTGGTGTGCTGCTACTTATTTGTTTTTCTACATAGTTGCTATGGTAGCTTGCACCTGCAATTATCTCTGGAGGTGCTGTTCCATCTATCTAATCTATCTATCTATCTATCTATCTATCTATCTATCTATCTATCTATCTATCTATCTATCTATCTATCTATCTATCTATCTATATATCTATCTAATCTATCTATCTATCTATCTATCTATCATATCCAAAGAAAAGGCAGCACTCCAAATGTGGTAAAAGGTGATGAGTGACCCGTTTATTCCCTGGCAACGTTTCAGCCCACATAATGGGGCCCTTGTCTTGACAAAGGCCCCATTCTGTGGGCTGAAACGTTGCCAGGGAATAAACGGATCATCACCTTTTACTACATTTGGAGTGCTGCCTTTTCATTGGATATACTACAATTGGGGAAAGGTCGTCCACCTTTCCAGAGGATTTGCACCCGAACTTTTTCCTTCACTGTGCTGCTGTTACTTTTTGTTTTTTGTTATCTATCTATCTATTTCATATCTATCTATCTATCTATCCTGAGCAAAAATATAACCGCAACACTTTCGGGTTTGCTCTCATTTTGCATGAGCTGAACTCGGAGATCTGAAAATTTTTCTACATACACAAAAGACCCATTACTCTCAAATATTGTTCACAAATCTGTCTAAGGCCTCATGCACACGACCGTTGTGTGCACCCGTGGCCGTTGTGCCGTTTTCCGTTTTTTTTTCGCGGACCCATTGACTTTCAATGGGTCCGTGGAAAAATCTGAAAAAGCACCGTTTTGCAGCCGCATCCGTGATCCGTGTTTCCTGGCCGTGAAAAAAATATGACCTGTCCTATTTTTTTCACGGCCAACGGTTCACGGACCCATTCAAGTCAATGGGTCCGTGAAAGAACACGGATGCACACAAGATTGGCATCCGTGTCCGTGATCCGTGGCCGTAGGTTAGTTTTTATACAGACGGATCCGAAGATCCGTCTGCATAAAAGCTTTTTCATAGCTGAGTTTTCACTTCGTGAAAACTCAGAACCGACAGTATATTCTAACACAGAGGCGTTAGAATATACTACGAACTGTGTACATGACTGCCCCCTGCTGCCTGGAAGGTGCTGCCAGGCAGCAGGGGGCAGCCTCCCCCCCCCGTAGTTAACACATTGGTGGCCAGTGTGGCCGGCCCCCCCCTCCCTCCCCTGTAGTTTACTCATTGGTGGCCAGTGCGGCCGGCCCCCCCTCCCCTGTAGTTAACTCATTGGTGGCCAGTGGGCCCCCCCCTCCCCTGTAGTTAACTCATTGGTGGCCAGTGCAGCCGGCCCCCCTCCCTCCCCTGTAGTTAACTCGTTGGTGGCCAGTGGGCCCCCCCTCCCTCCCCTGTAGTTAACTCGTTGGTGGCCAGTGGGCCCCCCCTCCCTCCCCTGTAGTTAACTCGTTGGTGGCCAGTGGGCCTTCTCCCCTCCCTCCCCCTCCTAATTAAAATCTCCCCCCTATCATTGGTGGCAGCGGAGTGTACCGATCGGAGTCCCAGTTTAATCGATGGGGCTCCGATCGGTAACCATGGCAACCAGGACGCTACTGCAGTCCCGGTTGCCATGGTTACTTAGCAATTTGTAGAACCATTATACTTACCTGCGAGCTGCGATCTCTGCGTCCGGTCGGGAGCTCCTCCTACTGGTAAGTGACAGGTCCGGCCGGGAGCTCCTCCTACTGGTAAGTGACAGGTCATGTCACTTACCAGTAGGAGGAGCTCCCGGCCGGACCTGTCACTTACCAGTAGGAGGAGCTCCCGGCCGGACGCAGAGGGGAGGGAGGGGGGGGGGGCGGCCACACTGGCCACCAATGTGTTAACTACAGGGGGGGGGGGCTGCCCCCTGCTGCCTGGCAGCAGGGGGCAGTCATGTACACAGTTCTTTTAGTATATTCTAACCTGAAGCGTCCCCATCACCATGGGAACGCCTCTGTGTTAGAATATACTGTCGGATTTGAGTTTCACGATGTAACTCAAATCCGACAGTATATTCTAACATAGAGGCGTTCCCATGGTGATGGGGACGCTTCAAGTTAAAATATACCATCGGATTGGAGAAAACTCCGATCCGATGGTATATTAACTCCTGACTTTACATTGAAAGTCAATGGGGGACGGATCCGTTTGAAATTGCACCATATTGTGTCAACGTCAAACGGATCCGTCCCCATTGACTTGCATTGTAATTCAGGACGGATCCGTTTGGCTCCGCACGGCCAGGCGAACACTTTTTTTTCATGTCCGTGGATCCTCCAAAAATCAAGGAAGACCCACGGACGAAAAAACGGTCACGGATCACGGAAAAACGGAACCCCGTTTTGCGGACCGCAAAAAAATACGGTCGTGTGCATGAGGCCTAAATCTGTGTTAGTGAGCACTTCTCCTTTGCCGAGATAATCCATCCCACCTCACAGGTGTGGCATATCAAGGTGCTGATCAGACAGCATGAATATTGCACAGGTGTGCCTTAGACTGCCCACAATAAAAGACCACTCTGAAATGTGCCGTTTTGTCTAACTGGAGGGGAGGGTCAGAAAACCAGTCAGTATCTACCATTTGCCTCACGCAGTGCAACACATCTACGTCGCATAGAGTTGATCAGGTTGTTGAGTGTGGCCTGTGGAATGTTGGTCCACTCCTCTTCAATAGCTGTGCAAAGTTGCAGAATGTTGACAGGAACTGGAACACGCTGTCGTATACGCCGATCCAGAGCATCCCAAACATGCTCAATGACATATTCGGTCAGTATGCTGGTCATGCAAGAACTGGGATGTTTTCATCTTCCAGGAATTGTGTACAGATCCTTGCAATATGGGGCCGTGCATTATCATGCTGCAACATGAGGTGATGGTCGTGGATGAATGGCACAACAATGGGCCTCACGATCTCGTCACGGTATCTCTGTGCATTCAAAATGCCATCAATAAAATGCACCTGTGTTCGTTGTCCATAACATACGCCTGCCCATACCATAACCCCACCGCCACCATGAACCACTTGGTCCACAACGTTGACGTCAGCAAACCGCTCACCCACACGACGCCACACACGCTGTCTGCCATCTGCCCTGAACAGTGAAAACCGGGACTCATCCGTGAAAAGAACGCCTCTCCAACGTGCCAGATGCCATCGAATGTGAGCATTTGCCCACTCAAGTCAGTTACGATGACAAACTGCAGTCAGTTCCAGACCCCAATGAGGACGACGAGCATGCAGATGAGCTTTCCTGAGACGGTTTCTGACAGTTTGTGCAGAAATTCTTTGGTTATGCAAACCGATTGTTGCTGCAGCTATCCGGGTGGCTGGTCTCAGACGATCATGGAGGTGAACATGCTGGATGTGGAGGTCCTGGGCTGGTGTGGTTACACGTGGTCTGCGGTTGTGAGGCCGGTTGGATGTACTGCCAAATTCTCTGAAACGCCTTTGGAGACGGCTTATGGTAGAGAAATGAACATTTATTGCACGGGCATTCCTGCAGTCAGCATGCCAATTGCACGCTCCTTTAAACATTGCATCTGTGGCATTGTGCTGTGTGATCAAACTGCACATTTCAGAGTGGTCTTTTATTGTGGGCAGTCTAAGGCACACCTGTGCAATATTCATGTTGTCTAATCAGCACCTTGATATGCCACACCTGTGAGGTGGGATGGATTATCTCAGCAAAGGAGAAGTGCTAACTAACACAGATTTAGACAGATTTGTGAACAATATTTGAGAGTAATGGGTCTTTTGTGTATGTAGAAAATGTTTCAGATCTTTGAGTTCAGCTCATGCCAAATGGGAGCAAAACCGAAAGTGTTGCTTTTATATTTTTGTTCAGTCTATCTATCTATCTATCTATCTATCTATCTATCTATCTATCTCCTGCCTCCCAACTGTCCAACTTTTGGAGGGACAGTCCCTCTTTTTGACCCAAGTCCCTCTGTCCCTCTTTGATCCTTAAATGTTCCTCTTTTTGACCTGGTGAATGAATGCCTAAATGTGCATTAATAAATTTACTAAATTGCTCCTTACTAAAGTGACTGTATGGTTTCTTCCTGTATATTAGACCAGAACTTCATTATTTTGACCTTAAAATATCCATAATCGGATGATTAATGTGCTAATATTTAAATGGATAATGAAGCGCAAGAAAAAAAATTGTCCCAGGGGCTCCACAATAACTGATCCCCACCTGCTGCAGTTGTGACGGAGTCAATAATTATGCTTTGGGCGGAGTTAGAGGTGTGGCCTAGTATGAGAAAAACAGCTGTGATGCGCGGCAAGAATATTGTCCCTCTTTGCAATTTTTAAAAGTTGGGAGGTATGATCTATCTATCTATCTATATCTAGTTTAGAATCTATGTTAAAGGGGTTTTCCAGGCTTTTAATATTGATGACCTGTCCTCAGAATAGCTCATCAATATTAGATCGGCGGTGCTGCCGATCAGCTGTATGAAGAGAAGGCACACGCTGTCTCCTGTCTTTCTTCCTGCTTACCATAGACATAGCAGCAGTGAGCAGGAAGAGAGACAGGTGACATGTGCATTTATACAGCGTCATACATTTTCATATTTTGAAGGGGTTTTCCAGGCTTTTATTATTGATGACCTATCCTCAGGAGAGGTAATCAATATTAGTTCCCCCCCCCCCCGATCTGATCTGATATTAATGACCTCTCCTGAAATCCCCTTTAAAATATGAAAATGTGTGCATTAGCGTTTTTGTGCCTTCTTCATAGACTTCTCTATAGAGCAATAACTTTAGTAAAGACACACATGCAAAATGTCACTAAAAAAACAACAAAAGTGTTAGTAAAAAATGCTTGAAACTAAATTTTTTTCACAAGCTTAAAGGTTTGAATGAGGGTTTAGGGTTTTGATACATCATCGCCTCATTGCATCAAAAATGCATAGTTTTTGCCACAGTTTTTGAAAACTACGAGGCAGCTGCAATGTGTGAACCCATTCTTCATCTACCATACACTTCTAGGCTTATTAACTTCTGAAGTAAACATTCCCCAAGCTATTTTATACTGTACTGTGTGAAACCAGGAATCAGGGGTAGACATTGCTCCTTGTTGTATGAGCACTGAATATTACCCCTCGCTGTCTATTACAAACTTTTCCATTTCCTTTACCGTTTCCTTTCCCCTCCCTTTTTTGGCTTATATACTGGATCTAAACCGTTACAGAAGACAAAAAGTTCTTGTTTCCCATAGGAGCTAATCACAGCTCAGATCTGATTACACAGAAAAGTTTAGTAAATGAAAGTTGAACTCTGGACATCTGGACACAACATGGCGAGTATACTTATCATCAAGGGCATCATTTACATTCATCAATTTGCTGACTTTATAGAAACTCACCGTCTGTGTTAGAAATGGTAAAGGTCTGTTCTAAACCTAATGCATTAAAGGCAATGTTGGGAATCAGAATGAATCCAGCAATTAGGAGAAAAGTCATAAAGTTCATTAGCACCAATAACCTTAGGAAACTGAAGTAGGATTGTATTCCGGCTCCAAACTGACCTGTAGAAGATAAAAGGTTAATATATATTCATAAAAAAAAAATATTTTGTTCATATAGTTATATACAGGGGCATGTCATTGCCCAAAAAAAATTAGCTGGCCAAGTCACCCTTTCCATTCTCTTATGTCCTGCAGAGCAAAATTTGCAAGTGTGAACTATAGAGGATGCAGAGGTAGTAGTCACACCCAGGTCCTGCTGCCTCTGGAGAGTGAAGCTTCTCTTGAGATAGGAGGGGGTCCTAAAGGTGGGACCTGCACCTTTTGGACATTTATAGCATATCCTATCTATATGCCACAAATGTCTAGAAGGGACAACCCATCTAAGAGTCGATGACGTAGGATCAGCTGTCTGCGGGAGCTGCAGTACCAGAACCAAGCGCACAGCTGGGTCCACTGTGTAGTGGCCGTGTCTGGTTACTGCAGCACTGCTCCTATTCACTTGCGATTATCAGGCACAGCCACTACACAGTGGACCCAGCTATGTGGTTCTGGTGCTGCAGCTCATACAAACAGCTTATCAGCGGGGGTTCTGGAAGTCACATCTCCTTCAATCTAATATTGAATACCTATCCTAAGGACAGGTAGTCATTACTTATATCAATACTTATGTTATATACAGTACAGACCAAAAGTTTGGACACACCTTCTCATTCAAAGAGTTTTATTTATTTTCATGACTATGAAAATTGTAGATTCACACTGAAGGCATCAAAACTATGAATTAATACATGTGGAATTATATACATAACAAACAAGTGTGAAACAACTGAAAATATGTCATATTCTAGGTTCTTCAAAGTAGCCACCTTTTGCTTTCATTACTGCTTTGCACACTCTTGGCATTCTCTTGATGAGCTTCAAGAGGTAGTCCCCTTAAATGGTTTTCACTTCACAGGTGTGCCCTGTCAGGTTTAATAAATGGGATTTCTTGCCTTATAAATGGGGTTGGGACCATCAGTTGCGTTGAGGAGAAGTCAGGTGGATACACAGCTGATAGTCCTACTGAATAGACTGTTAGAATTTGTATTATGGCAAGAAAAAAGCAGCTAAGTAAAGGAAAACGAGTGGCCATCATTACTTTAAGAAATGAAGGTCAGTCAGTCAGCCGAAAAATTGGGAAAACTTTAAAAGTAAGGGCTATTTGACCATGAAGGAGAGTGATGGGGTGCTGCGCCAGATGACCTGGCCTCCACAGTCACCGGACCTGAACCCAATCTAGATGGTTTGGGGTGAGCTGGACCGCAGAGTGAAGGCAAAAGGGCCAACAAGTGCTAAGCATCTCTGGGAACTCCTTCAAGACTGTTGGAAGACCATTTCAGGGGACTACCTCTTGAAGCTCATCAAGAGAATGCCAAGAGTGTGCAAAGCAGTAATCAAAGCAAAAGGTGGCTACTTTGAAGAACCTAGAATATGACATATTTTCAGTTGTTTCACACTTGTTTGTTATGTATATAATTCCACATGTGTTAATTCATAGTTTTGATGCCTTCATAGTCATGAAAATAAAGAAAACTCTTTGAATGCGAAGGTGTGTCCAAACTTTTGGTCTGTACTGTGTATATATATATACATACAATTCAAAGAATCAAGGTCAGTCAAGGCCAAAGTCACCATGTAGTCCCAGATTTATGTTTTTATTGTAAATCAAAATGTTATTACAATGATCAAATATATACAAGTCACACATAAAAACAGAAAACAACATCTAAATAATTCACACATACTGTAAGCAAATCAGGTGTAAAGGTTAAAAAATAAACACATCATATTCTGCTCTAGTCACATCTAGTAAAGGGGCACTTTTATGTTTTTAAAAAATATTCTACAGTTTTCAACCCAGCACCTAGATCTGAATACTTTTGTAACTGCATGTAATAAAAAAATGTGTGAGTTATTCAATAAAATATATCGCCACCTGCTGTTTTTTTACTTATTTTTTTTGTCCTGCTCCATGAGATGGCCGCACATGCTCAGTTTAATCCTTCAGCTGCCTCCTGAGCTGTGATAAGGGAGAGAGATGCAGCAGCAGAATAGACACACCCCCTGAGTTGTTAGCTTGATATAAATCTAGCAGAGCAATGAATGTGGAGATCTCTGGATCCATGTGAGGTATAGGGCTGGTTCTAGCTTTAGAACGAGATTCTCATGTACTATATGGAATAACCCCTTAAAGCAAGCATGTCAAACTCAAAAGCTAACATGGGCCAAAAAAACAAAATTTTAGTTTATGTGGGCCGCATCAAAAAAATATTTTTTTTACAATATAATGCAGACGGATCCGTTCTGAACGGATCCACCGTCTGCATTATATGAGCGGATCTGTCTCAGACGGATCCGCTCTGAACGCAAGTGTGAAAGTAGCCTTAGGGGCGAGAACCTGGGATCTTTCATCCCTTGTCCTATTCAGCTCTATCAGGGTGAATAGGACTTCACACTGTCCCTGCTGCTCTGTGCCTTGTGCACACAGCATCAGGGATGTTACCATGGCAACCAGGGCTTCTGTAGCGTCCTGGCTGCCATGGTAACTGATCGGAGCCCCAGGCTTACACAGCTGGGGCTCCGATCAGAAGCTGCCACTGCACCATCAATGAGGGGGAGGGGAGAGGTCCCTGTGGCCACTGCCACCAATGATTTTAATACTGGGGGGGTTGAGAGGGGCTGGCGCACTGTGCCACCAATGATTTTAATGGGATGGGGGGTTGAGGGGGGGGGGGATGGGGGCACACTGCACCACCAATGATAAATTACCCCTTTATACAGGAGGCTGGTACTGGCAGATCAGCAGTTAACCCCTCAGGTGCAGCACCTAAGGGGTTAACTGCCTCTGATCGCAGCCCCCTGTCAGCGACAGGGTGCCGGCAATGCGATTCTGCTGCCGGCACCCGCCTCCTGTATTGTGTTAAAGACTGACTTTCACTATCAGGCCACACAGAGCGGCGCCCAGCGATGTCTCAGCACTCACCATTAGTCCTGGGCGCCGCTCCGTTCGCCTGCAGTGCTCCATTACTGTCTCCTCTCCTGCTCCACATGCTGCTGATTACTATCGGAGCGATGGGAGGAGACATCAGCTTCACTAGTGGGCGTTCCTTCTCCCTGCGCTGCGATTGGACAGCGCTACAGCCAGGAAGAAGGAACGCCCACTAGTGACGCTGATGTCTCCTCCCATCGCTCCGATAGTAATCAGCAGCATGTGGAGCAGGAGAGGAGACAGTAAGGGGGCACTGCGGGCGAACGGAACGGAGCGGCGCCCAGGACTAATGGTGAGTGCTGAGACATCGCTGGGCGCCGCTCTGTGTGGGAAATGGGAATAGTCCTATCATTGGTGGCTTAGTACGCCCGCCCCTCTCTCCTCATTGGTGGCGCAGTGCGCCCGCCCCTCCTCCCCCCCCCTCTCCTCTCATTGGTGGCAGCAGCACAGGGGGAGGGAGGACAGCTTCCTTCTCCCCGTGCTGCTGAGAGAACATGAGCGCGCCGATAGCAGCGCGCTCATCTTCATAGATACTAGACTGCCGGGCCGCAAAGATATTCATTGCGGGCCGCATGCGGCCCGCGGGCCGCATGTTTGACACCCATTCCTTAAAGCATTATAGGCTATTATTTATACATTTTGAAAAAGGAAGTGTCACCACGTCTGTCATGTTTGTTTCAGTAAAAACTTACCATGAAACAACACTGAAAACCTTCCCTCAAACTCAGTTTTGTCTTTCCTCTGTTATTCCTCTAAGAAAATTATGAATAAATTGACAACTAGCTGTTTTGCATTTCCCTTGCCAAATTGGTGTGTCCCTACAGACACTGCCTGCACTGATAGGAGACCATCAGACACACCCCTCCAACTGGTAATACCCAGTTATCAATTTATTAATACATCTAGGAAGGAAGAGTAGGAATAGCAGAGGAACCGCACAATGCAGAGACCTAAGAAAAGATGCTTCAGAATTGTTATTTCATGTCTGGAGAGGTGACAGATGTTCCTCATGTGACATCATGTCAAATATCAGGTACTTGTGGGGCATTGGTGGACTGACCATTTAGGCAATGTCTGAGAGCCAATGGCCAAGGGGCCCATAGCAAAATTATCATATCCTGCCCCAATGCTAAATAAGATTGAAGGGGTTGTCCCAATACAACAACTTATCCCCTGGGGATGTGTCTGATCAGCGGGGGCCTCTGTTCCTCTGTTTGAATGGAGTGGCAGTCGGCAGACATACATGTTCATTCAATGCTATGAGGCTGCAAGACATAGCCGAGTACCTGTACCATTAAAGGTGTTATTATAATAATCAGGCTTATTATGTGGATTAGTGATAAACATTTATTACCTACATACCTCCAATAGTTTGCAGGGTGCCTTTCCACAGAATCAGATATTGTAGAACATCCAACATTATAGTCTTAAATTTTCTCCAAGATCTTGTCCTTTCCTCCTTCCAGGACTCCCATCCTGTCTTCTTTGCAATTTTCCTTTCCTGCTTTCTCCTTTATAAAAAGAACATGAATCCACAATGGCACTTTTACGTCATTGTTTGCTCTGCTACTGATATATGTGTGTATCTAATACCTGATCATCTTCTTCTCATTGATGATTCAGGTACCTATAGCTTAAAATAATTATTTCATTGTTGTAGTGGAAATTAGCTATAGAATTTATTCAGAAGTAGCAATCATGGCCTTCTGAATCACGCTTCCCCTGGCCTACGTGATGACCCGGGCGCACACCTGCAAAATATACCTGTGCACCCCCATGTCACCACCATGTACCGTTACACCATGAAAATTGCAACAAAGCAATAATTATCACAAAAAGACGTTCATGCCATTGTTATCAATTAATCCTAAAGGGCACATTAGTATGTAACAATTCTTTATGTCGATCTCCTCCAGCAATTAGGGCCCACTCTTTAAAAACACGTATACAATGTAATTATATATACTATGCTGCCTTTACATAGGAGAGCTTATTAATCGGACAGATCTAATTTAGAGATTCAATACATGAAATAAAAATAAAACAGCTCCACAAATAGTCTTGATATAAAAATATCCTACCTGTGCAGATGTGTCTCCATGGTTACAGACTACAAACAAACCCTGTGCAGTCTGATCCTACAGTCATGTATTACCTTCTAACATATGGCCACTTCTTTTTGCTTGGTTTTCCGGGATCAGAATATTGATGGCCTATTCTCCATATTAGATTAGTGGGGTTTTGAATTTGAGCACCCCTGTAATCGGCTGTTTGGGTTGGCTATGGCCTTCGGCCTCTTCATTATTTTCCACAGTCCATCTACCTGTGTGCGGCATGTACATAGTAATGGCAGTGTAGGTTATTGCAGGTTCATCCCATTCACTTGAATGGGACAAAGCTACAATACCTTGTACCACTGATACCTCATAGATGGCTGGAAAGTCGACAGACCAATATAAACAATGTAGAGACTGCAGTGCTTGCACGAGTGCCGCAACACCTTCAAGCGGTGGAGAGATGGACTCCCACCAATCAGATATTGCTAGCCTATCCTGAGAATAGTCCATAATGATTCTGATCCTGGAAAGCCCCTTTAAATCCAGGAGGGTAACAAAAGGTTTGTTTTTAGTTCATAACCATGGAGACCCTTTGGTCTATATAGAAGCTGTGGACTCAAATGGTTGATTGTTTTTATCAGGGTGATTTGCTAATTACTGGAGCAATAAAAACTATTGTTTAAAAAACCTGAAAAGTTACCTTATTTCTCTTTTCTTCTGTATAGAGCAATACAAGTCTTTTATAGGTCTGTTTTCATCCTCCAGCCACATGTCCACCCATTGGTCTTCTAGAACCCTTGTCGGTGGGTATGTTTCGGTCCATGTTTGCTCTTCATGGCCCCGATAACGTAAGGACTCAGACGACTCATTTGTCTGCCACACTGCATCTGTTAATTACATGCATGTATTTGTAGTTAATGTTTTTCCCCTCATAATAACTACGGTCAGAATTTACTGATGGAGGGCAAAGTATAGCCACAGACAACTATAACGATTTTGCCTGAGAAATCAGGGCGTTCTGTGGGTGTCGGTCGTTACACTTTGTTGTTTCAGGGGCACATTTAATAAGACTGGTCTTAATAAAGTCCTGCAGTGGCAGTGGATCCGCCAAAGTTATGTAGAGCCGCCGGCCCCTACACAGCTTCGGTGGATCCTCTGCCGCTTCTAAATGTAAGACAACTTCCTAGCTGTCTTACATTTAGACCATTTTCTACGCCTAAACCAGATGTAGAAAATGCTCTGTTCCTCTCTGTGATCTTTTTACTACAAAACCACAGTGACAACTTTATCTCACTGTGATTTTATAGTAAAAAGTTCACAGAGAGTCACAGAGCATTATTAATCATGTTAATGCTCCGTGTCTCTGCTGTCCAGTGCGGGGCTTGGCTGTCATTCACGCTGCGGATGAAACGCGCGGCATTCGCTCGTGTGAAACAGCCCTTAGTGTCAAAATTTAGTAGTACAGGATTCACTATTGCCAATTGTCACGGCCACGGTTATGGCCGTGACTCCTTGGGAGCCGCATACTGTTGCCCGCGGTTTTGGGTTGTAGTGTCAACCGCAGCTTGAGGCATAATGTAGTTGGCCTCAGGTGCGGTTGCCGCGGACAACAGCTATGTGTGCGGTTCCCTTGGAGTTGTGTGCGCGTTTGTAGCACTTTTGTATGTCTGTGTGCACTTTGTTTATGTTTGGTGTGCACTGACATTTTCCCTGCACTGTGGCTGTCCGTGGCAACGTTTGGTTGTATGATGTACATGTGGTGGCAGTGTCCCGGCCTTCGGGCTGACTCCCAGGACACGCTTGCCACCCATGTCGTTGCCTGCGGCAACAGCCACAGTGTGTTTATTGTTTGGACACTTCCCCTTTAGTTATGTTTTCCCTTCTGTGGTTTTGGAAGGGTTAACTCCCTTTCAGTGTGTGTGAGTCACGGGGTGTGTCTGATTGTTGGGTGTGGCCTCTTGGCCCTATAAAGCCTCAGTTGTAGGCAGTAGCCAGAGAGGGTGTTTCAGCCATGCTGGCTGTAGACATCCTCCTGGTTACTTACCAACTGCCAGTGGGGGCCAACCTTCTGGTCATAAGCAATTATTTATGTCCTTTGGTGTCTGGAAGATGTTGTTTGCTTTTATGTTTCTTTATTGCACCTGTGGTCCTGGGTTCCCGTGTGTTGTATGTTTGTGTGCTGAGTCCTGCTGTCTGTGGGCAGTACACCCACATGGGTTCCAGGCTTGGTTGTCTGTGGCAGGTCAGTGTGATGTTTGTGGCAAGTACCTGCCACTGCCATAGGTTGCACTTGTTCTCCCTTCCTTGCAGCTTGGCCAGTGAGACTCCTGTTCCTCCGTATCCTGAAGGAACAGGATGTCTTACTCTGACTCCTAGCCTAGGGACCGGCTTAGGGCGAGTAGGGATCCGAGGTTCCTGCGCATGGGTCCTCCTACCTTCAAGGTCGGCCCATGCAGGTAGGAGTTAGGGTCAGGTTAGGGACGCTGTAGGAGGTGACCTGCTCCCTAATCCTGTTTGTCCTGGTCAAGCAGCGACCATCTTCCTTCCGGCACACGGCTGAGGGTTTCCCCCATCCTCAGCTGTGACACCAATACAGTAAAGAAGAAACTACAGGTCTTCAATGTGGCCGCCTCTTGGTACACTGTAGATGAGCCAGACAGAGTCACAGTGGCCCTCTGTGTACCCACCTTGTAGATTTTAGGGACTGCAGGTAATTGTACAGGTGCCACTCCATGATTTGCACCGTGTTTACGCAAAAACCTGGGGGATGCAACTGCATACTTTTTAATAAACCATCATTTTTTTTTTTTTAAAGGATAAGTAAAGGGCAATGGAGTGGGCACAACCTTGGGGAGATACAGTTTAACTGGTTTGTAACTGGGTACTGCAAGTTCCTCTCAGGTAGCCAGTACAAGCTCTCCAGGTGCTTAGCCGTGAAGCTGCTCATCATAGCTTGTCCTGCTGATTTAAAAAAGGATGAATTTTGATTGTTGCCTGTTTATCCGGACAGTTCTCCGTTGCTTGTTTATTCTCGAAAGGTCAACTATTACATTGATTGTCGTCTGCTTATAGGCTGTTTGTTCATGTTCCTGTTTGATCTCATGTTCATACTGTAACGGAAAGCTGGCGACGTGCTCGCTCCCTGCAACGCCGCCAGCATCCTATCCCTGAGGAGGAGGACGGCACCTATCAATTAGACCTATTTAAACAGGTAACCTGCTGGCCACAGGTTGCCTGTGATTTTTTATTTATTTAACATCTTTATTACTATACAAAACGAGTACACAAAAAGAAATTCATTCTTAGTATAAACTATCACCATTTTTTTTTCCCTTGACCCCATTACCCCCCACCTCCCTGCGATGCGTCCCCCCCCCCCCCTCAAAAAGAAATAGGGAGAAGGGGAGAGAGAAAAAAAGAATAATAATAAAAAAAATTATAATTTATTCCACGTGCAGTCATATCAGAGCTACCAGCCATCCCATATCTTAACTCATTTCTCTAATCCACCTCTCTGCTTATAGAGAATCCGTTCATAATTTTTAACCTTGTTAACCAGGTTTATCCAATTGTTTACCTCTGGGGCATGGCATGCGAACCAGCTCTGACTGATCAGGAGCCTGGCCAATAGTACTGTTCTACCTAATAGGATCTTTTGAGATTTATGACTACTTAATGTCGAAAGATCGTTCAGTAGAAACAATTGTGGCTCAAGAGGAATCCGTATTTTTAACTTATGGGTGAGGAGATTATTAATACCATTCCAATATGATCCGAGTTCTGGGCATGCCCAGAGCATATGCAAATAATCTGCACCAACAGTATCGCAAAGAGGAAACTTGGAGGTAGCTCTTATTCTACACTTGTTTAACCAGATAGGGGTAACATATAGTCTGTGATAAATATTAAACTGTATTAAAACATGATTAAAATTGTGAGAAAGTACATCTGGGTTAGTGAAAATACTCCCCCACCCTACCATTTGTATGTTTGGGCAATCCATCTCCCAGGCCCTTTGTCCCGGTGATCGTGTCTCAGAAAATCGTGACTTAATTAGTAATTTATATATATTTGAAATATTCATTCTTAATGTTATCTTCCCGAACCTCTCATTTAACAGAGAAGAATTATCTATTTCTAACAGTGATTTATCATCCAAACTAAAAAGTGCCGACCGAAGCTGAAAATACCTAAACCAAGATAAATTCTCTACACTGTGTGATAATTCCAAAAACGACTTAATTTCTCTATTCTTAATAACCTGTGCCATATAAATAATCCTATTCTTTTGGCAGAATTGATCCATTGCTATACCATCTAAGATCTGTAAGTGAATATTGTGCCAGAGAGTCGTGAATATAAGTGATCCCTTTACCCCAAACCATGCTCTAGTAATAGCCCACCTTTTCGATAGTAATTTTGTAGTCCCTTTATAACCCCGATCCCTGTTAGTCAATAGCCCAGATTCCAGAAGCGTGAATATGTTATTGTGTGCAGAGCTTCTTACTAGGCTACTTAGAAGTGTACTATTTGGCCATTCATTACACATCCATAGCTGAGCAGCAATAAAATAGCCTTTAAACCATGGGAGATTTAAACCCCCATGCTCCAAGGGTTTATATAGATATTCCAATTTGAGTCTCACTCGTTTTCTTCCCCAGACTAAATCATTAATTATTCTTTCCATAAGTTAAAAATATTTATCCTCTATCCAAATAGGTATATTCCTAAGAACATAGAGGAATTGGGGTAGAATTACCATTTTAATCAGTGAAACTCGGTCAGCTCTGGATAAAGGAAGTCTCAGCCAAATCCCTATTTTTGCCCTAGTTTTTGTTATCAATGGGATCAGGTTAAGATGTACAGAATTTTCAACCTTGGGAGATATCGTCATACCCAAGTATTGAACAGTATCGACCACATCTAGCTGGGTTATCAATGACTCCTTTTGGGACACCGGGTCTATTGGCATCAAAGTGGTCTTTGACCAGTTTATATCTAGGCCTGATACCTCACCAAATAGTTTAACCATACGGATAATTCTTGGGACAGTTATTTCTGTATTATCTACGAAAAAAAGGACATCGTCCGCGTATAGAGAAATGCGGTCTTCCACTCCTAATGTTCCAAATCCTTTAATTTGAACATCCTGCCTAATACCCAAAGCCAGGGGCTCAATATAAATATCAAATAGGAGTGGAGATAGTGGGCAGCCCTGGCGAGTACCTCTATTTAGGTTAATACTGGGAGTAATACTCTCAATGAGACTCAGCTTAGCCGTAGGGGATCTATACAGTGTTTTAATCATATTTATAAATCTCTCCCCAAAGCCCATCCTCGCCAAAACCCTCCATAGGAATCGCCACTCCACTCTGTCAAAGGCCTTAGAGGCATCTAAAGACAGGATGGAGCGAGCAGACCCCCCAGGAGCCTGTATATTGGCAAAGAGCCGATGAAGATTATGATGAGTACCTTTATTTGGAATAAAGCCGTTCTGGCCTGGATGGACAACGGAGGAGATAACCCCAGAAAGTCTTGTGGCCAAGATCCTCGCCAGGAGCTTTACATCCGCGTTCAGCAATGAGATCGGTCTATAGGATCCCATATCTATTGGGTCCTTACCTTTTTTGGGAATTAGTATTATTACCGCTTCCATCATTGAACCCGGCAGGTTCCCCTCCTCCACCGATTCAGCAAGGACCTCCAGCAATTTAGGAAAAACAACCTCCTTATATTTACCATAAAATTCATATGGGAGTCCGTCTGAACCGGGGGTGGAGTTCCCCGAGCATAGTTTAATTGCCCCTTCGAGCTCCTGAATAGAGAGATCGGCCTCAAGTACCTTCTTTTGAGCCAGAGTAATAGTAGGAAAGACAATACCATCAAGATAGGAGTCCATAATTTCATCTGTGATCCTGCAGTCGGCTTTATAAAAGGTCTGAAAAGTACTCAAGGAATTCTATGGAATTTTGTCCCCTAACCATCCTCCCATTAGCCAATCGTATATTATCTATATTTTTTTTTTATTCCTGGCTCGAGCTCACCCTAGATAGGAGTTTCCCCGGTCGCCCTGATTCAGTAAAATATTTTTGCCCCTTAAAGAATAGACTCTGTTGTGCCTTCTCCAGCAAGAAGCTGGAGTATGCCTGTATAGTCTTCTGCATAGTTTCCCTACTTTCCTCTGTCCTATCTATATAGAAAAGTTGTGTAGCTGAGGAGGCTTGTTCTTTTAAGTTTTTCTCATTTTTCCCATACTCCTTTCTCAGGTTTGCAATGTGACTGACCATTATTCCCCTCATATAGGCCTTAAAGGTATCCCATACTATTTGGATTTTAGTTGACCTATAATTAGTAACCGAGAATTGATTAATTTCCTTATGTATTATTTCATGGTTCTTTATTAATGATAGCCAATAAGGATTCAATCTAAAAAGAGGTCTACCTATTTGTTTATCCTGGGCCAGGCAAAGTTCAAGGAGTAACAGTAGATGGTCTGAGAGTGACCTAGTCTCATACGTCATTCGTTTTACATATCGCACATATTTTTTTTTGATCAGAGCATGGTCTATTCTGGACATGGATCTACCTAATTTACTAATACATGAGAAGACCCTTCTCCCCTGACCCAAACTTCCCCAAACATCCTCAAACCCAGCCTCAGAACAAAAACGTGCCAGGGGGGACCCCTGAACAGAGGCGTCTCTCTCGACACCCATAGAGACCCTATCTACTGCCGCGTTAATAACACAATTAAAGTCACCAGTAATCAATGTGGGGCATTCCGGCCATTTGTCCATAAATTTTAACAGAGAGTTAAGCACTGAGAAAGAAAATGGAGGTGGGATATAAACAAAGGCCAAAATGCACATCTCCCATCCCAGCTTGCAGTATAGGAAGACAAACCTTACCTGGTGGTCAACAGAGGATGCCTCGCAGAAAAATTCAATCGTTCTATGAATGCAAACAGTTACTCCCCTAGAGTGACTAGAGAAGGTCGAGTGGTAGGTGTGCGCAGCCCATCCCCTGGTGACCACCCTGGAGGTCTCCCCAGTAAGGTGTGTTTCTATAAAGCATACAATTGCTGGGAGGTGTATACGCATCAAATCAAAAACCGCTTGTCTCTTTCTACTGTCCCCCAAGCTCCAAACGGTGAAGGTAAGAATTCTAATAGACATTATGAACAGCAATTAATGAAAAAAAAAAAAAAGGGAAAGTAGACGCATCCCAGCCCAATCCCAACCCCCCCCTACAAGTAATCCACCACATATTGCAGCAGATATCTCGCCTATAACCATCCCTCCCACACTCCCCCCTCCCTGCTCTGCACCTCCTCGCTAGCTAAACAAAGAAAGTGGAAAATATAAAGACCCTCTAACAATTGTTATTCCCAGCCAACCCTACAACAGTAAGGTCACATATTATTTCGTTCAAGCCAATCCGCAGCCTTACCCGGAGTGTCAAAGAAAAAGGTTGTGTCCTTAAAAATAATCCAAAGTTTTGCTGGGAAAATAAGTGAGTATTTAATATCCCTTTCTCTTAACCTCTTTTTAACAGTCATAAACGAGCGTCTCTTTTGTTGGATATCCTTTGAAAAATCAGGAAAGAAGGCCAATCTGTTCCCATCATATAGAACAGGGGAACATTCCCTCGCCCTTCTTAGTACCATATCTCTGTCACTTGAAACCAGCATTTTAGCAAGGAATGTCCGTGGTTGTCTCCCAGGGATTGGTTTCCCACCTGGGACCCGATGGGCTCTTTCTACCATAAACAAAGGTGAAAAAAGATCCCTCCCAAAATTCTCCAGGATCATCATCTGTATAAATTGGGTAGGGTTCTTATCTTCCACACCCTCTGGAACCCCCAGAATTCTCATGTTATATCTTCGTGATCTGTCTTCGAAGTCCACCACCTTTCTTTTAAGAAGATTGAGATCTATCTTCAGGGTGGACACCTCGCTGTTTATTTTTTGGGATTCATTCTGTATTATAGCCATAGAACTCTCCACATTGTTAACTCTATCTCGGATTTTTGACAAATCGTCTCTAATCAGTCCCACATCGGCTTGAATTGACCCAAGTTGGGTTGTAATGCCTTGTATTAAATCCCCATTCTGTTTTACTGCCAATAGTATTTCTTTTAGCGAGATAGAGTGGACGTTAAACATGTCTTCTCCCTCTATTCCCCCTTCCCTTTGAGGGTAGCCAGAAACTTTTTGTGATTCTGCTTCCATCACCTCAAAATTGTCAGTTCTTTTGGAACTAATGTCCTTTTGACCACCTCTGGTATTAACCCTTGGGGACCTTAGGAATTGGTCTATTTTTGTTCCTTCAAAGGATTTAGTGGCCGGTTTCTGGCCAGAGAGGTCTGCGGAACGCCTACTAGCTTTTGGGGCCATTCCGCGTTCCTCTTTTTCCTTACTTCCCTCTCTTCTTTTTAATTTTTTTTCTCCTTTCCCTTCCCCTTTTCTCTCTCTTTTTTTTTTTTTAAATATGTCTTTTTCTCTTTCTTTCTCTCCTTCTCCCTCCTTTTCTTTTCTCTTTTCTTCACTTTTCTTCCTCTTCCTTTATTTTTCTTTTTTTTTTTCCTCCCCTTCTCCTTCCTTTTGCTCTCCTCCCCCCTCTTTTCCTGTTTCTTTGTCTTTATCTCCTCGTTCTCCCTCAGTAATGGCCCATGTGGGATGTAGGTTGAGTACACATTAGTATCCTTTAACTCGTTTTGGTTACAATGTTAGTTGATTAGTAAAAAAAAAAAAAATGGGAGAACCAAAAAAAAGAAAAAGGAACCGTCTCACCAGTTTCCACAGAAAGATGGACCAAGCTCCGATGGACACCACAGGCAGCCCGGAGAGGAGCCGGAGGCACAGCGACACAGCTGGAGAAGATCGTCAGGAGGAGCAGCCGACCAAGCTCCGATGGACACCGCAGGCAGCCCAAGACACAGGGCGCAGAGAGGATCCACCAGGAAGAGAGGAACGCCACCACCAGCGGGCACAGGGGAACCGGAAGTCGCCGACAGGAGGACCACGGACCGAGCTGTGCCGGCCAAGGAGGCAGAGATGAGAGAGCCGAGGCATACGAGCGGAGCGAAGCGGAGCCCAGGAAAGAAGTCCACGGTCCACGATCTCGGCCAGGTGAGGAGGTAATAGGGTGAAGAGGAAAACGAGGAGACGCCAGATAGCCCTTGGAGGCAGAGGCAGGGGCACAGCTGAATCGGGGACCGGGACTACAGCACGAGTCCCCGAGTCTAGGGAAGCAGGAGAGGCTACAGAGACGCTCAAGACAGCGGGGTAGCCGAGCCACGGGAGGAGGGAAGAGCGTGACGTGCTAGGTGCTACGTCATCCTTCCATGCAGGTTACCTGTGATTGGTCTTATTACCTCACTAGCGTTTTCTGCATTTGTGACTTCGTTTGACTTCAGCTTGTATTTCACCTTGACCTGGTGTTATCCCTTGTACTGACGTGATCACTTGGCTCCTGATCTCTGTATTGACTTCAATTTTGTATTAACCCTTTGTGCCTGTGTTACCTCCTGGCTCTTGACCTCGGCTTCCAGTTGTTCCTGTTGTAGTACTTTCCCAGCCTGGGAAACTTTGCGCTTGTCTTTGTCTTTTGTTTTCTTCCCTCTTTATTTCCTTCCTTTAGGCCCCTGCACGTACGTAAGCTAGGGACTGTCGCCCAGTTGTACCCCGTCTGTTAGGACGGACCCTGCAAGTAGGTAGGGATAGAGGAGTGGGTGGAGTTTAGGGCTGCACTTATCCCTACCTTTTCGTGACACATACTTTATGATGTTCAGTTCTTTTTTTGGATTAGGTAGTCAAGCAGGAGGGTGGTTGGTTGTCCATGCTTTACTATCTTGGTGATTTTTTGTTTGTAGTCCCTTTAATTGTATTTGGCAGTTTGCTTTGGGTGCTGCTAAAGCCGGAAAAAATAGGGATTTTTAGGTATTATTATTGATTGGGTCAAGATGGACTGCAGGCTGCTAGAGGATAAATTAGGAGAATACATTGGTTCAGTTTAGGAGGGCAACAATGGTTTAGCTGAGGGAAGTTCAAGTTCCTTATTGGATGAGTTTAAAGGGTTTCTACTACCACATTTTGACCTAATTAGCTGTCAGACACTAGTGATCTGCTAGTGTCTGCTGTACCTAACCATGCTATTGTAATTCCTTTCTCTGCAGCGGTTACCCTAAAAAACTTAGTTTTATTGGTATGCTAATTAGCCTCAAGGTGCTATGGGGGCATCTTTTCAGCACCTAGAGGCTCCGTCCACTTACATTTTAAAATAAATGGGTGCGTGTGCAGTCTGTGGAGAACATGTACAGTACATGTATGTGGAACACTGATGTGTAAATGAGGCTTTATGCACACAATGCCATCAATCACTGATAACCCATCGTCCCTGTACTGAAAGGTATTCACAGAAGGTGAAAAAAGTGAGATATACATGTGTAAATGACAGGTTTTACTGAATCTTTTCCCACAAAACTTATATATAAATCTGCTCAGCTTCTCCTGCTCTGTAACATGGTGCTGTCAACGGTTAGTTGCGCCAAAATCTGCAACTTTTTACCACTCACGCCAGGTCTACAAAAAGTGATCATGGCACGGGTGGGGAAGGGGCCTGTTTCAGGCCTAGAAAAAGGTCTAAATATAAGACAGCTAGGAAGTTGTACATTTAGAACTGGCGGAAGTTTTTCATAACTGCCAGGTATAGAGGTTTATTAAGACCGGCGTCTAAAACACCAGTCTTAATAAATGACCCCCTTTGTATCTATTTACATAATGTACACTTATGGGGTGTATATTGCACAGTGCGCCCATTGAACATTTCTTTCGACCCACTTGTCCAGAAGCCACAATGATTGACAAGCTACCCACCCTGGTCAGCACTGAGCAGACTAATGACACCCCTACTCATCTCAAAACAGGGGCACGGGGTAAGATAGAATTTTTGGTGAACAATGGGAGTTAGAATATTCAACCTTAGGTCGATGGTGAATCATTAGCAATTGTCTCACTTCATTCTGACTTAATTAAGGCAAATCTACGTGTACAGCGTCTCTACAGTGGCATACAGAGTCCCCGCAATTCAGTATTACAGGTGCAGGAGTGGGTGAAGGATTAGGAAACTGTCCCAAAAAACAAACAAAAAAAAACAAAAACATTTTTGTTACTCATAGCAACCTAACACATCACTGCTTTCATTTCTTATCCTGCTCTTGAAAACTTACACGCAGCAGTTCTGTACCTATGACACTGGCTGACCTGTTACATGTGCACTTGGCAGCTGAAGACATCTGTGTTGGTCCCATGTCCATATGTGCCCGCATTACTGAGAAAAATGATGCTTTAATATATGCAAATGAGTGTCTAGGAGCAACAAGGGCGTTGTCATTACACTTAGTGGCTCTGCCCTCTCTGCAACTGCCACGTCCTCTCCACTTTGACAGTAAAAGGGCCAGTTCACACGACAAAAAATTAGCGCGGAATCCCTTTTTTTAATGCATTTTTATGTGAGATTTTTTTATGCGTCTTTTTTTAAACCAATAGGTGTTCAATATAAGGGTGAATTTTCAGCTTGAGGTTTTTGATATTGATCTGCGCCAAAAAATGAGCAGAAAACATACAAAAAACACTTGGACTTACACGGAGCTGTTTTTTCTGCGTCCTATTCATTTCAATGGGATATACAGCGCTGATTCTGCCCCAAGATAGGGCATGCTGCTTCTTTTTTACGTGTGTAAAAAAAATAAAAAATTGCTGCTTCCCATTGAAATGAATGGGATGCTGTTTTTGAGGCTTTTTTTTATTTTAGTGCAAAAAAAACTTTGTGTGAACTGGCCCTTTAAATGTTTAGACTGCCTGACCCTGTCAATCAAAGCATACCTCCCAACTTTTGAAAAGAAGGAGACGCGATGTGCGGCGTGCAAATTTTTTCCGCACTAGGCGACACCTCTAACTCCACCTAAAACATAACTAAACACCTAATCCCACCCAGTCCCGTAAATGCCCCCACATAGTTATTATTCCCTCTTTATGCCACTATACAATAGTTATGTGAGCATTGTGCCCCCATCACAGTAATATGCCCAGTTATGTGCCCCCTCACAATAGTATGCCTAGGTATGTGCCCCCCCACAGAAATATGACCAGCTGTGCCCCCTCACAGAAATATGCCCAGCTGTGCCCCCTCACAGAAATATGCCAGGCTGTGCCCCCTCAGAAATATGCCCAGGACTGTGCCCCCTCAGAAATATGCCCAGGACTGTGCCCCCCAGAAATATGCCCAGGACTGTGCCCCTTAATAAATATGCCCAGCTGTGCCCCATCAGAAATATACCCAAGACTGTGCCCCCTTCACAGAAAGTAAAAAAAATGAAAAAGAAAAAACTCCACTTACTCACCTCTTTCAGCAGCAGCAGGATCCACATCGGCTGCTCTGGTCTGTGGAGGAGGAGGAGCAGAGGCTGACTGCCGAACGCCCCCTCCCCCCTCGCCCGGAGAGGAATGATGGAGCAGGAAGCCGATGGCTCTTTGCTTTATCATTACAGGCAGCAGTCTCTGCTGAAGCAGGGACAGCTGCCTGAGAGAGGGACATACCTCCCTCGTACTGGGACAACCACTGAAATCCAGGACTGTCCCGCCGGATCCGGGATGGTTGGGAGGTATGAATCAAAGTACAGAGGACACGGCAGATGCAGAGAGAGCAGAACCTCTAAGAGTAACATCAACTCCCCCATTGCTCCTAGAGGCTCATTTGAATAAATTTTTCTCAGCAGTGCGGGCACATATGAACATAGGACCAACACAGATGCTTTCAGATGCCAAGTGCACATACAACTTGTCCTTTAGACAATCTGCTGCAATATCATGCATCCGTGCTGCACCAGATTCTCACCCCTGTATTTGAAAATCCACATGGCAGGTCAATTTTTGCACGTAAAAAATATGCAAAGTGTACATAAGATTTGTCAACTCTCATTCACTATACTAGTACTTTTAAACAACAGGAGACACTTTATTTATGAAAAAGCTAAGAAAGTCCAGTGGCACTCACCAGTAGTTGCTGTTCTTCTTTATTGTATATTCTCCAACATGAGGATACATGTAAAAGAACACAGACGGCAGCAGGTGGACACGTACCTGCAGTGCAAGGGAATTGCGGCGACGGACGTTTCACGCGTATAGCACTTCATCAGGCCAGCATATCAGCAGCAAAGAAATGCCTGCTTTTATACCCCTTGTCTGACATCACTAGGCGGCGCCCAGCCGTGGCGCTCATGAAGTCGGCAGTCATGTTGAACCCCAATGGTCCTATGGCCGCCGGCTTCTGACCCTCACCTTTCTCCCGACTACTGCATGGTACCTTGCTAAAAAAACCTTCTCAGGTTTAGCTTTCTCACAGATTTGAACAAATCAACCTCAAACCCGACTGGGTCAAACTGCTCCACCAGGCCGTAATTAAGGCCTCGGTTGAGGACTTTCTCACAGCCTGGTGGTAGCTTGGAGCCAGTGAGGTTGATGACCAGATTGTATGAAGTGGTGTCCTCCTCAATTATCGTCTCCAAGAGACTTATTTCCGTTTGTAGCCTTTTCATATTTGTTTTGCCTTTTGCCTCGGCCCCTTCTGATTTCTCTTCTAAAGGGCGATTGATGCCTGAACCACTGGTCATTCC
The DNA here is from genome assembly GCF_905171765.1 of Bufo bufo. Lineage (NCBI taxonomy): Eukaryota > Metazoa > Chordata > Amphibia > Anura > Bufonidae > Bufo > Bufo bufo. The sequence goes on from NC_053389.1 coordinate 178,202,815, forward strand.
CTGGGACTGTGTATCATCCGAGGCACTAGAATCGGAGTCAGTTGTCCAATAGTCACTTTTTTTCCGGCGCTGACGTGTACGTTGCCTTGCCTCAAAGACCTTCCCTGTGTCAAAGTCCTGTTTGTCCCTCAGGAACTTGTCTCTCTTTTTCTCTTTAATATCTCCTTGGTTCACAATTAATTTTTTATCCAGGCGTTTAGTATACACTTGCAGTTGGCTTTCTTTTAACCGGGTCTGTAACATTTGCTTTGCTTTCAGTAGTTCTTCACTTATGGTGATGTACTCTTTTTCATTTCTTGTGAGCACCGTTTCTAAGATCTTTAAAGAAAATTGCAGATGTATGTGCTGCCATTCATTCATGAATTCCACATCTTCTAAGTACTGTGACATTTCTTTATATATACGCAAGCCGCGTGGTACTCGGTTGCTATCCCTATATGACTTGAGGGAACTGACCGTCCAGTACAGGCGGACCTCTTTTTCCGCCAATTGGGTCACTCTTGCTTCAAGTGCCTTGGTACTAAGTGTTTCCAATATATCTTTCTGATTGCACTGCAAAAAATACGTGTCCGCCCCTTCCCTGCCTTGTGATACACTCTGGTGCGTTTCTTCCGTTGTTGTGACTTCCATTCTGAGGATCAGTTACGTGTGTGCTATATTTGAGATACGTGATAGCAGTTCATATGAAATGTGGCAGGAAAAATTGTTGAAGTGACACTACACACTGATTTCCTCTATAAAACAGGTGGTTACTAAATGAGCAGCAGAGATGTATAAATTCGCAGCCTGGCGGTGCTCCACTGTGCAGACTGTGTGAGAAACAGTAGTGTATAACTTTAAGAAAAAGCAAAGAAAGTCCAGTGGCACTCACCATTAGTTGCGGTTCTTCTTTATTGTAAATTCCCTCCATGTACTACAGCAAAGTGCAGACTAGCGGCAGAGACGTTTCGTGTCTTAAAATGGGGTATGTCTGAAATATGTTTTCTTATTCTAGTTTTAATTTCATTAGTTGTGCAGCCTACATATCAAAGTGAACAGACCTCACATGTGATTAGATACACGGCAAATTTAGTATTACAATTCAGATAAGTTTTGATCTCAAATTTCTTACAATTTGCCGTGGATTCAAAGGTTCTGCCCATTCTCATGTGGCTGCACAAATACACCTACTATGCCCGCACTTATAGCTTCCTCTGCTAGTCAGCCAAGTCGGTTGTATTTTGGGAATATCAACATATAGACTGGGGTTCAGCATATTTCCCAGTGTAGGAGACAGACGCGCCACACACTTAATACCGCTCTTTGTGAACTTAGACCAATTTTTATCATAACTCAGCACAGGAAGATGCTTCTTAATAATTTGACATATATTTCCAAACTCTTCACTGTAACACGTAGAAAACATGATGGCATTGTCGCTGCATAGATTATTTTTATCTCGTTTATTTTTATTTTCATTAGTATTTTGTGGAAATGGCTTCCATTTTCTTCATTCGATCCTGGATAATGTCCGTTGATCATAGTGACAAATGAGCCATACCCCAGAAAAATTAAGAGGAATGAGGGAAAAATGCAGTATCTGAATAATATCACAGGGAGTGCACGCAGTCCACACCGGCAGAAGCAATCAATAAAAAATGCAGCTCTGACCTGATGTGAGCACGGACGCCAGTCTGGACACGGCTGTTGCTTTAAACTTGTAAAAATCAATGAAAAAAATCCAGCTCTTTTAAACAACAGGAGACACTTTATTTATATTACGGTAAAAACTTTCCAATCTTCATACGCAAGAAGCAATCTACGCTTCTTGTGTATGAGGATTGGAAAGTTTTTACTGCATCATAAATAAAGTCTCCTGTTGTTTAAAAGAGCTGGATTTTTTCATTGATTTTTACAAGTTTAAAGCAACAGCCGTGTCCAGACTGGCGTCCGTGCTCATAACAGGTGCAACAGGTGAGAGCTGCAATTTTCTTCCCTTTTATTGATTACTATACTGGTACTGTATTAGGCTGTGTTTTTTTCTGCACAAAAAGCCGTACAGCAAAACCGCACATAATCCACATAGTATGTAGTTACCCTTATAAAGTAGAACATCAAGTTCCCCACAACTATATTAAAGGGCAACTGTCATGTTTTCATCAAAAATCTATTTTAGCATATGTTACTGCTGCAGCAGCATTATGCATTAAGCAATCTTTAGTTTCTTCACATACCACTGTTTTCCTTGAGCTTTTCCCTTAGTTACGGCTGTTTAAACATTTACAATATGAGGATCAGATGGCTCTTCTGCCAGTTCTCTAAGGCCAAAACTGCTTTCCCTTACTTCCCATACACACTTGCTGTAGCCAGCAGCTCCCTGCCAGCCAATCAGATTGGATTACTGAGAGACACGCCTCCTCACGCTGAAGCCTAATGCAGGCATGCAGTGTGAAGGACCGCTCCTCAGTCTTCCTGTCTTCTTAGCCAGAGACAGACAAGCCATAGCAACTGTCTTTTAAGGGAGCAGTGGAAAGGGACAAAGGACATTAATGAAAGCTGTTATTATGAGGTAATTACAGATCTTTTGACAATCATTGACAGACTAACTCATGTATACATGCCTAGCTCTAATAAACTGGCAATAAAAAATATATATGACAGTTACCCTTTAAAGTGGAGAGACAGAGTGGCTGTGATGATGCCGGCAGTACATTTCTTCTCATAAATTACTGGCACTGTAAATGTCACCTTGACTGCGTTGATGATGCTTGGGATAGATAGTAGCCATGGAACATTTCATTGCCCTTTGTAAAGGAAGCAAATCTTTTACTGAGGAGAGGCTTCTTTCAGGCCACTCTGCCATAAAGCCCAGATTGGTGGAGTGATGCAGTGATGGTTGACCTGGAAGTTTCTCCCATGTGCACACAGGACCTCTGAAGCTCAGTCGTGTGACTATTGAGTTACTGGTCACCTCTCTTACTAAGGTCCTTTTCCTCCAGTTACTTAGTTTGGTAGGGCAGCCAGCTCTAGGAAGTGCCCTGGTTGTACCAAACTTATTCCATTTTTTGTACCCTTCTCCAGATATGTGCCTCCACACAATCCTGTCTCTGAGCTCTACATGCAGTTCTTTCCTCTTCATGGCTCGGTTTTGTCTCTGATATGCATTGTTGGATGTGAGACCTTATAGAGACAGGGCTATGTCTTTCCAAATCATGCCCAGATGTACAAACATCTCAAATCAAGAGAAGTGGGAGGCCACCAGAGCTAAGTTTCAAGTGTCATAGAAAAGGGTCTGAATACTTATGTCCATGCAACATTTTAGTTTTTCCTCTTAAATAAACTAGCAAAAATTTCTAAAATTAATTTTTTACTCCCTAATTATAGGGTACTGAGTGCAAATTGATAGGGGAGGATTTTCTTTTTATTATTTCAGCACAATTTATAAAAAAAAATGCCACCTACGGTAACTAGCAAAAACAGCAGTAGCAAAAAAAACACTTGGGTGTCCTGAGTTTCATGTTTCCGATAAATTTTCAGCTGACATCTGGGGCTGGCATTTTTATTACATTCAGGCTACATGCACACGACCGTTGTGTGTTTTGCGGTCCGCAAATCGCGGATCTGCAAAACACGGATGGCGTCCGCGTGCGTTCCGCAATTTGCGAAACGGCATGGACAGCCTATAATATAACTGCCTATTCTTGTCCGCAAAGCGAGGACAAGAATAGGATAGATCATATTTTTTTGCGGACCACGGAACAGAGCAATGGATGCGGACAGCACACGGAGTACTGTCCGCATCTTTTGCGGCCCCATTGAAGTGAATGGGTCTGCATCCTAGTCGCCAAAACTGCGGCTCGGATGCGGACCAAAACAACGGCCGTGTGCTTGAGGCCTAAAACACATTAAAAGAGATATTCACAAAATGCTAATAAAACTGCAAAAGTACACAAAAATGTCAATAACAACCCATGTTTGACCCACCCTAAAGGCAAAGGTTCACTTGTATGTCTAAATGCAACTTTCATTGGACATAGATGTCCCAATTTATAGGGTGTCATCTGTACATGTAGGTGGGGTCGGCGAAGATATAGTTTATTTCGCCCAAAACTTCACTTAGGAAAATCCACAGAAATGTAAGGCAAAAACAAAGAATCACCTGCCCGTCTGGGCTCTACCTATACAGCAGAGGTTGTCCTCACCTGTCCACTCAGCATAAGGCCCTATGCACACGGCCGTACCGTGTTTTGCGGTCCGCAAATAGCGGATCCACAAAACACAGATAAGGGCCCCGTGCGTTCCGCATTTTGCAGAATGGAAGGTCTGGCTCTTAATAGACCAGTCCTATCCTTGTCCGTGATACGGACAAGAATAGGACATGTTCTATTTTTTTGGGGCGGAGATGCGGAACGGAAGTACGGATGCGGACAGCACACAGAGTGCTGTCCGCATCTTTTGCAGTCCCATTGAAGTGAATGGGAGTTAATTAGGAGTGTGTATGTGTGATCTGAACGTATCTTTTCCCCCTCTCTCCTTCCCCTGTTTAGGGATGTAAGAAAGGAGTAAGGGGAGATTTTAGGAGTGGAAGAGGTCACTCTCCACACCTGTTTATGACTGCAATCACAAAATCGAATGCTCCTCTGCTACTTCGGAAGAATCCAATAAGTAGCCTGCAGCCAGACCACACTGAGATAACTAGACTCGGAACGTATTGGGTAATCCGGATACTTATAGATTCACCCCAAAATACTGGTGAATTAACACTTCACTCCAATATCCTATCAATAACATGGGGGGGGGGTTTGATCTGAGGTCTGTATCAGAGTATTGTATACAGAGGAGATTTTATATATATATATATATATATATATATATATATATATATATATATATATATATATATACACACACACATACATACACATACATACACACACTGCCTGTCCCAAAAAAAAGTCGACACCTGGATTTAACTAAGCAAATAGTTATGAGCCTCATTTTGGATAATTACTGCCTGGGCGATTATCTTTTAGCTGGCAGTAAGTTATTTAACCCCAACTGGTGCAATGAGTTGCTTCTCATTTCTTAAACAACCATGTCGAAAGACACATCTCGTGGTCGTGGAAAAGATGTTGTTAGTCTGTTTGAGAAGGGTCAAATCATTGGCATGCATCAAGCAGAGAAAACATCTAAGGAGATTGCAGAAACGACTAAAATTGGGTTAAGAACTGTCCAACGCATTATTAAAAACTGTAAGGATAGTGGGGACCCATCGTATTCGAGGAAGAAATGTGGCGGGGAAAAAATCCTGAATGATCGTGATCGGCGATCACAAACGTTTGGTGAAATCAAATCAAGGAAAAAAACAACAGTATAACTCAGGGCTATGTTTAATAGTGAAAGTAAGAGCATTTCCACACGCACAATGCGAAGGGAACTCAAGGGATTGGGACTGAACAGCTGTGGAGCCGTAAGAAAACCACTAATCAGTGAGGCAAACCAGAAAAATAGGCTTCAATTTGCTAGGGAGCATAAAGATAGGACTCTGGAGCAATGGAAGAAGGTCCTGTGGTCTGATGAGTCCAGATTTACCCTGTTCCAGAGTGATGGGCGCATCAGGGTAAGAAGAGAGGCAGATGAAGTGATGTACCCATCATGCCTAGTGCCTACTGTACAGGCCTGTGGGGGCAGTGCTATGATCTGGGGTTGCTGCAGTTGGTCAGGTCTAGGTTCAGCAACAGTAAGTGCTCCAAGAATGAGGTCAGCTGACTACCTGAACATACTGAATGACCAGGTTATTCCATCAATGGATTTCTTCTTCCCTGATGGCACGGGCATATTCCAAGATGACAATGCCAGGATTCATCGGGCTCAAATTGTGAAAGAGTGGTTCAGGGAGCATGAGACATCATTTTCACACATGGATTGGCCTCCACAGAGTCCAGACCTTAACTCCATTGAGAATCTTTGGGATGTGCTGGAGAAGGCTTTGCACAGCAGTCAGACTCTACCATCATCAATGCAAGATCTTGATAAAAAAATGTATGCAACACTGGATGGAAATAAATCTTGTGACATTGCAGAAGCTTATCGAAACAATGCCACAGCGAATGCGTGCCGTAATCAAAGCTAAAGGCTTTTTTTTGGTGGCGACTTTTTTTTTTGGACAGGCAGTGTATATACATACTGTATATACATACATACATTGCATTTTATGCTATATATTAAAGTTTTTATTCATAACTGCCAGGTGATCTTCCGGACTTTAGTGGGATCCTGCATATCGGGCTACTAACAATATCCCTGTAAGCCAAAAAAAATAGGGCATGGATTGGCCTCTTGGAGACCATTGAGCATACAACCAGACAGACCAACACTTAATACCTGGGCAGCGCTGGTTACTTTTTCTAGTATTAAATATTCACTATGCAATGAAAAAGCTGTACAGCTTTCTATTATATTTAGTGTTTTAGTACCTTGCAGCTTTCAAGATCTCTGCTTGCACTCATTGAATTTGCTACTATTCACAATACATCAAATGAAAGCTAATATGAATTCTATTTCCAATAACATAATATTGTCTTAATGAGTTAGGGTTCGGCTATGCAGCGATTTTGGGCGTGACATGTGTCATGCACTCAAGTGTTGCAGTGTAGCAGGGCTGCCATAGAAATGAATGGGGTCGCAGAGCGACTTGCACATTTGTTGCGATCAGGCGCCCAGAATCGCAAAAGAACAGCAGTGTTGGATATTTAGCAATTCTGGGGTCGCAGTTGCAGCAAATATGCGCGTTGCTCTGCATCTCATTAATTCCTATGCCTGCCCTGCTATACACGTTGAGCCAAAATCGCTGTGTAGCCGAACCCTTAAAGACACCCTAAAAATAAATTCCACAACTAACGCCAGCTAGGCACAGGTGCTACTAATTATGGGAGACACTCCTTAACTTCCAATCTTTCACGGAAATCAAGTGCTACGCCATTTCTGATCCTCTGCAGCACATGACGCGCGCATAGTAAGGTACATTAGCTTTACATTAGGTTGTGCAGAGGGGATGTGGGCTCCAGCAGGAGGATATTCTGGAGGACTGCTCCAGGTATTCATCACTTGATTTTCATTTGAAAAGAATGGGACGGGACCTAAAACAACATGAAATGTGACCCCAGGCCAAAGCAGATTTATAGGGCTTGCCCCAGAATAACAGTTTTATGTAAGTGACTGACTTGTGGGGGTCTGACCGCTGGAATTTGTGGGTGCACAATAGCCAGAGACCACTGGTCTGTACTGCAGAGTCTCAGACCCTGGATAGTGGAACTGTACTGTTCTGAAAAGTGAATTATATGTGTCACCTACCTGTCCCAAGTGGATGTGCGTTATAGTCCGAAATCCCATCCTCAATATGATGCATCCTTCAAGGAAATATCTAGTGGTGGCTAGGGAGGTCAGGAAATATTCAAGGATGTCCCCAGTTCCTTGTGCAGTTCAGTAAAGTCACAAACAAGGAAGCTATGCCCGAGGAAACTGCATGTCACCTCAGTGATAGTGCTGCTGGTTAATGATCTGTTGCTGGTATTTATGTAGCATATAAAACAGGAGTGGCCCCTGAGTGACACCATCTTATCAATACAGCAGCAGAGAAGACTGAGTGACAAGTATTAGAGGACACATGTAAATGAAGTGGTCAGGCAAGAATCAGGATTGGGTGTGATAGGACGTGCCACAGTGCCAGTTAGTGCCCTAGAGACAGAGCTAAACACACAATCAACTGCAGAAATGAGTCAAAGTCCTGGAGTCGTCTGCTTTAGTCGAATGATGAAATATTCCAAGTAGCCACCTCTCATCTATATCTGTTCCGGGAAAGCTGAACGACAACCAATATGAATGTAATGACTGCTCAGGGACTGTCACCAAGGCTACGGAATGGCATATATGTCCAAGGGCTCATGCACACGACCGTATGCATTTTGCTGTCCGCAAAACACGGATCTGCAAAAAATACAGATGACGTTCCTGTGACATATGCATTGCATCCGTTTTTTTTTGCGGATCAATTGTAACAATCACTAAGCTTGTCCGCAAATGGACAAAAATAGGACTTGTTCTATCTTTTTTGCAGGGCTATGGAACAACAGACGATCAAATAAATGGGTCGGCAAAATAAACGGAACAGACGTGAAAACAAAATACGTTTGTGTGCATAAACCCTAAGGGTGTATTCTCACGACCACGTCAATTCTGCAGATCCGCAAAACACAGACACCGGCAGTGTGCATTCCGCATTGCGGTGCAGACCCATGCGTGCGTGCCGTCTCCTGTCTCTCTTCCTGCTTGCTGTGGACATAGTAGCAGTGAGCAGGAAGAAAGACAGGAGACGGTGCGTGCCTTCTATTCATATAGCTGATCGGCGGGGGGGTGACGTGATTCCGGTCGATCTGATATTAATGACCTGATAGGTCATCAATATTAAAAGCCTGGAAAACCTCTTTAAAGGGGTTATCCCATGACTAATCTAAAAAATGAAAAATTAGACATCATACGGTACATGATAATGTCTTTCTAACAAAGCTAGAACCAGCGCTGTACCTCACATGGATCCAGAGATCTCCCCATTCATTGCTCTGCTCGATTTATATCAAGCTTTTCTGCTGCAGCTCAGGGGGCGTGTCCATTCTGCTGCCGCTTATTTGCTTTGATTACTGCTTTGCACACTCTTGATGAGCTTCAAGAGGTAGTCCCCTGAAATGGTCTTCCAACAGTCTTGAAGGAGTTCCCAGAGATGCTTAGCACTTGTTGGCCCTTTTGCCTTCACTCTGCGGTCCAGCTCACCCCAAACCATCTCGATTGGGTTCAGGTCCGGTGACTGTGGAGGCCAGGTCATCTGGCGCAGCACCCCATCACTCTCCTTCATGGTCAAATAGCCCTTACTTTCAAAGTTTTCCCAATTTTTCGGCTGACTGACTGACCTTCATTTCTTAAAGTAATGATGGCCACTCGTTTTTTTTTTTACTTAGCTGCTTTTTTCTTGCCATAATACAAATTCTAACAGTCTATTCAGTAGGACTATCAGCTGTGTATCCACCTGACTTCTCCTCAACGCCACTGATGGTCCCAACCCCATTTATAAGGCAAGAAATCCCACTTATTAAACCTGACAGGGCACACCTGTGAAGTGAAAACCATTTCAGGGGACTACCTCTTGAAGCTCATCAAGAGAATGCCAAGAGTGTGCAAAGCAGTAATCAAAGCAAAAGGTGGCTACTTTGAAGAACCTAGAATATGACATATTTTCAGTTGTTTCACACTTGTTTGTTATGTATATAATTCCACATGTGTTAATTCATAGTTTTGATGCCTTCAGTATGAATCTACAATTTTCATAGTCATGAAAATAAAGAAAACTCTTTGAATGAGGTGTGCCCAAACTTTTGGTCTGTACTGTATATATATATATATATATATATATATATATATATATATATATATATATATATATATATATACATATACATACACACACACACACACATTCTCTTTATACAATCCTTTTGCTGATAACAGAGAACAGCAGTGAGCAGCAAGTGCTGTGTGTGTGTGTATGTATGTGTATATATATATATATATATATATTGTGGGGGGGGGGGGGGTAAGCTCGGGATCGCCTTTGCTGGGGTCAAAGGACACTTGTCTGTTTCACACAATTCCGACCAGCCACCAAGGTATACGTTTGCAGCTGGCCTGGAGCCAGGTTTATTGAGCAGGTTGCATAAATAAAATAAAACAACAAAAGAAAAGTCTTGCCTGTCCGGCACTCACTAAACATCAAAGGTTCCTATCTATCCGCTGAGGGGCTTCTCCCGGCCAGCTCACAAAACAAGGCTTCAGCAACCTAGTACTCACAGTTTGCTCACACACACACAGACATGCTTTCTGTGTCCCCAGGCAGAGAGAGAGACTGACCTCCTGCTCTGTTATATCCCCACCCTCAGTGCTGCTTCATTAATTACCTCACAGGTGAGAGTCTTTCACCTGCTACTTACATAGGAGAGGAATCTTGGGGAAATATACCTCCCTTCCACTACCAATCCAGCATTGGTATCACATATCCCCCCCTCTGCTCAGGCAAGTGGGTCTGAGCAACTGAAACCAGCAGACAATGCACACGTGACAACGCATCCGCATTTCCTTGCCACTTTCCTGGCCTGTGCTCCACTGAAAAACTGTAAGCCTGCAGGGCCAAAAACCATCTTGTCACTCTGCTATTTTTCTCTCTGTTCAGGTTCATCCACTTCAGAGGGGCATGATCAGTGACCAAGCGAAACTTCCGACCCAGCAAGTAGTATTTGAGTGATTCTAAGGCCCACTTGATGGCCAAACACTCCTTCTCTACAACTGCATAGTTCTTCTCATGCTTATTTAGTTTGCGACTCAAGTAAAGCACGGGATGCTCCTCTCCATTAACAGTCTGTGACAACACTGCCCCTATTCCTGAGCTGGAAGCATCTGTCTGTACCACAAAATCATTTCTAAAGTCAGGGGTCATCAATACTGGTTGGGAACAAAGAGCCTGTTTTAGAGTCTGAAACGCTTCTTCTGCCTCATAATTCCATTTTTTTGCCATCACCGACCCGCTTCCCTTGGTGAGATCGGTTAAGGGAACTGCTATAGCTGCAAAATTGGGTATGAACCGCCTATAATAGCCAGTAATCCCCAGAAATGCCTTCACTTGTTTTTTATTTACAGAACGGGGCCAGTTCTGTATAGCTTCAATCTTGTCAACTTGGGGCTTGACTACCCCTCTCCCAATAATGTAACCCAAGTACTTGGCTTCTTCTAGACCAATGCTACATTTCTTGGGGTTTTCAGTCAACCCTGCTCTCCTCAAATCATCAATCATTGCCTGTACTTTGAGTAGGTGTGTTTCCCAGTCTGCACTGTGTATCACCATATCATCAAGAAAAGCAGACGAGTACTGTCTATGTGGTCTCAACACTCTGTCCATTAGCCGCTGAAATGTTGCAGGAGGCCCATGTAGTCCAAAAGGCATAGTTACATATTGGAATAGGCCGTCAGGTGTGGAAAATGCTGTCTTCTCTTTGGCAGCGTCCGTCAGGGGTATTTGCCAATAACCCTTTGTCAGGTCTAAGGTCGTAATGTAACGGGCTGTACCAAGTCGGTCTATAAGTTCGTCCACTCGTGGCATAGGGTATGCATCGAATTTAGACACAGTATTTAACCTCCTAAAATCATTACAGAACCTTATGGTACCATCAGGCTTTGGAATTAACACAATCGGGCTTGACCATTCACTATGAGACTCCTCAATTACTCCCAACTCCAGCATATCTTTTACTTCTTTTGAGACTGCTTCTCGTCTGGCCTCAGGAATCCTATAAGGTTTTACATGGACCTTAACCCCAGGTTCAGTTATGATGTCATGTTTTATGAGTGATGTCTGCCCCGGCTTTTCTGAAAAAAATTCTCTGTTCTGAGCGACCAACTGTCTAGCTTCCTTCTTTTGGACATCGGACAGAGTTTTGGCTATTCTGACAGAAGGTATTGCTGCCCCATTATTGATGGGTGGAGCAAGTGCTGCTGCCAGGACTGGTCTGTCCTTCCAAGGTTTCAACAGATTTATATGGTAAATCTGTTCTGGCTTCCTTTTACCTGGTTGGTATACTTTATAGTTCACCTCACCTACTCTTTTAATTATTTCAAACGGACCTTGCCATTTAGCCAAGAATTTACTCTCCACGGTGGGGACGAGAACTAGTACTCGATCCCCTGGCGCAAATGTTCGAATCTTGGCCCCTCTATCATAAATCATTTTCTGTACTCCTTGAGACCATTCCATATGTTCCTTAACAATTGGCATGACTGAGGAAATCCTGTCCTGCATCTGGGACAAAGTGCCAACCCCTTTAATAGAGACCTCCACAGTGCCCGCCCCTTTAAAAGTGACTTCCAGAGTGACCTCCACAGTGACCGCCCCTTCAACAGTGACCTCCACAATGACCGCCCCTTCAACAGTGACCTCCACAGTGCCCACCCCTTTAAGCAGTAAAGAAAAATGTCTGGGTTGTTATGGAAACCTGGAGTAAAACTGTGTTTATAGCAGTTGGGATTTGAAGAGAAAGACTTGCAGGCTTGTATGGGGGGGCTCTAATTTTTGGGAATATCTCAGGAACGGTAAAACCTTCCTGGACACCTGATGTACCCGTGTGCCAAATTTGGTGAAGATCGGTCCAATGTTTGGTCGCGCATAAAGAACGTCTAGACAGACAGACAGATAGAAACTCATATATATATATATATATATATATATATATATATATATATGAGATATCTATCATATATACACACACACACATACTGTATATACAGTGCCTTGAAAAAGTATTCATGCCCCTTGAACTTTTCCAAATTTTTCACGTCACACCCACAATCTAAGGCCGAGGTCACACTTCAGTTATGTGGTCAGTTATTTTCTTTAGTTCTTGTGAACCAGGTTCGGGTCAAAAACACAGAACAGGAGGAAATCTTTCCATTATACCTTCTCTCTGAGTAGGCGTCACCACTGGTTTTGGCTCACATTAACTGATTGAAATAACTGACAAAATAACAAAAACTGTGAACTCAGACTGTTGTTGGCAGGCTCGGATCATGGGGTCTCTTATTCGGTGGGGCAGACCATCTATTGAGCCATTTTTAGGTTAAAGTAGACTTCGGCCTCTTTCACACGAGCGTGACGGATTGGCTCCAGATGCGTTCAGTGAAACTTGCACCATTTTGCAAGCAAGTTCAGTCAGTTTTGTCTGCGATTGCATTCAGTTGTTCAGTTTTTTCCGCGCGAGTGCAATGCATTTTGATGCATTTTTCACGCGTGTGATAAAAAACGAAAGATTTACAAACAACATCTCTTAGCAACCATCAGTGAAAAACGCATTGCATCCGCACTTGCTTCTGGATGCAATGAGTTTTTGACTGAAGCCCCATTTAAGTGGGGCCAGGGCTGCGTGAAGAACGCAGAATATAGAACATGCTGCGATTTTCACGCAATGCAAAAGTGATGCGTGAAAAACAACGCTCATGTACACAGACCCATTGAAATGAATAGGTCAGGATTCAGTGCAGGTGCAATGCGCTCACGTCACATATTGCACCAGCGCGGAAACGGAAAGCTTTTTTTCTGGATCCGTTGAAATACCAAATCCATCTCATCTGGAATAACAAATTCGGTATTTAAATTTTTCAAAGATCAAAAGCCCGATGCATGCGCAGACCGGAAAACCAGATCCGGCGATGCAGAAAAATTCCAGAACACTTGGTTCCAGATCCGGCATTAATACATCTCTATGGAAATTAATGAGTTATTTTTCCGGGATTCTGGCCAGAAAAAATACCGCAGCATGCTGCAGTATTTGGTCCGTTCAAATACCGTACAAGGGACGGACGGAAGACATCCTGATGCATACTGAACTGATTTGCTTTCCATTCAGGATGCATTAGGACAAAATTGATGCGTTTTTTTCTTCTGGTATTGAGACACTTTACCAGATTTCAATACCGGAAAAGAATAATGCTAGTGTGAAAGTACCCTTACTACATAACATTTCAGGCATCACCCTTCCTAATGATCCAGCACTTCTGATCTCCATGCTTATAGGTTCTCTAAAATTGAGGTCATGGAACTGGGTCAGATTTTTACTCATAGCAACCTGTACTATGAAAAGCTTCCTGAGCCTCTACTGTAACTGCACGTTTCAGGAAATATGGAGGATTATGGTGGATTAAAGATGTCCTCACATTTTTTGTGTTCTGGAGGCCCTAGCTCAACTTTGTTCTCTCTCCAGAATACAGCACATTTTCCTGGTCACATCACGACCTAACTGATGCACATAATTCTCCTCCATTGTTCACTGAGAAGTGTTTGTGCTTTCAGGATATCTGACCTATGGTGTCATATACTGCCGTATTGTTCTTAAGGCGGAGCTGGTTTCTTTGTTGGGTTGTTTGCCCTGGTTTTTCATTACATTAATGACTAGTTTTTCTATTTGCTTCATCAGATGAAATAAATAATTTGTTTGGGATTAGCTTTTTCCTAACAATCCCAAAAAATTATGTTTTATATACTTAACACCCTCTACATCAGGTTAATTTCTTTGTGGCTGCATTTCAAATATCTTCTATCTTTTCCCCTCCCTTTTCCTTTTCTTTTTTGTGCCTCTCCTCCCTACCTCATTTTTCTATGTGGAATTGGAAAAAACTTAAAGGCTATGTGCACCTTTGGGGGTATTTTTTTTTTAAAATTATGGCATTGTATTGATTTTGAGGTAGAAAAGGAGATTTTTTGTGAAACTCACCTGTAAAATCTTTTTCTCGTCTTTTCCATTGGGGGACACAGACCATGGGTATAGCTTAGAGGTATTACTAGGAGGGACACTATGCAAATATAAAAGAGAGCTCCTCCTCCTCGGGCTATACCCCCAAGCTCCACCAGGAAGTCAGACGTTGCAAAAGCAGTAGGAGAAGGAGAAAAGAAAAAGATAATGGAAACCATCGAACCAAAGCCCATGAGGTCCAACCACAAACAAAACTGAACTGGACCCCTCTTGCAACAGGCAGAATGGGTGGGAGCTGTGTCCCCCAATGGAAAAGACGAGAAAAAGATTTTACAGGCGAGTTTCACAAAAAAATCTCCTTTTCTCGTACATTCCATTGGGGGACACAGACCATGGGACGTCCCAAAGCAGTCCATGGGGTTGGAAAAAACATCAGCACCACCAGGAGGAACGTCCAACGGTCAAACAGGAACCACAGCCTGCAAAACCCTGCAGCCCAAGACAGCATCAGCCGAAGCCAGTGAATGCAACTGATAAAACTTCGTAAAAAGTATGTAAGGACGACCAGGTGGCCACCTTACACAGCTGAGACGCAGAGGCCCGATTGCGCCTTGCTCAGGAAGCTCCCACCACCCTAGTGGAGTCAGCGGTAATCCGAGCCGGGGGAACCCTACCACGAGCGCGATAAGCCGCGGAGATAGTCGAACGGATCCATCGCGCCACAGTGACCCTGGAGGCCGCCAGACCCTTACGAGGTCCCTCGGGAATCACAAAGAGTGTGTCTGAACGGCGGACAGAGGCGGTAGCCATCAGATACACCTTCAGGGCTCGGACGACATTCATGAAATGGAGAGCGCGTTCCTTGGGGTTTGCCGGAGAAGGACAAAAAGAGGGCAGGACAAGATCCTCGTTAAGGTGGAATGGAGAGACCACCTTGGGCAAAAAGGAGGGAACCGGACGGAGCACCACCTTATCCTGGTGAAAAACCAGAAAAGGCTCCTGGCAGGAAAGTGCGGCTAGCTCCGATACCCGCCTGATGGAAGTTATGGCCACAAGGAAGACCACTTTCCAAGTGAGAAAGGTCAGGGAAACCTCCCTCAGAGGCTCGAAGGGGGCAGTCTGGAGGGCGCGCAGGACCAAGATCCCAAGGAGGTAAAGGGGAGACGTACGGAGGAACCGAATGCGCCTCCCCCTGAAGAAAGGTCCTCACAGGACCCAGGAGAGCAAAGGTCCTCTGAAAAAGGACGGCCAGAGCCGAAACTTGACCCTTCAGGGAGCTCAGCGACAGCCCCAACTCGAGACCGGACTGAAGAAAAGAGAGCACCGTAGGGACGGAAAAACGAAGGGGAGGAAAACCCGAGTTCTCACAAAAGGCAAGGAAGGCCTTCCAGGTACGATAGTAAATCCGGGAGGAAGCCGGCTTCCTCGCTTTGATCATGGTTCTAATCACCGAATCAGAGAACCCCTTCTTCAGGATGGCGGTTTCAACAGCCACGCCGTTAAACGAAGCGACTGTAAATTCCTGTGGAAGAGCGGGCCCTGAGACAGTAGATCTTCTCTGTCGGGAAGAGGCCATGGGGCGTCCGCCAGCATCCGAGCCACGTGAGAGGACCATGCGCGGCGAGCCCAATCCGGGGCGACGAGAACGGTCGGAATCCCCTCCGCCTCGATCTTGCGTAGAACCTTCGGCAGTAGAGGAAGTGGAGGGAAGACATAGAGGAGGCTGAAGTCCGACCACGGAGACACCAACGCGTCCACCCCGTACGCCTTCGGATCCCGGGCGCGAGCCAGGAACACCGGGAGCTTGTTGTTGAGCCTGGACGCCATCAGGTCCACATCCGGACGGCCCCACCGGCGGCAGACGTCTTCGAATACATCCGGATGCAGAGACCACTAGCCCCGGATCCACCTTGTTGCGGCTTAGAAAGTCCGCTGTCCAGTTGTCTACTCCTGGAATGTATACCGCTGACAACACCGGAACGTGAGACTCAGCCCACAGCAGAATTCTCCTCACTTCCTGCATCACTGCCTGGCTGCGGGTCCCACCTTGATGGTTGATGTAAGCCACAGCCGTGGCATTGTCCGACTGAATCCTTACCGGGTGGCCGGCCGGCCAGCCAGGAGAGGAGTCCAATGGGAGAGGGAGTGGAAAATCGCTCTCAGCTCCAGGATGTTGATCGGGAGGCGAGATTCCGCCGCCGACCAAACCTCCTGAACCGTGTGGGACAGGAGAACGCCACCCCAACCCCGGAGGCTGGCATCGGTGGTGACGATCATCCAGGAGAACGGGAGGAAAGATCTTCCACGTCAGGTTCATAGGGGACAGCCACCAAGGAAGAGCCGCCCAAACCCGCTGAGACAGGCGGATGCGAGCGTCCAGACCACGAGAGGTCTTGTCCCAGAGGGAAAGGATCTCCTGTTGCATAAGGCCCAGGACCCGCATGCACTCCCGGATGGAGAGACACGGGAAGCGCAGCAGGTGCGACACTGCCCCCTGGATCTGGGAGGACTTGGAGACTGGAAGAAACACTCTGGCGGCCGAGGTATCCAAAACCATCCCCAGGAAGGAGAGCTTCTGGGACGGGAGGAGAGAGGATTTTGGGAAGTTGATCATCAGCCGAACTGTTCCAGAGTCTGAACAGTGATCCTGACGCTGTCCTCTGCCTGCGGAAGCGAGGGGGCCTTTATCAGGATGTCGTCCAGGTAGGGCAGCAAAGGAATACCCCTGGTGCGAAGAAGCGCCATGAGCGGCGCTAGGATCTTGGTAAAGACCCGAGGGGCGGTCGCTAACCCGAAAGGAAGGGCGACAAACTGAAAGTGCCTCCAATGGTGAAGCGCAGGAATCGTTGGTGAGATTCTGCGATCCGGACATGCAGATAGGCGTCCTGGATGTCTACGGACGCGAGGAACTCCCCTGGAAGAAGAGAAACAATAACGGAGCGGAGGGATTCCATTCGAAACCTCCGCACCCGCAGAAACTTATTGAGCAGCTTTAGATCCAGGATCGGACACACTGACCCCTCCTTCTTTGGGACCACGAAAAAGGTTTGAATAGAAACCTGTGCCCTGTTCCTCTGGGGGAACTGGGGTAATAACGCCCCGGTCCAGAAGGGAGGAAACTGCCATCAAGAGGTCTGAGGCTCGGGCCGGATCCCCCAGAACGCGAGAAGGGGAAAAAAACGTTCTGGCGGTCTGTACGCAAATTCTATCTTGTAACCTGAGGTTACAATTTCTAAAACCCATGCGTCCTGAACATGAGCCCTCCAAACATGCTGAAAAGAGAGCAGGCGGCCCCCCACCACGAGGGGTGGGGGGTGCCCCTTCATGAGGAAGACTGCTTGGGAGCAGCAGGGCAAGCCGACTGTGCCCTCTGGCGCCAGGAAGGCTGGGGCTTGAAGGAGGGCTTCTTGCGGGAGTCCTGAGACCCCCCAGCGGAGGAAGCAGGCGACATCCTACTGGACGAGAAGCGGCGAAAGGACTGGTACCGGGAGTCGGAGGACCTGGTCCGAAAAATGCACTTGGACCTGGGTTGGGGAAGATGAGTGCTCTTGCCCCCAGTGGCGGCAGAGATGAACTCGTCCAGCTGAGCCCCAAAAAGTCTGGAACCCCCAAAAGGGGAGATTAGCAAGGGAGCGTTTGGAAGAGGCGTCAGCGTCCCACACCTTTAACCAGACCTCTCTGCGCTGAATTACCGAGAGGGCTGAAATGCGGGCAAAGAGGGAAGCAATGTCCATGGAAGCTTCGCAAAGGAACTTGGAAGCCTGAGACATCTGGAGAACCAAATCCAGTGTGTCAGCAGACGCATCTTGTTCCGCCAGGTCCTGGTGGTGGCGATGTAACCACACCGAAAGGGCTCTGGCCACCCATGCCAAGGCAAAAGCAGGCCGCAGGGACGTGCCTGCCAGTGAGAAAATGGACTTGGAAAGAGAGTCTATGCGCCTGTCTACAGCATCCTGCAAAGAGGCTAATCTGGCTTGGCTAATCTGGCCACCGGGGGATCCACCTTGGGGGGAGAAGACCACTTCTCCACACTGTCAGCCGGAAAAGGATAAAGCATATCCATGCGTTTGGTGGCAGAGAACTTTTGATTAGGACGGTCCCAGGCCCTGGATATGACCGCGGAAAATTCCTCATGGACAGGAAATGCGCCAGCCTCCGGCTTCTTGGGCGGGAAAAGGGCGAACTCCCGACTAGTGGAAGGAGGAGAATCCCCTTGGAGGTTAAAGGTGTCATGAACAGCCGCCACTAAGTCAGCCACCATGGTGGAGAGCTTAGGCGAGGGGTTCCGTTCCATGACCTCGTCCGAGCCGGACAATTCCCCTTCAGACTTGCGCTCCCTAGGGGAAGGGAGAGTCGTCCGAACGCGCCTCTAGACGGGGGGGGGGGGGGAACGGAGTCATCCGAGGAGGGATGCTGCCGCTCACGCTGCCTCTTGGTAGTCAGGCGACCTCTGCGGGAACCACTGAGAGGAGATGGAGTGGTTGGCGCCACAGGATTGGAAACTGCCATACGTTCCATAAAGGACATGGCTGCCTTAGCGACTACGGCCAAATCAGTGGCCGCGCTGGACATGGCAGATGCCCAAGCGGGAACCGCAGGCTCCGTAGGGACAGGAGGGGAACTGGACTGGGCCCGGGGCAGGAGGCACAGATACCAGAGACCGAAAGTGGCAGAAGACACTTCATACAGGACCCCATTGGGGTCTGAGAAGAGGTCTTGGCCGTTTTAAGGGGGGCCCCAGGCTTAGGCATGATGGCAACCACAACCCGATGCAAAAGAAAAAAGGGCTAAACAATCCTACCACCCTGGCAACACACAGACATCCACCGGATGAGCAGAGAGCAGCAGGAGCTTCTCAGGAAGCGGAGGAAGGCCCCAGAGCGAAGCGCTGAGGCTCCGCCCCCAGGACACGTCATAGAAGCGGGAAGGTAGTGCGCGCTTTATGTAAAAAAATGGCCGCCCCCGGTCGGGTGTCTGAAAAGCGGCGCGGGTTAAAAGCGTCGGAGGCCCTCAGAATAAGCGGGGAGTCCACCGCTCGCCGGGAGCTGACGGAAAGAAGACTCCGCCCCTAACCAGGGCCGGCGTTGCAGGCATCGGCGGTTAATGTCTAAGAGACCCAGCAGGGAGATAATCGTGGTATAGTGCCTCCAGGTGCCCCTTCCAGGACGAAAACACCCATCTCCCAGCTCACCCAGGCAGCCCATCCATTCCCCAGAATCAGTGTCAGGAGCCAGCCGCCACCAGATCCCAGAAGGGGGTACAGAGGGGAAGCCATACTTATCTGCTCCTGCAGTCTTCTCCCTGTGTTCTGTACCAGCAGGGCTCACCTCTTCAGACATCTGACTCACCTGAGTACAGTGCTCTGGATGGAGGGCAGCAACAGGTGACCCAGGAGCTGGTGGGATGCCGGAGCTAACAGGTCGAACCCGGATCCGCTTGTCTTCTTTGGGGGGAAAAGGAGGCAGCGTCCAACAGACGGCGGCGGGCACTCCACGGGGGACCAAGAAAGCGCCATGCTGACCTGTGTCCCCATCTAGAAAGAAAATAACAAAACGGAGTAGCATCACTAAAGTGTCATCCTCCTTCACCAGACACTAAGCAAAGACTGACTTCCTCCTGGTGGAGCTTGGGGGTATAGCCCGAGGAGGAGGAGCTCTCTTTTATATTTGCATAGTGTCCCTCCTAGTAATACCTCTAAGCTATACCCATGGTCTGTGTACCCCAATGGAATGTACGAGAAATCTTTTTTTCTATTGGTCTTTATTAAAAATGTTGAGCCCCTTTCCCTGTGCAGTCTTGATATTCTCTAGTAGCAGGTTCTGTATTTTTACTTTGTTCCACCAGGCAAGCTCTGCTGACGGCTCCTTATCTCTGACCTTATAACACTCATTACAGCTCAATCCTTATCTTACTTATAAGAATGTGGCTTAAATAAGTGTGTGAAAGTATGATACACACAACTAAATTAACCCTTTGTGACAAAACGGCTGAATATTTATTATTAAAGACCAACTGAAAAAAATGATTTTTAGCCCAAAATGAGTAAAACGCAAATCATAAAACTGTAGATAGAAGTTTTCAAGGCTCCTGATATTAATGACCTATCCTCAGGATAGGTCATTAATATCAGATCAGTGAGGATCTAACACCCCGCATCCCCATTGATCAGCTGTTCTCTGCAGCCTCTGAATGGAGCAGAAAGCACAGCAAGTGGACGTGCTGGGTTACTGCAGCTCATCTACCATTGAAAGCTGTGGTAAACCAGCACATTCACTACACTTTGAAAGGAGCTGTGCTTCCTGTCCCATTTTAATGTGCAAGTTCCAGTGCCAGAGGCTGCAGAGAACAGCTGATCAAAAGGGATGCAGGATGCTGTGCCACCAACGATCGGATATTGATGACCTATTCTGAGACTAGGTCATCAGAATCAGAATCCTGGTTCTGAAACCCCTTTAATCAAGATCTGAATGCTCTGCATAAAAGGTTGACGTAGACCCTCAGAATAATTTCTCTGGGGGGGCTCTATGGAACTCAAGCCCAACACTGCTACAATTTACCTCCGCCATCCCAAGCCACATATATTTCTAACCCATCATAATTTCTCCCTAGAATGGGAACACAAGGGCAGATCTTTCATCAAGGGACTGAAAATGTAAAATAGAAACAATCTTTATTATAACAAGACGAGAGCCTCTCCATGAATAACGTCGGCCTGTGTCTGATGGCGAAATGCAGGAAAAACCACTCAACCAGCAATTTATACAGATAAAATGTGATGGCAAACATGGCTTCTTTCTTGTCCACAGCAGGACAGAGAAAATAACATACATACAATGGCACAAAGAACTCTTAACACTGTATGTTCTCATATAAGGACAGGAATTACCATGTGACATGAGTCAAATGCTGAAGAATAAAGGACAAGTATTTGTAACAAAAGGGTTACAGAATAAAACACAAATACGTGGTTGTCACCTAAAGAACTGCGTAAACGGAGATTGCTTTACAGTGCATGGGCAAAAACGGCAATAAATCTTTTTTCCTCAGGTTATCCCAATTTAGACTGCATTTACACTGCCCGATGGAGTAGGCAATTATTCGGAAGGAATCATTCCTTCCTGTTAACTGCCTGTTCCTTAGTGAAGGTGAAGAGCTGCATTTACATATCCTGCAATCCCCTCCATTATATGGGAAAGAACAATGGCTATTGCTATCACTTGTCAATATATAAAGTCATTATTTCTGGGCAGCAGAGTGTGGTTTAGACTCCACAATCTGCTGCCCAGAAACGGTGATTGAAGTGTCCGCACCAACAACCACCTTTACATGGGCAAAATATTGGGAATGAGCGTTCTTATGAACATTTGTTCCTGATCATCTGCCTGACAACCAGCCAGTGTAAATCCAGCTTTACTTTCCAAGGTCCTACCTTTAAGATCTGTACTCCTGGCGTTGTGATCTGCCCAGTCATCTGTATAATGAAATGCTTCCTCTGCTGGGTGATGTAATAGGGAGAATTACTTTACACAAATGACTGGGCAGGTCATAAAAATACTACCCAGCGACCATACTCCCTGTCTCCCATAGCATCATACTTTAAAAGGACTTTAAAGGGGTTCTCCTGGAATTAAGAAAATAAAAATACTTACTGTAAATATTACTTTATTATAAATATATTCCTTAATACCTTTAATTATAACGGCTCATTTTGTCTATGGAGTAATTATTAGGAGAAATAAAATGGCTGCTGTCCTATTAGTAGACACAAAACCTGTCCTGATCACACTGGAAGACAAGTAACTTCACA
The DNA here is from genome assembly GCF_905171765.1 of Bufo bufo. Classification (NCBI taxonomy): domain Eukaryota; kingdom Metazoa; phylum Chordata; class Amphibia; order Anura; family Bufonidae; genus Bufo; species Bufo bufo. The sequence continues at coordinate 178,224,940 of NC_053389.1, forward strand.
ACACTGAGGTAAAGAGCCAACTCATCCTCCTCTCTACTTGTCAGGGATTATGATCCTGAATACAGATGATAAGATCTTCAGCTGAATCTCTGTGGGAATGGAGTTTATGAGGAGACATGAAGTACAGAGAGGATGGGCAGGACAGACTGGTAATGTAGACTGCGTACAAGAGCTGCTGCTCATCAGCCACATCCCCACCCTCCTCTCTGTACTTCATGTCTCCTCATGAACTCCATTCCTACAGAGATTCAGCTAATATTATCTGTATTCAGGATCATAATTCTTGACAATTAGAAGTGGATGCTGAGGCAGCTCTTTAGCTCACTGCTGTGAAGTAACTTGTCCTGCTGTGTGATTTGGACAGGTTTTGTGTGTACTAATAGGACAGCGGCCATTTTATTTCTCCTAATGATTGCTCCCTAGACAAAACAAGCCATTATAACTAATGAAAGGTATTTGGGAATATATTTATAATAAAGTAATATTTTAGTATTTTTAATTTTCTTAATTCCCAGAGAACCCCTTTAAGAACTTCTGGATTGTTACCACTGTGGGACCTGAAGTGAGATTTTAAGGGTTGGCAAACTGATCCTTATATATCTCTTACTACAGTACTGACCAACCTGTGGTTCTCAGCTGGTCAACACCTATATTTAATACAACAGTGGCCCCACAAACTTTTTGGACACTTTAGAAACTGAGACAGTTGCAGAAAAAGATTTAAGTTCTGGCAAATTCTCAACATTATACAAACAGCGAGTGCGTCTCCATGGTATCTAGGATAAAGTGATGCAGTAAGTATTCAATGCACTTAATGCATCCAAATTAGCATCATTTTGATTTTAAGACCACAAATAATACAAGGCACCTCTCAGGAACGTATCCGTTCAATGGTCACCATATACAGTATTGTTTCGGACTATAAGATGCACCTGACCAAAAGATGCCCTCCAGGTTTAGACAACAGGAAATTAGAAAATAAATATTTTCTACTTATTAAAACTTCCCTGCTAGTTTAACGAAGAGAAGCGGTCCATGTCACCAACATTGGGGTCTAGTGTAAAGGGGGTTTCATAGTTTTGGTCAGCTTCTGTTAATCCTAGGGTGTCATCTTTTGAGCATTAAAACAAATGGCAATGGTGCGTGTGGCCACAGGATAGGAGTATAACCCGCACAAGTTACAGTGTACAGTACAATACAGTATCCACTGTGTAGCCCTGGTCTGACTCCTCCCACTGATGATATCATCAAAAGGTCGTTTAACTACACTAAGGGCTCATGCACACGACCGTATGCCCTCCGAGACATACGGTCCGTGAGCGGGCCATATGTCCCGGAACGGCATACATCGTGCGCACAGCATCATAGGTTACTATGATGCTGTGCGCATCGGGCCGCCTGCGGAACTATTATCCCGCACTCATATGATATTATTTGTGTGGCCCGATGCACACAGCATCATAGTAACCTATGATGCTGTGCGTGCCCGTGCGCACGATGTATGTCGCTCTGGGACATATGGCCCGCTCACGGACCATATGTCTCGGAGGGCATACGGTCGTGTGCAAGAGCCCTAAGTCAGGGCTTTCCTCTCCTTCCCGACTGCCTGGAGACCTGTTTCTCACAGTCGTCTCCATATTATCTCACCCTTCTCTCCTGCATGCATCGATCACACATATTGGTGTCAGGCAGGGAGAGAGAGAGGCGTGTGCAGACGCAAATCTCTCTTATTGATCCAGCAAAACACTGTATGAGTGCTCTATTGGATCATTAAGCAGGCAGTTAGGGAGGTCTGGCAATGCTGGAGGACCCTGACTGTTAACTATGTGAGTCTTATAGTCCAAAAAATACTGTAATACTATGTTATCATACATGTGTAGGTGCCAGCAACTTCTCCAGTAGAATGGCATATGTTCCAGCAACCAGCCTTCTTATCATGCCTAACTCTCTGGTTATCATTATTATGTTTCATCATTTTGCTGGCAAGAACAGCAGTGTGTGCTGCAGCTGTGCAGAGCCTTAGAGGACCTGCCGAAATTCTAATATGTGCGATAAAAAACAATTATGTGGAAATATAACAATTGAACTCTGCATTGTGCTGTTCTTCTGTTACTTCTCCGGGAAATCTATGAATAAACTGCCAACTGGGTGTTACTATTTTGCCTGTTCAAAGGAGTGTGTCCCCTACAGTCTGATTATGTCAGCACTGATTGGACAGTGTGAGCGTGCGCAGTGACACCCCTCAACCTGGTGACACCTAGTTGTCAATTTGCGGTCCATGGACCCATTACAGTCAATCAGTTCACAAAAAGTGCAGATGGCAGACAGAGAATACCCTTATTTTGTATATCGGCGGTTTGTGGACCACAAAATGGATAATGTTCGTGTGCATGAGGCCTTAACTTTATGATAAATTCTCCATTTGTGTCGCCCTTACTGAAAATGTAATTATTTTAATTATAATAATTCCTATTGGATTACAAAAAAAGGTTACCCCACAAAGGTTTTTTTTGCAGCTGTAGAAGACCATGGTCAACTAATTTCTTATTTCCAGCAATTCATGGTCCTACCAGTAGGGGGAACTAAAGACAAACACGTGAGGATGAGTATATGGCAATGATAAGAGGCATTGTGACACAAACACGCATTTGATCACAACTTATGTGGCTGAAACATAAAAAAGCTGTAAATAAATGATAAGTGTGAAGTGTAATAACCACCCTGTGGTCCTTCAAGGAAGCACATAGTTCGGGTGAAGACAGGGACGCTGACGTACTACTGAGAGACTGCAACTCCCAATATGTGCAGTAAATAAAGTCTTTCACAGTCTGGTACCTGAAGCATAGGACTTGTTCAATCAGGACATCCAGTCTAGCACAAGCACAGATATTCTATGGCTTGCAGAGACATCCGGGCACAAGACGTTCAATCATTTTTCCTTCTTAATCTCTTCCTTTCCTTCTTTGCTGCTCCTGGGAGCTCGAGGAGTGGCCATGGCCAGCAGCTTGCCAACAATCAAGAAGAAAACAGCCACCACATGGATGGCAAAATAAATGGAGTGCCAATAGCGGACCGTGTCAGAGAAGGTGAGCAGGACAAAACCCATGCACATGTAGTCATAGGCCCTCATTTTAAGGAACCAGTGCACCCAGTCGAACACTAGCTTGCCAGAATCAGACAGGCGACGTCTCAGGCCAACGTCCATGGAGGTCTCTGATGCCAGACACAAGGGTATGGTCAGGAAACTCAGGTAATACCCAGGATGAATCCCGTGCCAGTAGGCGCTGACTAACATGGTCCAGGCACTCCTGTTAATGGGACAAAAGATAAAATTAGCCTTTGCTAACAGAAGTCATTTGTGTAAAGTAGTTTTTTGGGGTCTTTTATTGATGAAATGTGCTCAGGACAGGTCATCAATATCTGATCGTTGGGGGTTTGACACTAACCACCCCCGATGATCAGCTGCCTCCCTGCACCATCCACTGGATAGCGGCTGTGCTTGGTATTACAGCTCAACCCCATTCACTTGAATGGGACTGAGATGCACCTGGGCCATGTGACAATGCACGTGACATCACTGGCTTAGCAAGCGGCCACGGTGCTTACTGGAGCGCTGCGGCGTCTTCAAACAGCTGAGCAGTGGGGATGCGGGATGTCCGACCCTGCTGATCAGATATTGATTATCTGTCCTGATCACCGGGGAAACCTATTTAGTTATATAGAGTTACTTTTCACTAGATAAAGTGTTCACATCAAAAGAGCGCCGGATCACTCACATGATGGACACGAAGGGTGCCTAACAGATGCCACTGACCATAAAGGAGTCTGTCCGGTTTCCCTCATGTGACCCGGCATTTTACTGGACAAATTATCACAGCATGCTGCTCTATTTTGTTCCACATTTTTGATTTGTACGCAGCCTTATAATGTACTTATTTCAGTTAGATTTTCGCCAGACAAACCTCCTAAAAATATCAGATAGAAGTATTTCACCAGGACATGGACTTGTTTGTTATATGCCCTTTATCTAGAAAACTGGGATGGGCAGATAACGAGAAGGTAAAGGGAGAAATTCTCACTTTAACTGCCCGTCCCTGGGCTCGATGGACTCATTTAAACATTGTGCATGTGTCAATTATCAAAATGTATGTACATGATGAATCTTCTTGTGAAAAGAGCAAGAAAAGCTGGGCGAGCTGTAATGTATGTGATACTACTTTCTCATATTCAGATATACAGGAGAGAAATGGCTGAACAGAGATTTTAATGAGGAACTGTCAGCTCTCCTGGCATGTCCATTTCAGCAACTTGCCAGCATCTAGAAGCAGTGAATGTTTGATCGCTTTGACCTGTTACACTGACAGGAAAACTATTAAAGGGGTAGTCCGAGTTCAGAGCTGAACCCGGACATTCCTACATTTTCACCCAGGCAGCCCCCCTGACATGAGCATCGGAGCAGTTCATGCTCCGATGCTCTCCTTTGCCCTGTGCTAAATCGCGCAAGGGCAAAAGCATTTTTTGGAGATCCGGTGATGTACCGGACTCTCCATGTGGCTGCCAGGAAGCACTGATGGGCGGGATTAAGCGCTGCCCTAGCCAGTAAAACGGCTAGGGCAGCGCTAAAGCACGCCCATCAGAGCCGGTGACATCACCGAACACACTGCCGGGCGGAAGCTTCTGCCCAGCAGTGTGTTATGATAAACAAAAGAGCCCGTGCCCTGCGCGATTTAGCGCAGGGCAAGGGAGCGCATCGGAGCATGAGATGCTCTGATGCTAGCCTCAGGGGGGCTGCCTGAGTGAAAATAGGGGTATGTCCGGGTTCAGCTCTGAACCCGGACAACCCCTTTAATATGCAGATGCCTCTGGCAGGCCGAGGGGCCCCAAGAGCACCCCACGATAGTGTTGCAGGGTACTGACAGAGGGAGAAGGATCCCTTAAGATACCTTGTTCCCTACTGACCATGGCATCTAAGGGGTTAAAGGTGATTTTAGTTAACTTGTTGAAGTAGGATATCAGCTGTATATTACAGCCAGCACCCACTAGTGATGGCATGACACAGCTCCTTGGCATACCGTTAGGTCTTATGGTGGTAAAAACACCACAGTTAGTACTTGTATGCCTATTTGTGGGACAGGGTTAAAAGCCAAGAACTTCAGTAAGGGTGCTGGCACACAGTGCAGTCAGGACTGGTGCAAGGATTTTTGCCACCCTAGGCAAAAGCTAATTTTGCCGCCCCCCCCCCCCCCTCAACTCTGCCTATTGACCACGCCCTTTGACCCGCCCCTTTTTTGTCACCCACCTATTTATACAGACTGTACCCTTCATTGTGGTAAGGCCACGTTTTCTACCTCCAGCTACATACCATGTCACCCACAGATCCCACAAGTGTCACATCCACAGATCCCCACAAGTGTCACATCCACAGATCCCCACAAGTGTCACATCCACAGATCCCCACAAGTGTCACATCCACAGATCCCCACAAGTGTCACATCCACAGATCCCCACAAGTGTCACATCCACAGATCCCCACAAGTGTCACATCCACAGATCCCCACAAGTGTCACATCCACAGATCCCCATAAAAGTGTCACATCCACAGATCCCCACAAGTGTCACATCCACAGATCCCCACAAGTGTCACATCCACAGATCCCCATAAAAGTGTCACATCCACAGATCCCCATAAGTGTCACATCCACAGATCCCCATAAGTGTCACATCCACAGATCCCCATAAGTGTCACATCCACAGATCCCCCTAAGTGTCATCCATTTATCCCCCTAAGTGTCACATCCACAGATCCCCCTAAATGTCACATCCACAGATCCCCATAAGTGTCACATCCACAGATCCCCATAAGTGTCACATCCACAGATCCCCATAAGTGTCACATCCACAGATCCCCCTAAGTGTCATCCATTTATCCCCCTAAGTGTCACCCACAGATCCGCACAAGTGTCACATACACAGATCCCAATAAGTGTCATCCACAGATCCCCTCCCCGCCCAGCACCGCCTCCTAGTTAATTAATTCTTTTCACTTGTCGCTGAGGTAAATGCAGAGAAGCGCCGTAATCTCGCACAGGCGCACTGGATACAGTAGTCTGCGCCCGGGCCGTGCGGACTACTGGCAGACCGAGATGTGCTGGAAAACGGCGCATGCGCACTTCGCTCGACGATGCTTTTGCCAGTAGTCCGCACGGCCCGGGCGCAGGCTACTGTATCTAGTGCGCCTGTGCGAGATTACGCCGCTTCTCTGCATTTACCTCAGCGACAAGTGAAGTGAATTAATTAGCTAGGAGGCGGTGCTGCGGGCTGGATAAAAAGGTCCTAATGCTAAACCTGGCCAGAGCGGCGCCGGCGCCCCCAGCAAGAGTGCGCTCTACGCGGTGGCGTACTTTGCTTATGGGTGGCGCCGGCCCTGAGTGCAGTTCTGACATGAGTTTAGTGTTCTGTATAGTGGAAATCATTTAATAAAAAAACTGCATCCTAACTGCATGTCAAAACAGTGCCGTGTGCGAGCACCCTAAGGAACCCAGCAAAATAACACAGATATGGTGCCCTAAACTGATGGCTTAGTGATGGCTCATTTTCCTGCCATAGTTGACAATGGACAATCTAGTGCAATGAACTTACCCAAACACAAGGGACTTGAAGGGTGAATTCTTGTATATGTACTGTGCCAGCCACCACTGCACACTCATGTTCCAGCAGCGCATCCCGTCTTTCACCTTCACACAGAAATCTGCTCCATAGCAGTCAATGTTCTTGATGGTCTCATAGTCATACTCGACGTTCACCTTTGTTCCATCAGCGTCTCTATAAGGGTAACATATTGTTGTATAGTTAGGGGGTCATTTACTATCCATAAATACGCCTATATTAGGCTCATTTCTGGTGCAGATTGCGGCTCAAAGGTTAGTTGCTCCGCAATCTGTGACTTTTTGGGGCAGACCTGTCTCATTCATCATTTTTACATCTGTTTTAGGTGTAGAAAATGTTGCATTTGTGTTTTTGCGTTTGTAGGTGTAGAAAATAGTCTAAATGTAAGCCAGCAAGGAAGTTGGCTTACATTTAGACTGGCGTTGGATACGCCAAAGTTATGTAGAGGCCGGCGCCTCTTCATAACTTCAGCAGATCCACCGCCAGCTATAGGGGTTTTTAAGACCAGCGTCTAAAACGCCTGTCTTAATAAATGACCCCCTTAGTGTTGAGCAAGAGTGCCATGAATTGCACTGGAAGCTTACCTCTCTAGTAGCGCATATTCTACGGTTGGTCCCGCACCAGAGCGAGACTTGGCTGCAACAGGGTAGGCACCAAAGGCGGCAGAGATACAACCACACTCTGCAAATATCCAGGCCACATAAAAGCGCATGCGGAACACAAAGAAGATGGGGACCATGTAGAAGAGGCGATACAGGAAGGAGCACTCGTAGAACTCCTCTTTCTTCACGTATTCCAGAGGGAAGTAGTGTGAAACAATGAGAAACAGAACACCAAACACAGGGGCCGGCTTCAACCGCATCAACATGGGCTTCCAGGTCGGAATATCTTGAGAACCAATTTGGTGCAGCCAGTCGTGGTAGGTCTTAAATCTGTAGAAGGGGCCTAGAGAACAGATAACACAGTCTACTCACAACATGATCAACTGCATGGTTAGACTGCAGGTTTCATGGTTCCAATGCAATTCCTTAACAGTTTTATGGGTTATGTTTTTACGACATTCCCTATGTGGTAAAACTGACCTGTGCCCTTCAATCTTTGGGTCAGTACGATTACAGCAATACTAGATTTATATAGTTTTTCTTGTGTTTTAGTACTGAAAAAAATAAAAAATAAAATGTAACTTTGGAAAATAATTTTTTTTCCTGTTTTCCGGCATTCATCATACAGGATAAATACATAGATATTTAATACTTCTGGCATTTTGGGATGCTGAGATAAGTACGATGTTTAGTTTTTTTTATTGTTTATTCTTATTTTAATACTGGGGAAAGGATACATATTTTTTTTTTTACTTTTTAAAAATTCTTTATAACAGACTAGAATATGCAATCTTCAGGTCTCTTATCTTACATTGCAGTGTATTAGTACTGCATTGTAAGCCTAGTGGGCTGTTATCCTGAGTCCTGCCACCTGCAGGCCTCCATAGGAATTACAGGTCTCATACAATGAGTTTCTTCAGAGTGACCCAGCGCATCAGAACTAACACGTGGCTCCCCAGATCGCCGCTTGGGGGGAGACGTTCCAGGCCCAGAAGCACAACGCTTCCAGGTTTTCAGCCTTCAGATGCCAAGGTCACATTTGACCAATGGCTTTTGAAGGGTTTTTCTGGGATCTGTGTTATCGCCAATTGCAGACATTAGCCCCGGGCATTTGCTGTTTCAAATCTGGCATCTATGGGGATGGCTGCACTCGCAGGCAGGTGCCATATTTAAACAGACTACTTTTACCGTACATGTACTGCGTTGGGTCATCTGTGGGTTAAAGAAAAAACTAAAATTCTGCATTAACATATTCAGATCATTTTCTAGGACTTGAAATGTAGCTCTGGAGGGCCTCCCATTTCTCTTGATCATGTTTGAGTAGTTTCTGCATCTTGACTGGAGTCACCTGAGGTAAATTCAGTTTATTAGACATGATTTGGAAATACACAGTCCTGTCTATTTAAATCTCACAGCTGATAATGCATATCAGAGTAAAGATTAAGCCATGAGGAGGGAAGAACTGCCTATAGAGTTTAGAGACAAGATTGTGTGAAGGCCAGTCCTGAATGTTCCCAAGAGCACAGTGCCCTCCATAATTCTTACGGTACTTTCACACTTGCGTTAAACTTTTCCGGTATTGAGTTCCGTCAGTAGGGGCTCAATACCGGAAAAAAACTGATCAGTTTTATCCTAATGCATTCTGAATGGAGAGCAATCTGTTCAGTGTGCATCAGGATGTCTTCAGTTCAGTCACTCACTGTACGGTTTTTGGACGGAGAAAATACTGCAGCATGTTGCAGTATTTTCTCCGTCCAAAATTCCGGAACACTTGCCGGATCCAGTTTTCCCGTCTGCGCATGCGCACATCTTTAAAAATGCGAAAAAGAAATACCTGATCCGTTTTTCCGGATGACAACCGGAGAGACGGATCTGGTATTGCATGGCATTTGTTAGACGGAGCCACATCCGGATCAGTCTACAAATGGTAACCCTTTGCATACAGATTGCCGGATCCGGCAGGCAGTTCCGGTGATGGAACTGCCTGCCGGAATCCAACAACGCAAGTGTGAAAGTACCCTTAAATGGAACACATACTTAAATGGAACTCTTTCTAGAGCTGGCTGCCCCTCTAAACTAAGTAATCAGGGAAAAAAGGGCCTTGGTAAGAGGGGTGACCATTCTGGAGTTTATAGTCCAATGAATAAGGATGGAGGCAGCATGTCCGGTACAAAAAAGTCCCTTTATTGGGAGCCGCTTAAGTGAACAAAAGGTGCAAAAGGTAGTTACGTTTCGGCTATCACATAGCCTTTATCAAACACCATGTGTACTCCAAAAGATCCTGTTTAAAAAGGTGGTTTAGGGTTTTTAAACAGGATCTTTTGGAGTACACATGGTGTTTGATAAAGGCTATGTGATAGCCGAAACGCAACTACCTTATGCACGTTTTGTTCACTTAAGCGGCTCCCAATAAAGGGACTTTTTTGTACCGGACATGCTGCCTCCATCCTTATTCATTGGACTGTATGTTCAAGAGCCCTGATGGATCTAGGACTCCAGGCAGGCTGCTGCATTCCGGATGACCACGAGTTCTGGTGAGTGCGACTCCACAACATTTCTTTTACATTCTGGAGTTTGACAGAGTGACCAGAAAGAAGCCTCTCCTCAGTAAAAAACAAGGGAAAGCCCATCTGGAGTTTACAAAAAAAGCACCTATAGGACTCAGACTGTGGGAAACAAGACTTTCTTGTCTGATGAAACGAAGATTGAACTTTCTAGCCTCAATTCTAAGAATCACGTCTGGAAAAAACAGGCACAGCTCATCACCTGCCCAATACCATACAGTGAAGCATGGTGGTGGCAGCATCATGTTGTGGGGTGGGGTGGGGTGGGTTTCAGTGGTTGGGACAGGAAGACTGATCAGGGTAGAGGGAAAGCTGCATGGAGCAAAGTATTGAGATACTCTTAATAAAAACCTGGCCCAGAGTACCATGGTTCTCAGACATGGCCCAAGCATCACCTTCCAACAAGACAATGAGACTAAGCACACAGCCAAGACAACACAGGAGTAGCTTAGGGACAACTCTGTGCAAGTCACTGAGTGGCCCAGCCAGAGCCCTGACTTAAAACCAAACGAACATCTCTGGAGAGACCAGAAAATGGCAGTCCACCGACATTTCCCATCCAACCTGACAGAGTTTAAGAGGATCTGCAGAGAAGAATGGCAGAAAATTTCCAATCCAGGAGTGAAAACCTTGTGGCATCATACTCAAGAAGACTAGAGGCTGTAATCACTGCCAGGGGTGTTTCAACTAAGTACTGAGTAAAGGGTCTGAATACCTATGTCAATGCAATATCCGTTTTTCCTGTTTCCACTTTCTTATTATGGGGTACTGGGTGCAGAATAATGGGGAAAACTTATATTTTTTTTTAACACAAGGCAGCAGCATAAAGTTTTAAAAAAGAGAAAGGCATTGCATGCCACGCTCAGCTATACCACTTTAACAAGATGTATGCACTACTGTGACCCGCTGCACTGACACTATAACTGTGACTACATCCGATTCCTTCAAGTATTACCAGTCATGAGTCCGATGTAGCAATAACTGTACAAGAAAACCTCAATCAGACTTGGGATCTTGGGAATCATGTTGACAGATGACTGACTGGAAAATGATGACACTTCTTGTTTCTTGACTCTGTTAAATTCTTGCACCTCATTTGCAAAGCTCACAAGCTGGAAAATAAAAACACAAGCAAAAAGTCAGATTAACCCCTTCAGGACCCTGCAATTTTTCACCTTAAGGACCAGGCCATTTTTTGCAAATCTGACACCTGTCACTTTATGTGGGGATAACTTTAAAACGCTTTAACTTATCCAAGCCATTCTGAGATCGTTTTCTCGTCACATATTGTACTTCATGACAGTGGTAAATTTGAGTCAAAATATTTAATTTTTATTAATAAAAAAAAAATCCAAATTTACCACAAATTTGGAAAGATTTGCAATTTTCAAAATTTCAATTTATCTGCTTTTAAAACAGATAGTGATACCTCCTAAAATAGTTATTACTTTACATTTCCCATGTCTACTTCATGTTTGGATCATTTTGTAAATGACATTTTCTTTTTTTGGGACGTTAGAAGGCTTAGAAGTTTAGAAGCAAATCTTGGAATTTTTCTGAAAATTTCCAAAACCCAATTTCTAAGGACCAGTTCAGGTCTGAAGTCACTTTGTGGGGCTTACATAATAGAAACCACCTATAAATGGCCCCATTTTAGAAACTACACCCCTCAAGGTATTCAAAACGGATTTTACAAACTTTATACCTTTAGGTGTTCTACAAGAATTAAAGGAAAATGTAGATGAAATTTCAGAATTTCACTTTTTGGCAGATTTTCGATTTTAATCCATTTTTTCCGCTAACAAAAGCAAGGGTTAACAGCCAAATAAAACTCAATATTTATTACCCCGATTCATTAGTTTACAGAAACACCCCATATGTGGTCGTAAACTGCTGTACAGGCACACGGCAGGGCGCAGAAGGAAAGGAACGCCATATGGTTTTTGGAAGGCAGATTTCACTGGGATAATTTTAAGTTGCGATGTCACATTTGAAGACCCTCTGATGCACCCCTAGAGTAGAAACTCCAAAAAAAGACCCCATTTTGGAAACTATGGGATAAGGTGGCAGTTTTGTTAGTACTATTTTAGGGTACAAATTATTTTTGGTTGCTCTATATTACACTTTTTGTGAGGCAAGGTAACAAAAAAAATAGCTGTTTTTGGCACAGTTTTTATTTTGTTATTTACAATGTTCATCTGACAGTTTAGATCATGTGTTTTTTTTATAGAGCAGGTTGTTGCGGATGCGACAATACCAAATATGACAATTTTACATGATAAAGCATTTTTTTTAAAAAAAATTTTAGTGTCTATATTTTTAAAGCCATAGTTTATTTATATTTTTTGGGCAATTGTCTTATGTAGGGGCAAATTTTTTTCAGTATGAGATGACGGTTTGATTGGTACTATTTTATGGTGCATATGACTTTTTGATCGCTTGGTATTACACTTTTTGTGACAAAAAATGGCTTTGACACTTTTTTTTTTTATTTACATTTTTTACGATGTTCACCTGAGGGCTTAGATCATGTGATATTTTTATACAGCAGATTCTTACGGACGCGGCGATACCTAATATGTATACTTTTTTTATTTATTTACAGTGCTGCCCATAATTATTCATACCCCTGGCAAATTTTGACTTAAAGTTACTTTTATTTAACCAGCAAGTAATTTTTTGATGGGAAATGACATAGGTGTCTCCCAAAAGATAATAAGACGATGTACAAGAGGCATTATTGTGGGAAAAAAAACATTTCTTAGCCTTTTTTTACATTTGAGCAAAAAGTGTCTAGTCCAAAATTATTCATACCCTTCTCAATAAATCAATAGAAAAGCCTTTATTGGCTATTACAGCAATCAAACCCTTCTTATATTTGCAGACCAGCTTTTTGCATGTCTCCACAGGTATTTTTGCCCATTCATCTTTAGCAATGGGCTCCAAATCTTTCAGGTTGGAGGGTCTTCTTGCCATCACCCTGATCTTTAGCTCCCTTCACAGATTCTCAATTGGATTCAAGTCTGGACTCTGGCTGGGCCACTCCAAAACGTTAATGTTGTCTGCTAACCATTTCTTCACCACTTTTGCTGTGTGTTTTGGGTCATTGTCATGCTGAAATGTCCACTGGTGCCCAAGGCCAAGGTTCTCTGCAGACTGCCTGATGTCGTCATTGAGAATCCTCATGTATTGCTCTTTTTTCATGGTGCCGTTTACTGTGTTTAGGTTCCCTGGTCCATTGGCTGAAAAACACCACCGAAGCACTAGGTTCCCACCACCATGTTTGACAGTGGGGATGGTGTTCTTTGGGTTGAAGGCTTCTCCTTTTTTACGCCAAATGAAGGAAACATCATTGTGACCAAACAATTAAATTTTTGTTTCATTTGACCATAACACAGAAGACCAGAAGTCTTCTTCTTTGTCCAGATGAGCTTTTGCAAAGGCCAAGCGAGCTTTTGTGTGCCTCATTACTTGCTGGTTGAATAAAAGTAACTAAGTCAAAATTTGCCAGGGGTATGAATAATTATGGGCAGCACTGTAAGTTTTACACAATAATATTTTTGAAACCAAAAAAATCATGTTTAGTGTCTCCATAGTCTGAGAGCCATAGTTTTTTTTATTTTGTATGTGATTGTCTTAGGTAGGGTATAATTTTTGCGGGATGAGATGACGGTTTCATTGGCACTATTTTGAGGTGCATATGACTTTTTGATCGCTTGCTATTACACTTTTTGTGATGTAAGGTGACAAAAAAATTATTATTTTTTTAGCACAGTTTATTTTTTTGACGGTGCTCACCTGAGGTCATGTGGTATTTTTATAAAGCTGGTCGATACAGACGATGCGATACCCAATATGTCTACTTTTATTTTTTTTCCCTATTTTCTACCTATTTTTTTTTTACTTTATTTTGGAAAAAGGACGCTTTTTTTTTTTTTTACTTGAAACTTAATTTTTTTGTATAACGTTATTTTTTTTAACTTCTTTCTTTTCACTTTATTTTTTGTCCCACTCTGGGACTTCAACTTTTGGGGGTCTGATCCCCTTTACAATGCATTACAATACATCTGTATTGTAATACATTGTCTGTAAGTGTATTACACAGTGTAATACACTTACAGCTTCCTGCCTGTGAGAACCAGGGGACTGGATCTCACAGGCTGTCATGCAAGGCAGCCACACTGCTGTGACGTGGACCCGATAGGATCCCGCACGTGCCGCGGTCAGCGCTGACCGCGGCAGTGTGAGGGTTAATGCGCCGGCATCTGTGTTTTCACCGATGTCGGCGCATACAGCAGGGTTCCGGCTATCAGTGACTGCCGGACCCCTGTCGCTGATTGGGCGGGTGCAGCTCCTGCACCCGCCCAATCAGCCTGCCGTACATGTACGGAGCTGGTCCTTAAGTCACGTCCACCAGCGCCGTACATGTACGGGTCCTTCATGGTTTAAAGTATTGGTATATAGCTTCATTGTGTCACATGCCACAATAAGACATACCAGGCACAACATACATTCACTCTTCACCTAGGTATGACCCATACCCGTTCTCATGGAACGTCTGTCATTTAAGTGCAATTATATTATAGACATGTAGTGATTTTTGACAAAGACTAACTTAACTGCAAGGAAAAAGCACTGGCCTATGCACGCTCGCACAGACCCGACCACCAGAGAGGGCGGAGATTTTTCCTGTAGTGTGCAAGAACGACCACCTCTGATGAATTGCAGGGTGGTCATAACCATGGAAACGAGCAGTGTATAATGTGATGGAAAATGAATCCAGTCAGCAAAGGAAGCAATATGGATAATAACAATACATTAGTAAGTGCCTTGTATTAACTTCCTCTACATGATAAATAATAAATAGTGAGACAACCCCTTTAACTTCCTTCCATCTGCAATATCTAAGTCTTTAAGCCATGGTTTTCATAAACCAATCCATTTATTAAAAATGTTCCTAATTCTATACACTGTAGATTCCAAGGGCAATACTGTCGAGGAACTCTTGCCAGTGTCTAACCTACTTGGGGCAACGCCGCATCAAGTGTATCCAATCACCCCTGCCACCTCACACTTTGGGCATTTAACTGAATCTCTCATATTTATTTTATTAAGTCTGACAGGAGTAAAATAAACCTTATATATAAGACAACTTTCACACTGGCGTTTTGGCTTTCCGTTTGTGAGATCCGTTCAGGGCTCTCAGAAGCGGTCCAAAACCGATCAGTTTTGCCCGAATGCATTCTGAATGGAAAAGGATCCGCTCAGAATGCATCAGTTTGCCTCCGTCTCCATTCCGCTCTGGAGGCGGACACCACAACGCTGCCGTCCTGGCACACAAGGTAAGTCAATGGGGACGGATCAGTTTTCTCTGACACAATAGAAAACTGATCCGTCCCCCATTGACATTCAATAATGTTCATGATGGATCCGTCATGGCTATATAGGACATAATACAACCGGATCTGTTCATAACGGATGCATGCGGTTGTATTATTGTAACAGAAGCGTTTTTGCAGATCCATGATGGATCCGCAAAAATGCTAGTTTGAAAGTAGCCTAATCTAGAACTGGGTCATTCTATAATCACTCTTAGGTAAATATTTAACAGATTAAAAAAAAAAAAAAAAAAAATCATCTATGCCCAGCATCCTCAGGATAACAAATTCCATCCCTTTCCCATTTCTCTTGCAAGAAAGAATGGGAAGAAGTGGGATTGAACTTAGATATGGCCACATAAATCATAGATATCAAGCCTTTAATTGTGGAAAGTTTATTAAAGGGGTTGTCTCCTCATGAACAATGGAGGCATATCTCTAGGATATGCCCCCATTGTCTTATAGGTGCGGGTTCCACCGCTGGGACCTGCACCTATATTGAGAACGGAGCCCTGCAAGGTGGTGGCTGGAGGACTCCGGTCCGGTCACCACCAAGCTGGCTCCCCATAGAAGTTTTTTGCCAGCACTATAGAAAATGAATGGAGGGCGGCTGCGCATGCCCATCTGTGGATGGCACTGTTATGGGGGGGATCTGTGGATGGCACTGTTATGGGGGGGGGTTGATCTGTGGATGGCACTGTTATGGGAGGGATCTGTGGATGGCACTGTTATGGGGGGGGGGGGGGAATCTGTGGATGGCACTGTTATGGGGGGGGGGGGGGGGGGAATCTGTGGATGGCACTGTTATGGGGGGGGGAAATCTGTGGATGGCACTGTTATGGGGGGGGAATCTGTGGATGGCACTGTTATGGGGGGGGGGGAGAATCTGTGGTTGGCACTGTTATGGAGGGGGGGAAATCTGTGGATGGCACTGTTATGGAGGGGGGGGGGATCTGTGGATGGCACTGTTATGGAGGGGGATCTGTGGATGGCACTGTTATGGAGGGGGATCTGAGGATGGCACTGTTATGGGGGGGTGATCTGTGGATGGCACTGCTATGGGGGGGTGATCTGTGGATGGCACTGCTATATATGTGTCACCCACAGATCCCCCACCCCATAACAGTGCCATCCACATATTCCCCACCGCATAATAGTGGCATCCACAGATGCCCTAATATACCATAGCTAAACCTGTGGGAGGGGGGGGAGGAGGGGCCGGTGTCATGCAAATGCGGCAGGGCCGGTGCGCTCACTGTACTCCGGCCCCACCGCTCACTCACTTCCTTAACCGCCTCCGTACCGCCTAACGCAGGATCGCGTTCCGGAGGCGTCAGCGCTGCGCAGAGTCACGCATATACGCGTCATCTCGCGAGACGCGAGATTCCGCTCAAAGCCGGCCCGCGCATCGCGGGCCGGCAAAAGTTAAAGGACAATTTCGTCACCAGCCTGCCAGCAACGATCATTGGCTGGCAGGCTGGCGATTTTCAAAAAAACGAATCACAAGCCATATAACAGATCATATTAGTAAATATGATCTGTTATATGGCTTGTCTGCTCCTCTGCTGGTCCTTTTCGTCGGTTGGATCCAGCAGAGGAGCAGGCTTCACAGTGAGTAGCACCAACACCACACTTTAGCCCCAGATCACCCCCTGCACCCCAATTAACACTTTAATCACCCCTTTGATCGCCCCTGTCAATCACTTAGTGAAAGACAAAAAGTGATCAGTGTAAACTGTCACTTTTTTTTCCACTAGTATTGACTGTTAGGTTTTAGGGATAGTTTAGGCCCCTTGGTTAGGTAGTTAGCGTGAGTTACCGCCCAGCCCACCGCACCGCAGTCACTGATTCGCTGATTAGCGTATCGCTAATCAGCATTTGTACTTTTATAGTATCTGTAAGTGATCAAAACTGATCACGGTCAGATCTATAATAGTATTAGTGTCACTTTAGTTCGCCCTCCACCCAAAACGCAGTGTTTGCCCGATCAAGCCTGATCGGTCGCCCACACGTGCGTTCACCCACGCCCGCCCCACCGCAGTGACAAAAAATATATATTTTTTTGATCACTGCACATTCACTTTACAAGCACTGCGGCGATAAAAAAAAAAAAATCAGTTTTGATATTTTTTTATCAACCGCAGCGGCCTCCGGTACTTCGCTAGCCTCCCCTTTGTAAGACAGGCTTGCTTTTTTTCTTGGGTAGTCTCAGGGAATACCCCTAAATTTAGTAGTCCAAATGGCAAACAGGGGGTATTCTTCTGAAGAGGCCTACAGGATTCTGACCCAGTCGGATGAGGAATGGGAGCCCTCATCTGACGAATCTAGCGGGTCAGAATATGAACCTGTAGAAAGCAGTGGCTCTCTGACCCAAAGTTCGGACGAGGAGGTGGAGGTCCCTGATAGAACCAGGCGTACCCGGCCCCGTGTCGCTAGACCACAGGTTGCGCAGGATCCGCTTCAAGAGCAGCAGAGTGGGGCTGGCGCTGTCGGATCACGTGGTGAGGCATACACCAGCAGCGCAGCCCTCCCTGGACCTAGTACCAGCACTGCCGTACAACATGGTGAAGTGGCGAGCACCAGAAGGGCAGTTGAAGCTGGTACGGTGGCACGTGCAGTAGTTACCCCGTCGCAGCCACCGCACAGACAGGCCCGTAGAGCCCCTAGAATCCCTGAGGTGCTGGCAAACCCTGATTGGCAGTCACCAACTTCAGCCGCATCATTAGTTCCCCCTTTCACCGCCCAGTCTGGAGTTCGGGTTGAGACGGCTCAGATCGGTTCGGCCCTGGGATTTTTTGAGCTGTTCTTGACTGCGGAGCTCTTGGACTTAGTCGTGGCAGAGACAAACCGGTATGCCACACAATTTATATCCGCCAACCCGGGAAGCTATTATGCCCAGCCTTTCCGGTGGAAACCAGTCCAAGTTTCCGAAATTAAAATTTTTCTGGGCCTTCTCCTCAACATGGGTCTAACTAAAAAGCATGAATTGCGGTCATATTGGTCCACGAACCCGATTCATCACATGCCCATGTTCTCTGCTGCTATGTCCAGGGCCCATGCCCATGTTCTCTGCCCATCACATGCCCATGTTCTCTGCATTTTAGCGACAACACCACCTCCCGTCCCAGAGGCCACCCAGCTTTTGACCAGCTCCACAAAATTCGGCCCCTCATAGACCACTTCAACCAGAAATTTGCAGATTTGTATACCCCCGAGCAAAACATCTGCGTAGACGAGTCCCTAATACATTTTACCGGGCGCCTTGGCTTCAAACAATACATCCCAAGCAAGCGTGCCCGGTATGGGGTCAAATTGTATAAGCACTGTGAAAGGGCCACAGGCTATACCCACAAATTTCGGATCTATGAGGGAAAAGATCAGACCCTGGAGCCGGTCGGTTGCCCTGACTACCTGGGGAGCAGTGGGAAGACAGTCTGGGACTTGGTGTCACCCTTATTTGGCAAGGGGTACCATCTTTATGTGGACAATTTCTACACAAGTGTGGCCCTCTTTAGGCATTTGTTTCTAGAACAGATTTGCGCCTGTGGCACCGCGCGAACTAGTCGCGTGGGCTTCCCCCAACGGCTCGTTACCACCCGTCTTGCAAGGGGGGAGAGGGCTGCCTTGTGTAACAAAGAACTGCTCGCGGTGAAATGGAGAGACAAGCGTGACGTTTACATGCTCTCCTCCATTCACACAGACACGACAATACAAATTGAGCGAGCAACCAGTGTCATTGAAAAGCCCCTCTCAGTCCACGACTATAATTTGCTCATGGGAGGGGTGGACTTCAATGACCAGATGTTGTCTCCGTATTTAGTTTCCCGACGCACCAGACGCTATAAGAAGGTGTCTGTATATTTAATTCAATTGGCTCTGTACAATAGTTTTGTTCTCTACAGTAAGGCTGGGAGAACAGGATCCTTCCTCAAATTCCAGGAAAAGATCATCGAGAACCTCCTGTATCCAGAAGGTTCCGTGGCCCCATCCACCAGTGTAGTTAGCCGTCTACACGAGCAACATTTCCCCAGTGTCGTTCCTGGTACCTCAACCCAAACGTCACCCCGAAAAAGATGTCGTGTCTGTAGCAGGAGTGGAATAAGGCGTGACACCCGCTATTTCTGTCCTGACTGTCCTGACCACCCTGCCCTATGCTTTGGAGAGTGTTTCCGGAAGTACCACACCCAGGTACACTTAGCATAGGGATTGCATCTCACAGGACAGGCACACAGGGCTATTAGGGCCTTTTTACTCACAGCTGCTGCAAACCTCTCCTTTCACCTGGGATAAAGTGCATAACGTACTTCGCCACATCTTTGGGCGATTTGCGCTTTGCACATTGTCCCATGAGGAAGGAGAGGTTTGTTCTATAAAGGTAAAAAAAAACTAAACAAAAAAAAAATTACCGGTAAGTAAAAAAGTTAACGTTCAGTTAAAAAAGTTAAAAAAAGTTTATATGTTCTGTTCAAAAGTTAATAAATTTATTGCGTTGCGGCCTGGTTTTTTCTTTTTTGTTTTGTTTTTTTTTACCTTCCAGGTGGACCAACCGATCGACTAGCTGCAGCACTGATGTGCATTCTGACAGAAGCATTGCGCTGCTGTCAGATTACACGCAAGTCGGTGTATGCGGCGCTGCAAGATGAGATTTCTCCTCTGCAGTAAAAGATACGTTTGCCGAGGCATATGAGCTGAGGAGGTGGCGGTATTCATATACTTTGGCAAACACTTTGTATATATAAAAAAAAAAAATCCGGGCAAGGATTTATTCATCCACATCGATTGATGTGAATGGAGAAATCTGGTTTGCCAGGGCATACAAGCTAAGTGGGTATGGATGTTGGGCGGAGCTCCTATGTCCTGGCAGACGCCTTTCCCCTCCTTTTTCTTTTTTTGGCAGAGATTTTTTCATCCACATTGATCGATGCGAATGAAGAAATCTGTGCCGTTCATTTTTTTCTTTCAGCCCAGAGGCTGAACGGAAAAAAAAAATCTCATTACCCGTATGCTCAATATAAGGAGAATAGCAGAAACTCCTAATGCTGGGCATACATGTAATGATTGCGGAGACCCTCAAATGCCATGGCAGTACAAACACCCCACAAATAACACCATTTTGGAAAGAAGACACCCCAAGGTATTCACTGAGGGGCATATTGAGTCCATGAAAGATTGAAATTTTTGTCCCAAGTTAGCGGAAAGGGAAACTGAGAAAAAAAAAAAATAATTAATTTCCGCTAACTTGTGGCAAAGATTTTTTTTTTATATGAACTCGCCATGCCCCTCATTGAATACCTTGGGGTGTCTTCTTTCCAAAATGGGGTCACATGTGGGGTATTTATACTGCCCTGGCATTTTAGGGGCCCCAAAGCGTGAGAAGAAGTCTGGTATCCAAATGTCTAAAAATGCCCTCCTAAAAGGAATTTGGGCCCCTTTGCCCACCTAGGCTGCAAAAAAGTGTCACACATGTGGTATCGCCGTACTCAGGAGAAGTTGGGGAATGTGTTTTGGGGTGTCATTTTACATATACCCATGCTGGGTGAGAGAAATATCTTGGCAAAAGACAACTTTTCCCATTTTGTTTATACAAAGTTGGCATTTGACCAAGATATACACATGTGTGACACTTTTTTACAGCCTAGGTGGGCAAAGGGGCCCACATTCCAAAGAGCACCTTTCGGATTTCACAGGGCATTTTTTTTTACACATTTTGATTTCAAACTTCTTACCACACATTTGGGCCTCTAGAATGCCAGGACAGTATAACTACCCCACAAGTGACCCCATTTTGGAAAGAAGACACCCAAAGGTATTCGCTGATGGGCATAGTGAGTTCATAGAACTTTTTATTTTTTGTCACAAGTTAGTGGAATATGAGACTTTGTAAAAAAAAAAAAAAATCATCATTTTCCACTAACTTGTGACAAAAAATAAAAAGTTCTATGAACTCACTATGCCCATCAGCGAATACCTTAGGGTGTCTACTTTCCAAAATGGGGTCATTTGTGGGGTGTTTGTACTGTCTGGGCATTGTAGAACCTCAGGAAACATGACAGGTGCTCACAAAGTCAGAGCTGCTTCAAAAAGCGGAAATTCACATTTTTGTACCATAGTTTGTAAACGCTATAACTTTTACCCAAACCATTTTTTTTTACCCAAACATTTTTTTTTTATCAAAGACATGTAGAACAATAAATTTAGAGCAAAATTTATATATGGATGTCGTTTTTTTTGCAAAATTTTACAACTGAAAAATGACATTTTTTTGCAAAAAAATCGTTCAATTTCGATTAATGAAATACCACCAAATGAAAGCTCTATTAGTGAGAAGAAAAGGAGGTAAAATTCATTTGGGTGGTAAGTTGCATGACCGAGCAATAAACGGTGAAAGTAGGGTAGGTCAGAAGTGTAAAAAGTGGCCTGGTCTTTAAGGGTGTTTAAGCTATAGGGGCTGAGGTGGTTAATGCCTAAACATTTTATAATAATAGCTTTAATTGACGTTCCGATCCCCAGCCCCATCTGTACTACCGTACTTACTAAATGTCCTGTAGCAGGCAGAGCACGGCGGGCGGGCGGAACTCACTGATGTCAAGTGACATGCCTGTGCCGCCTACTTTATGAATGAAGTAGGCGGCGCAGGCACGTGACGTCAGCGAGTTCTGGCCGGCCGCCCGCCGTGCTCTGCCTGCTACAGGACATTTAGTAAGTACGGTAGTACAGATGGGGCTGGGGATCGGAACGTCATTTAAAGCTATTATTATAAAGTGTTTAAGCAATAAAGCAGTGAGTGAGCGGCGGGGCTGGAGTACAGTGACCGCACCACCCCGCCGCATTTGCATGACACCGGCCCCTCCTCCCTCCAGCTGATACATCGCAGTCTGCGATGCTGCAGCATTCGCCCCATAAGACGCACTTTTGGGGGGGGGGGTGGGGGAGTGCGTCTTATGGGGTAAAAAATACGGTATAGCAAATAAAAGGCTTGAAATATCTCGCTTTGCATGTAATGAGTCTAATATATATATATATATATATATATATATATATAAAAATGTTAGTTTCACCTTTTAAGTTGCATTACTGAAATAAATAAACTTTGCACGATATTCTAATTTTTCGAGTTTCACCTGTATTCAGTGTATGGGGGAGAAAAAGTAGGGGTTATAGTCACTAATTTAAAATTAGGTTTATCAAATTGTCCAGATTCTAAAAATTGTAGCACATTATTCCCATTTAATGCTCTATTCATATTTACTACAATATTATTCGCAGAAAAATCCTGAAGAAACTTCAATTGAGCCACCATATTAGGGATTCCCAAACCGCCACAATTCTACAGATGTCAGTATCATTACTAGATTGCTTTTCCTGCAGATTTTTCCCAAGCTAGACAACAAGGTAGAGACTGCCTCCTTATCCAGTGTCGCGATATGTTTTGGGATTGGGAAAATAGTTGGGAAATATGCACACATGAAAAGATATTGCCAACATTAAATGGGTATTCCGGTTATAACAAATTATCCTCTATCCACAGTTCTCTGATCTTACGCTGTGGAGCCCACTGAAATAGACGGGGTGTAGAAAAGTGTTTTTTCACAAATAAAAAATAATCCTATTAAAACAATGGACATGGCTTCTTTACGGGACCGGACGAATTGGGGAGGGGGGCACCACCCCATTCTTGCACAATCCCTTTAAATCATGAACCCCAACCAATGGGATATATAATACACACCACCAACTTGCTACCACCCCTCTGTACCCTTATTGCAGACTGCTGGCAATTCATTCATAACTTCTAGTTGAAATAATAAAGGAACGGCACAACATGGAGCCATAAGAATAGATGTTCCAGAATTGTTATCACATGGGGAATGCATGGAGCCATTAAAACAGACATGTCAGGAGAGGTGACAGGTCCTCTTTAAGAATAAAGCTAGTGGTCTCCTATGCAGGGGATCTCTTGTTTCAGGCCTGATGAAGACAGGTACCACTCGTGTCAAAGGCATTATTCCTGCACAGATATTAGTAGCGAATGATTGCTGTAATCTCTGGTTACCTTGTCCGATAGAAGAGACTTTGACCTGGCTCTCTTCCAGTCAGAGTATAGTTACATGTTGTTACGTATCCCCTTTCCTTCTGGTTGTACGTACAGTAGAGGCAGGTAATGTGAAAGCAGCAAATGTTCTGTGATAAGAACCATTTCAGATCTAAAGGTTTCCGCAGGCGATAATATTCACTCCTCTGATCACCATGAAGATGCTTTACTTTATAACCCTGTGCCTTTCATGAGAAGTGATATTCTTAAGCAAAACATAAAGAATATACCCCGTGATATGTGTAACCACCATGTGGTTCCTTTAACCATCAGCCCTTTGGTGCTTTTTCTTTAAATTTAAACATTTCCTCAGAAATGTGTTCTGCAACATGGCTGACAGAATATTACTGCAGTGGAGCAGATGTACTAACCCTGTCTAATATCCAGATAGTGGCCTTTCACATTGGTCTAAAGTTGCTGAAAACAGATTTTAACCAGAACGATGGTTTATTGGGTGAAATTTAACAAAGAACAAATCATTTTTGACGACTTAATATAGACCATCGTCGTCTGAAAAGAAGTTGGCCGTATTTGAAATTTTTGACCAATAGTCGGCCTAAAGAATTAATTCCCAGAAAGATCTTTTGTCCATCACTCAGTTTGAATAAACATGTGTGCAGAGTAGGAACTGTAAAGGCCCCATAGACTTTAGTGCATTGTCAGCTGAACCCACAGAAAATGGCAGGTTGAGCAGACAGTCTAATGTGTGTAGGGAGCTCCCAACCTTCCCCTGAGAGATGTCTGGGGAGAGAAATTTAAGATTACTTACCAGTAATCACTGTTCCATGAGCCCATGACAGCATCCTTGAGAGACCACCTCCTTCCAGGGGAGAGATACTTAAGGAGAGATACCTCCCCCATACCACCAATTAATTGCGAGAACTTGTCCTAAAACACATCCACTCTTATCCTTTTTTTTTGGGCTCATAGAAAAGCGATTACCGGTACGTAATCTTAAATTTCCCTTATGCCCATGACAGAACCCTAGGGTGGGACCACTGCCTGCAAAACTTTTCTGCCAAAAGAAAAACTGCTCCATAGAGTCTAAATCTAATCTGTAGTGGAGAAAGAAAGTACACAGACTTCCAGGTAGCAGCCCTACAAATTTGCTCTAGAGATGCATCAGCCCTCTCTGCCCAAGTAGTAGAAATGGATCTGGTAGAGTGAGCACCAAATCTGAAAGGAGGGGATTCCCTTGCTGAAGAATAAGCTAAGGAGATGGCCACTACTATCCATCTAGAC
This sequence comes from Bufo bufo, assembly GCF_905171765.1. Taxonomy (NCBI): domain Eukaryota; kingdom Metazoa; phylum Chordata; class Amphibia; order Anura; family Bufonidae; genus Bufo; species Bufo bufo. Next base: position 178,249,484 of record NC_053389.1, read on the forward strand.
AGTGTTCTAGAAAAAACTTTATCACCCCTGTTTTTACCACAAAACTGTATAAAAAGCCTAGAGGATTTTCTCCATTGACTAGTAACCCTCAAATATTCTGATAGGCATCTTTGGACGTCTAGACAGTGGAGCCTCCTCTCTTTCTCATTCTTTGGGTCCTGACACAAGGAAGGAAGAACAATGTTTTGGGTCCTATGAAACAGAGACCACTTTAGGTAAAAAAAAAAAAAAAAAAGAAGGAGGGATCTGGCTTAATAAGTACCCTGTCTTCCAGGATGTTAGTATAAGGAGAAACGGCAGAGAAGGCCAAAATCTCACCAACACGCATGGCCGAGGTAAATCGCTACCAAAAAGGCAGCTTTGAAAGATAACATTTTAATAGGTAAATCCTGCAAGGGCTCAAAAGGAGGCTTCAATAATCTAGATAAAACTAGATTAAGGTCTCAAGGGGGGGGACTGAGGATCTAATCGCAGGCTTAATCCTACTAATGGCTCTAAAGAATCTCCTTATCCATGGATGATTGGCAATAGGGAAATCAAAGTAGGCAGAGACCTGCACCTTGAGAGTACTCGGTCTTAAGTTAAGTTTTTATCCAGACCCTTTTGCAAAAGATCTAAAATTTTCGGCATGGGAGGAGAACTCGAGGGATCAACCGGGATTTTACAGAAGTTTAGGAAAGTCTTCCATATTCTGAAATAAATGGTGGAGGTTACTTCTTTTCTGCATGATATAACTTCTTTAGACAATTCCCTGCATTCTAAGATTTCCCCCTCTAATACCATGCTGCTAGATGAAGACTGCTCACTCCCGAATGGAGGATAGGGCCTTGAAACAACAGATCCTGCCTGTCCGGCAGAATCCAGGGATCTGTCAGGGAAAGCTTCCTCAACCAAGTGAACCAGGTCCTCCTTGGCCAAAATGGGGTGATTAGAATAAGCTTCGTCCGTTCCTGCCTCAGCTTCTGTAGTACCTTCGGAAGGAGCCTTAAGAGGCGGAAAGACGTACAGGAGCTGATTCGGCCACGGAAGAGAGAATGCATCTATCCCTGCCGGAGAATCTTCAGAATTTAGAGAAAAGAAAAAGGTTGCATTTCTTGTTCTGTCTGGTCGCAAAAAGGTCTATTTGAGGAGGACCCCAAAGTTGAATTATCTGGCTGAAGACTTCTTGGTTTAAGCACCACTCTCCTTGATCTAACTGGTTTCTGCTTAAAAAGTCTGCCACCTTGTTCTCTGCTCCCTTTAAAATATACAGCGTTGACGAAGGGAACGTTAAAAAAAAAAAAAGAAAAAAAAAAAAAAATGTCTGCGGTTAAGGACATAAGGCTTTTTGATTTGGCTCCTCCCTGCCTGTTTAAATAAGAAACGACGTGTCTGATGGTTCGATTCTTTGAAGTTACAAGGGACCACACGTCTTCTCTTATTCGTGATACTTTGTGTTGAGGAAGAATTAAACAAAAGGTTCACTGAATCCAGGATTAGACTCAGAAACATCCATCTTTGGAAAGGTATCAGATTTGATTTCCCCCAGTTTATCTGCCATCCTAGTTTTGTTAAGATTCTTATTACTTTCAGAATATGAGCGGTTAGGAGATCTTCGGATTCTGCCACTAACAGGAGGTCGTCCAAATAAGGGATCACCAGGATGTCTCTTTCTCTTATGTGGGCCATAACCTCGGCCATTAATTTTGCAAACAGTCTGGGGGCCTGAGATATACCAAACGGATATTTTTGGAAATCTGCATGAATTGGAATGTGATAATAGGCGTATTTTATGTCTAAAGGTGGCCATGACGCAGTCTTTGTAGAGATGCTTTATTGTGGACTGGACAGACTCCATTCAGAATTTTTTGTATTTCAGGAAATGATTTAGATCCCTTAGATTTATGATCATCCTGCATGACCCGTCCGGTTTGGGTACCAGAAAAAAAGAATAAAACCCCCTGCCCCTTTCCGAATCTGAAACAGGACACTTTTTTTCTATTAGAGAAAAGATTTATTGTCTTAAAGTCAGGTTTCTTGCAGAATTGAAAGTGAGATTTGCAATCTTTCCAGTGAGGGGAGGGGAGGCAAACTCCAGAAAAAAACCGTTTTTTATGATGCCTAAAATCCACGGGCATAACAAGATCTCTTTTCATGCCCAAAAAAAATAGAGAAAGTCTTTCCCCCCACTTGACAGAAACAGTCATTGTTGATTGTCCTTGGGTCTAGAGGCAGACTGTGAGTTAACCCCTTCCCGACCCATGACGTACTACTACGTCATGGGAACCACTGCGTTCCCGCAATTTGACGTAATAGTACGTCATGGTGATCGAGCAGGCACCGGAGAGGTGCGCGCGATCACTGCAGGGGCCCGGCAGTCCCTGGTAGCCGGGCCCCTGCTGTATCCGCCGGCATCGCTGTAAATGCAGATGCCCGCGGATTAACCCCTCCTATGCCGCAGTCCGCGCTGACCGCGACATAGAAGGGGTTTGTGTCGGGTGAGTGAGCGCAACGAGTCCCTGCGCTGCTGTGGCGGGGACCAGATGCTTGACAAGGCAGCCCGATGCCGTGCAGAGGCTGCCCAATGCCTTGCACAGCATCGGGAACTGTCTTCTACGGGTGCCGAGGAGATCCAGCCTCAGGCACCCGTCATACAATAACAGGCAATGCATTACAATCCAAGATGTATTGTAATGTATTGCAGAGGGGATCAGACCCCCAAAAGTGATCAGAAGTAAAAAAATAAAATAAAAAAAAAAAAAATAAAAAAGAAGTGTTTTTAATAAAATTCATAAAAGTAATAAAGAAAATGAAGTAAAAAAAATAATAACAAAACACGCCCCTTTCCCCTTATTTTATAATAAAAAATAGAAAGAAAAAAACCCCCACACATATTAGGTATCGCCACGTCCGTAATGACCGACTCTATAAATACCGTATTTTTCGCTTTATAAGACGCACTTTTTCCCCCCCAAAAGTGGGGGGAAAATGGCAGTGCGTCTTATAAAGCGAACACTGCCATGTTTACTTTGGTCACGCTGATACATCGCAAGCCGCGATGTATCAGAGGGGTGGGAGGAGGGGACGGAGGCTGGCAACACTCGCGGCGGGGCCCGATGCAGTCACTGTACTGTAATACATCGGACCCCGCTCACGGTAATTATCACATGTAAAGTCTATAATCTTCAAGCAGTGTCTCTGCTTTAAACTAGGGCAATCCTCTGTAGTGCAACTCACTATGAAAGCGGCAGGCAGAGCGGCAGCGTAACCTCGCGATTCTCACTCATTCATGGGAAGGAAGTGGGAGGAGCATTAATGAGTGAGAATCGCGAGGTTACGCTGCCGCTCTGCCTGCCGCTTTCATAGTGAGTTGCACTACAGAGGATTGCCCTAGTTTAAAGCAGAGACACTGCTTGAAGATTATAGACTTTACATATGAAAACGGCTTCATTACACTCTGCTTTCTTCTATACCAGTACTCACTATGAAAGCAGCGGTCCTGCCGGCGCGTGACGTCACTCACTCGGTCATGCTCCTCCCACTTCATTAATGAAGCTGGCAGGAGCGTGACTGACTGAGTGAGTGACGTCACGTGCTGGCCGGACTGCTGCTTTTATAGTGAGTACTGGTATAGAAGAAAGCAGAGCCATTAAAAGATTTTACATATAAAGTCTACTGTGTGCCCTGTGGTGTAATGGGGGTCACTATTCACACAGGGACAATATACTGTGACACATGATACTGTGACCAGCATAAGATCATCTTATGCTGGTCACAGTATCAGATGTGTCACAGTATATTGTCCCTGTGTGAATAGTGACCCCCATTACATAAGATGCTATATATGATGCTACATCCCCCGTAGTAGTGCGTCACCCACAGGTCCCCCCATAACAGTGTGTCATCCACAGGTCCCCCCATAACAGTGCGTCACCCACAGGTCCCCCCATAACAGTGCGTCACCCACAGGTCCCCCCATAACAGTGCGTCACCCACAGGTCCCCCCATAACAGTGCGTCACCCACAGGTCCCCCCATAACAGTGCGTCACCCACAGACCACCATTAGTTCAAAACCCCTCCAAAAGCACACCATTAGTTCAAAACCCCTCCAAAAGCACACCTTTTGGTTAAAAATTTTTTTTTCTTATTTTCCTCCTCAAAAATCTAGGTGCGTCTTATCATCAGGTGCGTCTTATAAAGCGAAAAATACGGTATATCACAAGATCCACCGTCTGATAAACACCATAGAAAAATAAATATATATAAAAACGGTGAAAGAAAAAAAAAAAAAAAAAACCCAAGTGATCAAAAAGGCGTATGTCCCACAAAATAGTACCAATCAGACCGTCATCTCATCCCGCAAAAAATTAGACCCTACCTAAAAGAATCGGTCAAAAAATAAAAAAAGCCATGGCTCTCAGACTATGGATACACTAAAATAATGCTATTATTGTGTAAAACCTAAATAAATAAGAAAAAGTAGACCTATTAGGTATTGCCATGTCGTAACGATCTGCTCTATAAAAAAAGTCACATGACCTAAACGCTGTAAAAATAAATAAAAATTGCGCCAAAACAACCAATGGTCACCTTGCCCCATAAAGTGTAATAATGAATGATCAAAAAAAATCATATGTACCGGTAATTGGTACCAATAAAAACGTCAACTCTTCCTGCAAAAAAACAGCTCCTGCACAAGACGATCGGCAGAAAAAAAAATAAAAAATAGGGCGTTCAGAAAATGGAGATACAAAAACCTATTTTTTTTTCAAAAATGCTTTATTATGAAAAACAAACATCATAGAAAGTAGACATATTTGATATCATTGCGTCCGTAACATGCTCTATAAAAATAGCGCATGATGTAACCTGTTAAAAATAAAAACGGTGCCAAAACATAAATTTTTTGGTTACCTTGCCTCACACAAAAAATTTAATATAGAGCAATTAAAAATCATATGTACCCCAAAATAGTACAAACAAAACTGGCACCTTATCCCGTAGTTTCCAAAATGTGGTCACTTTTTTTAGTTTCTACTGTAGGGGTGCATCAGGGGGGCTTCAAATGGGACATGGCATCTAAAAACCAGTTCAGTTTTGTATACCTTGGAGGGCTGTAGTTTCTAAAATAGGGTCATGTTTGGGTGGTTTCTATTGTGTAAGCCTCACAAAGTGACTTCAGACCCGAACTGGTCCTTAAAAGGTGGGTTTTGGAAATTTTCCGAAAAATTTCAAGATTTGCTTCCAAACTTCTAAGGTCCCCAAAAAATAAAATGTCATATTCAAAATGATCCAAACATGAAGTAGACATATGGGGAATGTAAAGTATTAACTATTTTTGGAGGTATTACTATAAATTTGGTATTTTTTTTATAAATAAAAATGATTTCTTTTTTACTCATTTTTACCATGAAAGTACGATATGTGACGAGAAAACAATCTCAGAATGGCCTGGATAAGTAAAAGCGTTTTAAAGTTATTACCACATAAAGTGACACGCCCCATGGCTTGGGCAGGAAGGTGAAAACAGGCCTGGGGTTGAAGGGGTTAAAGAGGAATCCTTTATTTCTTCTATTTTTATTTTCTTGTTGAAAATTCTGCCTTCTGTCTGTATTGTAAGATTTTTTTGTTCCCGCGAATAAACTGCTGTCTTTTTGGAGGTCTGGAAACTGGGAAACGCTTTTTGTTATTAGAAGCCTTTTCTAAAAGGTCATCCAATACAGGCCCAAAGAGATAATCTCCTTGACATAGGATAGAGCAAAGTCTATTCTTTGAACCTGTGTCACCTGACCATCCTTTAAGCCAAACAGCTCTTATCGCCGAATTGGATAGGGCAGCTGACCTGGCACTTAACTTTAAAGCATCGGAAATGAAGTCCACTGCTTTAATGATGCTAGGAGACACTTCTAGTAATTGGTCCCTAGGGGTTTTATCCCGAATATGGGACTCCAGCTCTTGTAGCCATAATTTTAATGATCTGGCAGTAGAGGTAATAGCAATATTAGGTTTAAATGCTTGGGTTGAGGCTTCCCACGCTTTTCTAAAGGTATAGCTCTGCACGCCTGTCCATAAGATCCTTTAGAGTACCAAGATCCTCAAAAGGTAAGGCCGACTTTTTGGACATTTTGGCGTCTAGTTTAGGAGGCCTATCCAAACAGGAGGACTCACCCTCAAAGGGGTATTTTCTTTTGACATCTTAGGAATAAAAAAATTCTTGTTAGGCTTATTCCATTCCCTCTGAATTAAGTATTTTATGTTTTCATTTAAAGGAAACACTCTTGATTTTTTGTGCCCCAGGTCACCAAACATTATGGTCAGACTTTGGCTCTCTAGGTACATCTACTTTCATAGTAGCTCTTATGGCTTTCAGCAGGGATTCCGTGTCTTCAGGGGAAAATAGAGGTCTATTCGTGCCGTCTTCACCTGAAGATGAGCTTGAATTTTCCAGGATTTTTCCCTGTTCATTCTCATCTGAATCAGATATTATACTAGCATAACCTTGTTTGCCTGAGGCTACATGCACACGACCGTATGCGTTTTGAGGTCCGCAAAAAAAAAAAAAAAAAATGGATGACATCCGTATGGCATCCTTTTTTTTGCGGATCATTGTAAAAATGCCTATACTTGCCCGCAAACTAGAAAAAAATAGGACATGCACAATTTTTTTTGCGGAGCTATGAAAAGAACATACTGAGGTGGACAGCACACGGTGTGCTGTCCGCATTTTTTGCGGACCCATTGAAATGAATAGGTCCGCATCCTAACCGGAACGGACACGGAAACAAACAACGTTTGTGTGCATGTAGTCTGAGGCTGAGGAAGGGATACATTTCTTAAACATTTTCATTGAATCAGAAACTTCAGATTTGACAATATCTTCGATACTCTGAAGTAAAGATGGGGATTCCTCTTCTACGACTTTGTTCATGCAATGCTGACAAAGTAACAGACCAAGAAGGAGCGAGCTTTTTCTTTCACACAGCACATTCCCTCCCTTTGGATTTAGTAGTAGCTTTCCTGGGGCCCTCTTTGATATTCGGTCTAGAATCATGACTCTCCTGGACTTCAGAGCGCTGGGTACTCTCATCATCCATGATAGTGGACCAGGATTGAGAGTTTCACAAGAAGAATCCACTGAGGATCGATGGCTGGATGGGCTCCCTCTGACCGGTGCTGAAGGGTTTAAATACCCAGAGGTCGGGTCCCTGCCAGTGCACCCATGCGGCCTAAGTAGGAGATTCTCTTCTTACTTCCGGAACGCACACCGCGTGCGTTCCAAATACCGGAAGTTGTGTGTTACAACTTCTTCGCTCGCAGGGCATGCGAATAACTCAAACCCTGCCCTCCCTGCCTTTGTAAGCTTCGAGACAGGGAGGAAGGCAGAGTAAAGGCCCCGGACCTCCTGAACAATTCTAGGAGGATCCGGCGTGTCAGCATCCCCTCCCGGTTATGCTGAGACTGCCCAGGAACACCGGCCCGATGAAAATCCAGGACCCAGAGGGATGAACCCCAGACTTAGCAGGCAGCTCCTAGAGACTTACGCCGCTCCAGGTAACCCCTGAAACAAAGTGCCTGCGGGGCTCCTGCAGCCAAATTCAGCTCTCCACAAAACGTCCTATCCATAGGACAGGAAACTGTCCTCCTTAAGTGCTCTCCACGAAAGTTTCCTGTCCTGAAATGAGGCTGTCTCTCAAGGGTCCTGTCATGGGCGTAAGGGAAAGATTGGGTGTAGTGAATATTTTTCCCCCGATCCCAGTGTCCGACAGCAGCTTTTAACCCTTTGCCCTTTAAATACACCATCAGGTTGAACATGGATGTGTAGAAGGGAAGTCGGGAGAGAGCTATAGAATGTGTATGGCAGCCTTTACGGCCAATATGGACTAAAATGTGTATGGCTGTGTCTGTGAAACAATCGTTCACCAGGTGACTGTTCAACCATCAACCAATCTAAAGTGTATGGCCAGTTTCAGGCCACAAAATTTAAAGATGCTTCAAATTTATCACAGTGGCTTATGCTGCATGATATATCTGGTGCATGGCTAGACACTTTTGTCTAAGTTTTCACCACTTTTTTGTTGGTTTAATTTACTGCAAAAGTTTTACACACAACCATTTCCTCCAAGCCACACTTCGTGTTTAGCAAAAAAAAATAAAAAAATGGATAAAACACTCATCTGGACACTCCCAAGAGTAGAAATGAATAAGCGGCACTCACCATTCGATGCAAAATTTATTTTACTGGGTGCAGAGAGGGAAGTAACAAACAACAATCACAGGAACATGGCCCCCTGCCTCCTTCATGTGATTAAAGTGGTGAAGCGAGGATATATCCTAGCAGAGTAAAATGGTTATATCACCCAAAGCTAACATTCTCTGCTAAATGCGTCTTAAGAGACAAGATGGCTGTCAGCTCACTGAAGGATCAGATTACATGCTGCCCGTAGAAGACTGGATAGAGGAGGATGAGTGAGCGGTACTGGGAGAGACAGACAAAAAAAAAGGCTTAATTAAAGGACTTCTGTCACCTCACTAAACTCATTTTTTATTTTTTTTTGTGTACTTATAATTCCTATACTGCGATATATCTATACATTATGTTATTAATCATTTTCGTTCAGTAGATATGTAAAAAAAACGTACTTTTATAATATGCTAATTACCCGTCTACTTGCTGGTAGCAGCCGCAAAAAAACGCCCCCTCGTCCTGTTGATTGACAGGGCCAGCCGCGATCTCCTCCTCCGACTGGCCCTGTCAGCATTTCAAAAATCGTGCGCCTGTGTTGATTCGGCGCATGCGCTCTGAGATAAGGAGGCTCGCCTCCTCTGCACTCCCTCAGTGCGCCTGCGCCGATGACGTCACCGAAAGAGAAGACATTATCGGCGCAAGCGCACTGAGGGATCGCGGCTGGCCCTGTCAATCAACAGGAGGAGGGGGCGGTTTTTTGGATGCCCTACTTGCTGGTAGACAGGTAATTAGCATATTATAAAAGTACTTTTTTTGACATATCTACTGAACGAAAATGATTAATAATACATAATGTATAGATATATCACAGGGTAGGGATTATAAGTACACAAAAAAAAAAAATTAGTTTAGTGGGGTGACAGAAGCCCTTTAAAGGGTGAGAGGCAAACATGCGGCCATAGAGGTCTATGGAGAGAGGAGGAAGAATGAGCTGCTAGATGGAGAACAAAGCATTTGACTCTGCTAAGATATATTATAAAACATTTTATATTCAGTACCTGTACTATTGATTTATGCAAAACAACCATTTATTAAATATATTAGACTGTGTTTTCTTTACAATATCTGCCAGTGTGTCTTTAATAACGGCATTGTCTAACAATGTTATTATACTGCAGACAAAACCGTGATCAGGGATTGCGGGAGCAGAGCCAGGGCAGTTCTAAGCATTCATGAGTAGGTGTAATCAGCGTTAGAAATGACACCCAGTCACCAGGGACTTTTTGAACACACCCTTATAAGCTACACAGAGAGAACTGTAATGATAGATCTTTTTCTTAAACAGGCTGCCTGTATTGGACCATGCTTTTTACCAGGAGAAACCCCCAAGGATAAACTAATTACTAAGTAGCTTGCTGCTGGGACTACCATCAATCAGGAAGACTGTGGCAAACAACGTTTAGTTCTCCTGCAGCACCACCACAAGAGAAATGAAGCATCACACAGTTCTCATGAAATATCTGTGGTTTTTTAAAAGATTTTTTTGATGATGTTTGACCCTTTCAATCAAGGGGAGGTGGGAGTGGCCATTGCTGCACAAGCTAAGGTGCTCCAAGGAGTTACTGCCCATCAGTGTGCGGAAACCCTTACTTGCATTAACAATAAAAAATGAATTTCTCAACAAGGATGCAGCAGATCTGCATAAAAAAGTCTGCTTTTACTCAGATGGTGACCACATTGCTCCACTCATGTTAGTTCTGCAAGTCCAGAAACAACTAAAGCAGCTATACAAAGTGGCAGGCGGGGACGGGGACAAGCCTCCCTCCCTAGCGGATGATGCTAGGGAGGCTCGTCCCCGTTTGCCATTGGCTGCTCCCCCCCTGACACCGGATGTTTTCATTGGGTGTACAGGGAGAAGCAGCAGCAGCGGTGTGGGGACCGGGAAAGGCGCAGGGAGCGGGGTAAGTATATTCCCTCTGAGGGGCCCAGCACATGGGGGGCTGTTTGTGAAATTGGATAACCCCTTTAAGGGTTAAGGCTACTTTCACACTTGCGGCAGAGTGATCCGGCAAGCAGTTCCGTCGCCGGAACTGCCTGCCAGATCCGACAAAACGTATGCCAACTGATGGCATTTGTAACACTGATCAGGATCCTGATCAGTCAGAAAAATGCATTAAAAAGCCGGATCCATCTTTCCAGTGTCATCTGGAAAAACGGATCCAGCATTTATTTTTTTCACCTTTTTTTCAGTCTGCACGTGCGCAGGCCGGATCCAGCATTAATACATTCCTATGGAAAAAAAACGCCATTCAGGCAAGTCTTCAGTTTTTTTTGGGCCGGAGATAAAACTGTAGCATGCTGCGGTTTTATCTTTGTCCTGATCAGTCAAAAAGACTGAACTGAAAACATCCTGAACGGATTGCTCTCCATTCAGAATGCATGGGGAAAAAACTGATCAGCTATTTTCCAGTATAGAGCCCCTAGGACGGAACTCTATGCCGGAAAAGGCCTCATGCACACGACCGTTGTGTGCACCCGTGGCCGTTGTGCCGTTTTCCGTTTTTTTTCGCGGACCCATTGACTTTCAATGGGTCCGTGGAAAAATCGGAAAATGCACCGTTTGGCAGCCGCATCCGTGAGCCGTGTTTCCTGGCCGTGAAAAAAATATGACCTGTCCTATTTTTTTCACGGCCAACGGTTCACGGACCCATTCAAGTCAATGGGTCCGTGAAAGAACACGGATGCACACAAGATTGGCATCCGTGTCCGTGATCCGTGGCCGTAGGTTAGTTTTTATACAGACGGATCCGAAGATCCGTCTGCATAAAAGCTTTTTCAAAGCTGAGTTTTCACTTCGTGAAAACTCAGAACCGACAGTATATTCTAACACAGAAGCGTTCCCATGGTGATGGGGACGCTTCTAGTTAGAATACACTACAAACTGTGTAAAAGACTGCCCCCTGCTGCCTGGCAGCACCCGATCTCTTACAGGGGGCCGTGATCAGCACAATTAACCCCTTCAGGTGCGGCACCTGAAAGGGTTAATTGTACTATCATATCCCCCTGTAAAAGATCAGGGCTGCCAGGCAGCAGGGGGCAGACCTCCCCCCCCCCCTCCCCAGTTTGAATATCATTGATGGCCAGTGCGGCCTCCCCCCCCCCTCCCTCTATTGTAATAATTCGTTGGTGGCACAGTGTGCGCCCCCCCCCCTCCCTCCCTCTATTGTAATAATTCGTTGGTGGCACAGTGTGCGCCCCCCATCGGCCCCCCCTCCCTCTACAGCATTAGCAACATTGGTGGCCAGTGTGCGGCCTCCCATCTCCCCCCCCCCCCCATCATTGGTGGCAGCGGAGTTCCGATCGGAGTCCCAGTTTAATCGCTGGGGCTCCGATCGGTAACCATGGCAACCGGGACGCTACTACAGTCCTGGTTGCCATGGTTACTTAGCAATAGTACAATAGTAGAAGATTCATACTTACCTGCTGCTGGTGGCTGCTGCGATGTTCGTGTCCGGCCGGGAGCTCCACCTACTGGTAAGTGACAGGGTCTGTGCGGCGCATTGCTAAATGAACTGTCACTTACCAGTAGGAGGAGCTCCCGGCCGGACACGAACATCGAGCTCACAGGTAAGTATGAATCTTTAACTATTGTACTATTGCTAGTAACCCGCTGCCACCAATGATCGGGGGGGGGGGGAGATGGGAGGCCGCACACTGGCCACCAATGTTGTTAATGCTATAGAGGGAGGGGGGGGCCGATGGGGGGCGCACACTGTGCCACCAACGATTTTTTACAATAGAGGGAGGAAGGGGGGGGGGGGCGCACACTGTGCCACCAACGATTTATTACAATAGAGGGAGGAAGGGGGGGGGGCGGGGGGGCGCACACTGTGCCACCAACGATTTATTACAATAGAGGGAGGAAGGGGGGGGGGGCCGCACTGGCCACCAATGATATTCAAACTGGGGATGGGGGGGGGGGGGTCTGCCCCCTGCTGCCTGTCAGCCCTGATCTCTTACAGGGGGATATGGTAGTACAATTAACCCCTTCAGGTGCGGCACTTGAGGGGTTAATTGTGCTGATCACGGCCCCCTGTAAGAGATCGGATGCTGCTAGGCAGCAGGGGGCAGTCATATACACAGTTTGTAGTATATTCTAACTAGAAGCGTCCCCATCACCATGGGAACGCCTCTGTGTTAGAATATACTGTCGGAAATGAGGTTTCACGATCTAACTCATATCCGACAGTATATTCTAACATAGAGGCGTTCCCATGGTGATGGGGACGCTTCAAGTTAAAATATACCATCGGATTGGAGAAAACTCCGATCCTATGGTATATTAACTCCTGACTTTACATTGAAAGTCAATGGGGACGGATCCGTTTGAAATGGCACCATATTGTGTCAACGTCAAACGGATCCGTCCCCATTGACTTGCATTGTAATTCAGGACGGATCCGTTTGGCTCCGCACGGCCAGGCGGACACCAAAACGACTTTTTTTTCATGTCCGTGGATCCTCCAAAAATCAAGGAAGACCCACGGACGAAAAAACGGTCACGGATCACGGGAAAACGGAACCCCGTTTTGCGGACCGCAAAAAAATACGGTCGTGTGCATGAGGCCAAAGAAAAAGGCAAGTGTGAAAGTACCCTAACCCACCACCACCCCCAACAGCCACATTAAAATTGAAAAAAAAATCCTGAAAAATGTCCCTTTTTATTGTAGACTTTGAAATGATGTCTGAAGTAAATATAGTTGGCGCACAACTAAAGTGACTTAAAGGGGTTGTGTCGCTTCAGCAAGTGACATTTATCATGTAGATAAAGTTAATACAAGGCACTTACTAATGTATTGTGATTGTCCATATTGCCTCCTTTCCTGGCTGGATTCATTTTTCCATCACATTATACACTGCTCGTTTCCATGGTTACAGACCACCCTGCAATCCATCAGTGGTGGTCGTGCTTGCACACCATAGGAAAAGGCGCTGGCCGGGACAGTGGGAGCATGCATAGGACAGTGCTTTTTTCTATAGTTTGCAAGCAACATAAAAATGTGATTTAAACAATAGGTCATTTTCTAATAACACATTCCATTTAAGGGTCAGTATTATTTTTCCACCTTTGTTTTCCAGCTGTCAAAACTTTTTTATTATTATTTTTTTCCCTTCAATTTAGCTATATGAGACCTTGAATTTTGTTGAACAAGTATTTTTTTAAGTCATTTTCGGGTCCATATATTTAAAAAAAACATTATTTTATTTTTAGGGAGATCATTAAAGTATTTCACTACTCCCATAAAACTACAATAAATATTGTGCACATGGATGCCCACCTCATCTGCCAGATAGGGGTCAGGAGACCAATAGATGGGATCCCTGAGATTCCCCATTAGTACGTACCGGCACACTGTTGTCCCTTTACATGCCACCCTAAGGCCTAGTTCACACGAACGTATGGCTTTTATAGTTTTTTGCAGTCCGTTTTTCACGGATCCGTTATTCCGTTTTTGAGTTTCGTTGTGTTTCCGTTTCCTTTCCGTTTTTCCGTATGCCATGTACTGTATACAGTAATTACATCGAAAAAATTGGGCTGGCCATAACATTTTCAATAGATGGTTCAGAAAAAACGGAACGGAAACGGAAAACATACGGATGCATTTCCGTATGTGTTCCGGTTTTTTTGCGGACCCATTGACTTTAATGGAGCCACGGAACGTGATTTGCGGCCAAATATAGGACATGTTCTATCTTTCAACGGAACGGAAAAACGGAAACGGAATGCATACGGAACACATTCCGTTTTTTTTGCGGAACCATTGAAATGAATGGTTCCGTATACGGAACACAAAAAAACGGCCTGTACACCCGCAAAAAAAACGTTCGTGTGAACTAAGCCTAACATGGACAATGCACATGAGCATACACGGACAAGCACAGACCGCAAAAAGATGTTTGAGGGCTGCACAGAATGGCGTGGGGGGCTGCACGTGGCCCCTGGGCCACAGGTAGTGCACCCGTTATGCTTTGTCACAGAAGTGATTGCTGCGCACAGTCGGAGGGGCGGTGTGAACTCACCTTCAGTGTTAAAAGTAACTGCACGGCATTAGTGAAGGGGGTGGGTGCTGGAAGGTCAAAATAAGTCGCTGTTCGGAAGAAGAGCAGGTAGCTGAAGGTCCAGCCCAGTGCGAGGAAGTGACAGGATCTGACAGGGAGTAAAAGTTACAGATGAAAAGCTTCATCATTTGATACAATATATCAGGTTAGGTTAAAAAACAAACAAAAAACACTTTAGCTCAGTTTTCATCTTTAGCCTGAACTACAATCAACTTACATTAAAGGGCTTCTGTCAGCCCACTAAACCGTTTATTGTTTTTTTGTTTAATAATAATCCCTACACTGCGATCTCTTCATACATAAGTTAAATAATCATTTTTGTTCAGTAGAATTTGATAAAAAGCTATTTTTATAATATGTAAATTACCTTGCTACCAGCAAGTAGGGCGGCTACTTGCTAGTGGCAGCCGCATCCTCCGACCCTAATGACGCCCCCTCCGCATTGTGATTGACAGGGCCAGGGAACGGAATCGTTCTCTGCTGGCCCTGCCTGTTAGCATTCAAAATCTGGCGCCTGCGCTGCGGCCGTACGTATCTTCAATCTGCGCAGGCGCACTGAGAGGCGGCCACTCGCTCGGCCGCTCCATCCTCAATGCGCCGATGACGTCACATCTACACCCGGCGCAGGCGCATTGAGGATGGAGTGGCCGCCTCTCAGTGCGCCTGCGCAGATTGAAGATACGTACGGCCGCAGCGCAGGCGCCAGATTTTGAATGCTAACAGGCAGGGCCAGCAGAGAACGATTCCGTTCCCTGGCCCTGTCAATCACAATGCGGAGGGGGCGTCATTAGGGTCGGAGGATGCGGCTGCTACCAGCAAGTAGCCGCCCTACTTGCTGGTAGCAAGGTAATTTGCATATTTTAAAAATTGCTTTTTATCAAATTCTACTGAACAAAAATGATTATTTAACTTATGTATGCAGAGCTCCCAGTGTAGGGATTATTAGTAAACAAAAAAAAAACGGTTTAGTGGGCTGACAGAAGCCCTTTAAGGGTACGTCTGCCTGCCGGATCCGTCAAAATGCATGCAAACTGATGGCATTTGTCAGACGGATCAGGATCCTGATCCGTCTGACAAATGCATTGAAATGCCGGATCCGTCTCTACGGTGTCATCCGGAAAAACAGATCCGGCATTTATTTATTTCACATTTTTCACGGAATGCGCAGACCGCAAAAACAGATCCGTTTTGCCGGAACACTCGAGGCCGGATCCAGCAATAATGCACGTCAATGGGAAAATAAATGCCGGTTCCAGCATTCCGGCAAGTGTTCTGGAATTCTGGACGCAGATAAAAACGCAGCATGCTGCGGTATTATCTCCGTCCTGAAAAGGCAAAAAGACTGAGCTGAAGACATCCTGATGCATCCTGAACGGATTCCTCTCCATTCACAATGCATTAGGATAAAACTGATCAGTTCTTTTCCAGTACAGAGCCCCTAGGACGAAACTCAATGCCGGAAAAGAATAACGCTAGTGTGAAAGTACCTTACAGAGGTGCTATTAAAGAACTAAGTGCTACTGATGCTTCATTTTCTACTTCCATCTAGAACTAACTTCCCATATTCCAGTAAAAAGGTATGTCCCAACTGATTAACTGCTTCCCATATGCTGTATCAGGGCACCATTGAGACCCCTCTCTATAAGCCTGGCGGACTCACCGTGACCATATATTCCATGGCTGCCCATCCACCTGAAGAGTAAGACCTATGTCATACTATATCCCCCCTAAGCACAGCTTACCCAGCAACAACAACTGATCCCCGGGGAGTAGGAAAGCAGGAGCTTCAAACTAGAAAGGGGTCATTCACATCAGGGTTAAAAAAACAACAACTTTAGGACAGTTCTGAATTTAATATGGGCATCATCGACTGGACCCATCCCCCACACACTTTGGTCTGTGTATGCTGTCCACATTGTTCTTACTGTGTCTTATCTCAGGCAGCAGGCCTGCCATTAAAGGGGTAACCCAGAATCAGAAAAACAGGTCTGCTTTTAGTCCAAGAACAGCGCCACACCTGTCCGAGGGTTGTGTGTGGTATTGCAGCTCAGTCCATGGACAGTAGTAGCATTGTTTCTAGTAGCCATGTTTTTCTAATCATGGACAACCCCCTTAAATCCTCTGCCTACATAATATACAATTTTACTATAAGATACTTTATTTGGAACGCTCTGCCGTGTGGCCTCTCTCACCACCAGATATCTGCAGCAAGATCAAGATTAAACGCTGCCAAACTATCAAAGGATGTCACTTTTTGATTAAACTGTCCCTTTATCTTCTCTTACAATAATAATAACAAGTTAAGGGGGTTTTCTGAGACCTAAAGGGGTTCTGCAGTTTGTTAAACTGATGATCGGTGGGGGTCCGACAGGAGCGCTGCAGCTTTCTCACTGTTTACCGCAGGCCCAGTGACATCACGACTAGTATCAACTGGCCTGGGCGGGGCTAAGTTCTGTTCACTTGAATGGAGCTTAGCCCCGCCCAGGCCAGTTGATACTAGTCGTGACGTCACTGGGCCTGTGGTAAACAGTGAGAAGGCTGCGGCGCTCTAGAAGCACCGCTGCCTTCTCAAACAGCTGATCAGCGGGGGTCCCGGGTGTCGGATCCCCGCCGATCAGATGCTGATGATCTAGCCAGAGGATAGATCATCGGTTTAAACAAACTGCAGAACCCCTTTAAATACTGATGACCTATCCTCTGGGGATCAGTATCTGACTGGCGGGGGTCAGCTGTTTGAGAAGGCACTGGTGCTTGCAGTAGTGCTGGGGCTGTCTCCCAGCTTTCCCTCGGCCAGTGAGGATACGTTCATGTGTCACGTGGCCTAGGTGCAGCTGAGCCCCATTCAAGTAAATGGGCTGAGCGCGAACCCAAGCACAGCCGCTATACGATGTACAGTGCTGCGCTTGGTGAGCAGCGCTCACAGGAATAACCTACGTTTTTTCCTCGTACCGGTGTTGGGTTGCCAGCCCTGATCCCGAGCACTGTCTCTGCATGGACGCGAGCCAATCTACATTTTTCTCTTTTGTAACTTACAATATTACAGGAAAATGAGAGCAAACTGCCGGCAATATAGTCGCCGTACCTGGGTGATATTTTTGTGATAAGCCATGTCCCAAGGATAGTGATAATGGAATGCAGGATGTGGATGTTACAGGTCCCCAGCGTCACCAGCAATCCCACCGCTGCGCCACCCCACTGCTTCACATGTGGACCTGAAAATGTAAAAAGCCAAAAATGTAGAAAGCCACCCCAACATTTCTGCTAATCCTGAAGCCTCCTTGCATCAAACATATTTCCCAATGTAATATGCAGTGAAGGTGCCACCCGACTGTAAATAGGAGTATTTTAAGGACTTGGTTGTATAAATTGTAGATGCTTTACTCTGCCACTGTAGGGATTATACGGGAAGAGAAGGCTCCTCTAGATTACATGGCAGATTATCTCCGGAGATAGTTTTCCCGTATAAAACAGGGATTTGTATTTCAGTATCTCAGCGTCAGTATCTTATACTCCAGGAAATGCGTCTCCGTAATACAAAGCGTACCCCTAGGGAGACATTAGCAAAGCGGTTTTCTACAGATCTCTTCCCTTTTCGTATGCAATAAATTTGACGTCCTATTAAGTGTAGATCTTTGTGTTAGCGGAGAATTACGCGTGAACTTACTTGCATGCTTGAAGGGAAATCCTATTATTACAGAAAACAGCAGCACGGCAAGGTAGGTGATCTCGTCAGGGGACATGGTCACCCTCCTGCAAAGGAAGTGCGAATGAGAAGTCAAGGACATCGCAACAAAAAACATCACGCCATACCAGACTTGTAGACATTTAATACGAAACCCCTTCATAGACACTGGCCTGGAGCACAGGATGGTAAGGTAAGGCCTCATGCACACCACCGTATGTTTGGGCCGCACCGAACGCGGCTGGGATCAGAGCTTTGCAGATCCGTGATTTGCGGTCTGAACAACGGATATGGTCCTTTGCATAAGGCCGAAAGGATGGCACATTCTAACTGCACTTAAAGGGGTTCTGCAGATTTTTCTTACCGATGGTCTATTTATTGAAGTGAATGGGGCTGAGCTGCGCCCAGGCCAGTGATATTAGCCGTGATGTCACTGGTCCTGTGGGAAACAACGAGAAGGCCGCGGTGCTACTGCCAGCGCGGCTGCCTTCTCAAACAGCTGATCGGTGGGGGGTCCTGGGTGTCAGACCCCCGACGATCAGATGCCGATGATCTGTCCAGAGGATAAGCAGCAGAACCCCTGTAATGGAAGCTTTACTGAAAGAATAGAATTCAGTATGTTAGTCACCAGGCAACAATGATGCTCCTTGCCTGGTCAGAAGGAAAATGCTTCCTTCACGCAGTCCCGTGTAGGCGCTGCCACCCGACACTGCGCAGGCCCGTGTAGGCGCTACCACCCGACACTGCGCAGGCCCGTGTAGGCGCTGCCACCCGACACTGCGCAGGCCCGTGTAGGCGCTGCCACCCGACACTGCGCAGGCCCGTGTAGGCGCTGCCACCCGACACTGCGCAGGCCCGTGTAGGCGCTGCCACCCGACACTGCGCAGTCAGACCCAATCAATCTGATCAGAGTTCATCAAACACTTTTCATTCGGGGATTTGAAGATTGATTTCAGTACACAGATGGAAAAGGGAAGCCGGGGGCCACAGGCGGTGCAGACCCAGATAACCATGTCTGATTTTCACATTAGATGATACTGGCTTTGATTTTTTATAAAATATTTTACCTACTTTTACTTAGACCTTTTTTACCTTTCTATTACCATAATCTAGCGTATTTTTATAAGTCTCCTTGGCAGATGCATTTATTTTGACAGCCTGCCTGATTCATCAGTTGGTATGGTAACATAAATGCAAATTTCCAGCAACGCCAACACAGCAATCACATATTATAGAGAAGCATATCGGTTGCTATGAGCAACTCTACCTTCTCTTCTTTCACTAAATTTAAAGGGACAGTGCTGTCAAGGAG
Organism: Bufo bufo; assembly: GCF_905171765.1. Classification (NCBI taxonomy): domain Eukaryota; kingdom Metazoa; phylum Chordata; class Amphibia; order Anura; family Bufonidae; genus Bufo; species Bufo bufo. Next base: position 178,268,763 of record NC_053389.1, read on the forward strand.
TTTTTCAACCCCAATATTAATAGAAAACAAGGGTTTGTTTTTTTTTTTTGTTTTTTTTTAGAATATTTGTCTGTACCACTGAAAATGAAAGAGCATTTGTCATCATGTTCAACCCTATTAAACCCGGGATACTGCCTGGTAGGGTTGATCATTGTGACTAAAATAAGCCCTTTTTGCATTGGTATTACTGATGCAGAGAAATTCGAACCTTTAATTACATGTAGATGAGGTGCTTGGAGCACTGAGGGGCTGGCCTAGCTCCTTGGAGAACCGCTTTACCTCTGCCTTTCCCAGACAGATTGACAGACACTGCTCCCATGCCAGGCCCTGCAGACGACCGCTCTGATATCTTCACTGTGCTGATTTCAGGACCAGGCATCGCAGCTTCACACAGCGGTTTTTGTCCAGCCAAATCCCAGCATATTTGCCAGATAGAGGCTGAATCTCCCCCATACCCCATTATAGTCAATGAGGCCGGCGGGCATTCCGGTAACATCTACCAATGCCGGATCCAGAGAGCTCTCTGCCAGAACAGCCTTCCAAAACCACTAACAGCAGTGTGAAAAAAGCCTAATATGCTTTAATTGTTCCCCCCCCCCCCCCCCAAGCGAAATAGGCACCGGAAGCTCATGGCTGGAGTACGGATTCTCCTGCAGCCGTACAGGTAGGAGCTCCATGGCACATCACTCCTCTGCCTGTACCAGCACTGCTCTGCTAAGCCTCCATTCACATGTCCGTAATAATGGGTCCGCAGGTGCGAACCCATTCATTCTCTATGGGGACGGAATGGATGCGGAGACCACACTATGTACTCTCAGCATTTGCATTTCCGGAGCGCGCCCCCGATCTTCCGGTCCGCGGCTCAGGAAAAAAAATAGAACATGTCCTATTCTTGTCCACAATTAGTCGGCAGTGTCATGCTCCACCCCCTCGGGCCCCGCATATCACAGTATCAGATGTTCCTGGACCGTTCCGTTATAAGCGTTGTCTCATGGTAAACACTTATAGGGGAAGTAATCGGTGGGGCCCCTGCTAATAATGAGAATGGGAGCCCCGTGCTCCCCCATTTGAATGGTCTCCATTTAATTCGATGGGACTGCTGGGGATGGCTGATCCCAACCGCCTCATGAAGATGGAGGCACATTGGAGAGGTGGGCGGTGCGCGGCTCTGCCCGCTTTATTCCAGAAACACAGAGCAAGCGTTCTACTTCCACCCCTCCGTCAATTCTCCGCCTGGATGTGGCAGCGACCATCTCATCAGATGGATTAGTGGTCAGAGTCAGTTCTCGACAAAGGAGCAGGTCCCATAAATATCTGCAGGGGAATATCCCTTTGGGCTGGGGCTAAGCGGTGATCTTGGCCACGGCCCCCGTCACATGACCACAGTGTAGCATCACAGCCACCGAACTGTATGGGGTCTCATCAGGACTCCCAGGATTTAAAAAAATCCAACACTGCTGCGCGACCCCCATTACATTCTATGGCTGCACAACCGTCTTTAGTCGTGTGCCAGGTGTCCCAGGCAGTACCGTCGTGTAGCCCCCTCCGAATTACGTCATGCAGAACATAAGACATCACCTGTACATATGCGATCCCATAGGCTGACGCGCAGTATAGCGCAATACCGCGCTTGTTTTCTGCCTCGCACGAAGTCGTATAATGTCACGTTCTTACATGCGTATAACTGCAGGCATTTTACTATGATCTGGAAAAGTGGCACGCCCCCGCGATACTGGCCTTGCAATAAAGTGGACTAAATGGCGTGTCTGTGGCACCAGTAAACCTGCCCCATACATAAAGGATACTTTATACAGAGTTAATAACTACACATCATACATATCATTAAACTTTATAATGATGATAATACATTGATTGAAATATTGTAATGAGGGGGAGCGGTGGTCTCCAGCAGGGCTGCTCTGTCCCCCTATAGCCAGCGGCAGAGCCCATTACTGCTCGCTGTAGCATGCCTTCACCTGTGACACTACACAAACGTGTCCGGTGCTGCGCTCACCTTACCTTAGAAAGCGTAGGGCTGTGGGCTCGGATTGTTTAACGAGGAACCATTCATTACACAGCGGAGGGAACAACAGGGAAACGACACACTGTCACCGCCAACCACCCCGTCTCTGCATGGGATGTGCCGCTTCCTGGTGACCTCATCAGCCCCACCTCACATCCTCAGCGGCGATTGGAAGATGCTTGGCGACGCCGTGTGGTGATTGGCTGACCGTCCATCACTCAAGTTCTAAGGGGCGGGAGACATGGGTTGTGCGTCCCTTAACTCTTTTGTGTGTCTCTTAACTCTTTCAGCGCCGCAGCTGATTTTACACTAGTAACTACAGTGGGAAGAGCAAAGTACATGTGGCTGGGACTTGTACGGCTCCCTGACTGTCACCGCAGGACTTTGCCGTGTAAAGCTCATAGATGGGCAGGGAGGTTCTCATCAAATATCCAACCATTGGAATAGTCTGGCAGAGAATTAGACCTCACTATATGTTCTGTTAGCGTTTGATTTGGGCTTCCCTTGTGGAGTTTCTCTACCCTCAGGGATGAATGGATCATGTGGAAACCCTGTCTCTGAGGCCCCAAGCCAAGCAATGTCTGGGGCCCCCATGGCACCACTAACTCTTCCTCTTCTCAGTAGTGCAGCCTGGGCAGCTTGTATTTCGGCTCTATGCTGCCCTAGGCCCCTTTAGTGCTCACCCCCTATTAGTTTGGCTATTGACTTCATGGTACATAGTAATTCCCTAAAATGATTGTGACCACGTGGTTCAAAAACGCACTTGGTTTTACTGTAAGGCCTCTTGCACACGAACCCTTCAGGTTTTTTTTTTGCGAACCGTATACGGAAACATTCATTTCAATGGGTCCGCAAAAAAAAAACAGAAGCTACTCCGTGTGCATTCCGTTTCCGGATTTCCTAAGATGCCTAAGGCCTCAGCCACACGAACGTATTTTTTTTCCGTGTCCGTTCCGTTTTTTTTGCGGACCATATATGAAACCATTAATTTCAATAGGTCCGCAAAAAAAAGATGGAAGTTACTCCATGTGCATTCCGTATGTCCGTATTTCCGTCCTGCAAAAAAATGTCCTATTATTGTCCGCATTATGAAAGAGGATATTACTGTTCTATCAGGGGCCAGTTCTGCAAAATACAGAATGCACACGGACGTCATCCGTATTTTTTGTGGATCCGTTTTTTGCGGACCACAATCTACATACGGTCGTGTGCATGAGGCTGAACTCGTTCACATGACCGTGCTGTTTTTTGCCTTCCGCTAATTACGGAACCGCAAAAAACGGATGCCGCCCGTGTGCCTTCTGCAATTTGCGGAACGGAACAGAAGGTCCATTATAGAAATGCCTATTCTTGTCTGCAAAATGGCCAAGAATAGGACAGGACTCATAATTTTTGCCACGGAACGGAACAACATTTGCGGACCCATTGAAATGAATGGTTCCGTATACAGACCATATGCGGAACGCAGAAAATGGCCCGTATACGGAACGCAAAATACGTTTGTGTGAACGAGCCCTAAGGCTGAGTTCACATTTCAGTTCTTTGATCAGTTATTTCCATCAGTTAGGGCTCATTCAGATGTGGATCCGTTTTTTTGCGGTTTAGATGCAGACATATTCACTTCTATGGGGCCCTTTTCTTCTGTTCTACGGCTCCACAAACTTGTCAGTGAAGATCAGGATGTGGCCCCATTGAAGTCTATGGGTTCACAAAAATGCAGAATGCAATCCGTCTGAATGAGCCCTTATTGTGAGCCAAAACCCATGGTGAAGCCTACACAGAGATAAGATATAAGGGCTCATGCACACAACCGTTGTTGTTTTGCAATCCGTTTTCCACGGATCCGTTGTTCCGTATCTGAGGTTTTTTTTCTGCTCTGATTTAAAGGGGTTGTCCCGGTTCAGAGCTGAACCCGGACATATCCCCATTTTCACCCAGGCAGCCCCCCTGACTTGAGCATCGGAGGAGTTCATGCTCCGATGCTCTCCTTTGCCTGGCACTAAATTGCGCAGGGCAAAGGCATTTTTTGGAGATCCGGTGACGTACCGGACTCTCCATGGGGATGCCAGGAAGCCCGGTGACATCACCGGCACTGATGGGCGGGATTTAGCGATGCCCTAGCCAGTAAAACGGCTAAAGCACGCCCATCAGAGCCGGTGACGTCACCGAACACACTGCCGCCCGGCAGTGTATTATGATAAACAAAAGAGCCCTTGCCCTGCGCGATCTAGCGCAGGGCAAGGGAGCGCATCGGCGCATGAAATGGAACGTTACCCATTCTGGTGCACTCCGTTCCCTTCAGTTCTGTCTCCATTGACAATGAATGGGGACAAAACCTATCGGATCTCAACAGCGGAAAGGGAAAGCGCAGATGTGAAAGTAGCCTTACAAATACTGACCAAATATTGACTATGTAAAACAGACCTAGAGCTCATGTACACGACCGTGTGCTGGCCGGGCCCGTGCTGCGGACCGCAAATTGCAAGTAAAACGTAAAAAAAACTATATGTATTTAGTATCATTGTAATCGTATTGACCCAGAGAATAAAGATATTATGTTATTTATACCGAAAAATGAATGCCATAAAATTTATAATGTGGCAGTGGCAATATTGCTGTTTTTCCCATCTCTCTCCCAGAAAGAGTTAATAAAAGTTAATCAGAAAGTTATGTGTGCACCAAAATGGCGCCTTTAAAAACTACAACTTGTCTGACAAAAAACAAGCCCTCGTAAAGCTATATAGACGGAAAAATAAAAAAGTTATAGCTCTTGGAATGTGACGATGAAAAAAGGAAGAAAAACAATTGGTCAGTAAGGCCCAAAACAGGCTGGTCACTAAGGGGTTAAAAAATCAGCGCGGAATCCATGCGTTTTTTATTTTCAGCATGAAAAACCATGCAGTATTTGACGCTTTTTTTGGCGCCAACTTTTTTTTTAACCAATAGGTGTTCACTTCATTACAAAGCATTTTCAGCTTGAGGTTTTTGAGGTGGATCTGTGCCAGAAAACTGCGTATGTGGATTAGGTCCGGATGCGCTGCGAATGCGTTCAGTGAAAAATGCGCGATTTCGCAAACAAAGTCATTCAGTTTTGTCTGCGATTGCGTTCAGTTGTTCAGTTTTTATCGGGCACGCTCAATGCGATTTAGGCCCCTTTCACACGAGCGAGTATCCTGCGCGGGTGTAATGCGCACGGAATCCGGACTCTTTCATTTCAATGGGGCTGTGTACATGTGCGTTCGTTTTCACGCATCACTTGTGTGTTGCGTGAGAATCGCAGTATGTTCTATATTCTGCCATTTTTTACGCAACGCTGGCCCCATAGAAGTGAATGGGGCTGCGTGAAAATGCGTTTTTCACGGATGGTTGCTAAGAGATGTTGTTTTTATAACTTCAGTTTTTTTTACTGCGCACGTGCAAAACGCATTAAATCGCATTTCACCCGTGCGATAAAAACTGGGAGTTTTAGCTCTGATTTTGCCCCAGGATAGTTCATGCTGCTTCGTTTTGTACACGTGTAAAAAAAAAAATGAACGGGAGACTGTTTTGAGGTGTTTTTTTGAAGCTCCAAAATCAGCGCCCTTAGGCCTCATGCACATGAACGTATTTTGTTTCCGTGTTCGTTCCGTTTTTTTGCGGATAGGATGCGGACCCATTAAATTTAATGGTTCCACAAAAAATGCGGACAGCACGCGGTGTGCTATCCGCATGTCCGTTTCGTAGCCCCGCAAAAAAAATATAACATGTCCTATTCTTGTCCGTTGTAGGCATTGTTACAATGGATCCGCAAAAAAAAATGGATGGCATAACGGATGTGATCAGTTTTTTTTTGCGGACCACAAAACACATACGGTCGTGTGCATGTAGCCTTATGCTGTGTATTTTCCACATGAAAATCTGCATGTAATATGCACCGTGTGCATATATTCTAACAACCCTATTGAAGTCCATGGGGAAAAACCACAATACATCAGCCACGGAGCCACACAAACAATTGACGTGCGGCGGATTTTAAAAGCCGCACTGCAGGTCAATTCCTGTTCTTCCAAAATCAGCACCATGTACATGAGATTTGGAAGATCTCATTGGGGGAAGATTTACTAAGCATGTTGCACCAGAATGATGGCGTAAAATGCGCCACAAAGAATGGTGTTTTGATTTGCGCCATTTTCACCCTAAAGAATGCATCACGCCAGAAATTGCTTATAAATGTCAAAATGGGCGGGGCTATCAAATTGGCTCATATTACGCCTCATTATCATCCTCTTATCGGCAGAAATGACAATTAAGCCGGCTTATGTGGTGGTGTTTTGTGTAAAATGTCGCATCTACTGCAGAAAAAAAGTCTCCCTGTGTCATCCATGTTTCACAGACACCGCACAGCAGAAAATACATTTCATAGGATACGGAATACACAAGGAGTGAGCGATTCTGCATGTGGGCTGCAAAAAAAAGGACAAAAAATATGATCGTGTGCATGAGCCCTAATGGTCTGTGAAACACAGATGAAACTTGGATACCATCCGTATTTTTTACGGACCCACAGACTATAATGGGTGGGATGGATCCATGAACACAGACAAAATAGAGCATGCAAATATTAGAACAAAAGTATAGGACGGCTCACCCCTGTGATGGTGATGTATAGGTGCTCCAAACTAGTGCGACACCCTACTCACCAAGTTAAACAAATGTATAGATAGTGAATGGGCACTCTGATAGATGGAGTCACATATAGAATAGAATCAATAACACATTTATTTAAATCACACAATGTTATATCACTATTAGTGTTGGCTATAAAAATCCTGACATAAATAAAAAGCAGAAAATCGACATATGCATATGTATAAAAAATGGAAATAAAATGTTATCAATACAATGTAAGTAGTTGATGTCGGATCCAGAAATAAAAAATGGGCATTATTAGCACATTATAAAATCTGGCAAATGTTAGCGCATTATAATATCAACACAATTGTTATATAAACTCTGTTGAAAAAAGACCTCTGGTATGTTGAGACAATGAATGTTAATGTTCATACAAAAAGGGATCCAAAATTCCTTAAAAAGTGGATATAAGGTGATAGTACTATCGTTGTACAAGCTCACATTTGTTTGTCACAGACAATGATGATAATTCTTTCTTGTTTCACAGTAATATATGTCTGTCGATGATATCACATGAATGATTACACACAGATGGTTTGTAAATAATGATATTTGATATTTCCAAGATAGATCTTAGTTCTTGATAAATAACAGCAGGTAGTTGTTACATAGATTTTGGTAAGCTCTCGGTATGAGCAGCTATTGCTCACAGTTAGCAGCCTCGGTTCGTGGCGTCCCACGTGCTGTCCTTATATGGTGAGCTTACCTGCTGTTAAAGATTTTTCTTACGGTTTGTGTACCGAATCTTTAATGTTTCTGCTGGAACATGGCTGTGTAAAGCTATAACACACGCGGTCCCGATATTTCGGCTGATTGTATAGTCAGCGAGATTCCTTTTGGCGTTCCACGTGTCTCCAAGTCTGTGGAGCCTCAGTGTTTGCTGAGATAACGGCTGTATGCCGGTTGTTTTCAGAGTGGCAAACTCGGGATTCCGCCAGTGGATCTCTTTGGTCATATGTCGGACAACATCAATCAGATGGTCCACAAGTGAAGCGCTTCACCAAAGAGATCCACTGGCGGAATCCCGAGTTTGCCACTCTGAAAACAACCGGCATACAGCCGTTATCTCAGCAAACACTGAGGCTCCACAGACTTGGAGACACGTGGAACGCCAAAAGGAATCTCGCTGACTATACAATCAGCCGAAATATCGGGACCGCGTGTGTTATAGCTTTACACAGCCATGTTCCAGCAGAAACATTAAAGATTCGGTACACAAACCGTAAGAAAAATCTTTAACAGCAGGTAAGCTCACCATATAAGGACAGCACGTGGGACGCCACGAACCGAGGCTGCTAACTGTGAGTAATAGCTGCTCATACCGAGAGCTTACCAAAATCTATGTAACAACTACCTGCTGTTATTTATCAAGAACTAAGATCTATCTTGGAAATATCAAATATCATTATTTACAAACCATCTGTGTGTAATCATTCATGTGATATCATCGACAGACATATATTACTGTGAAACAAGAAAGAATTATCATCATTGTCTGTGACAAACAAATGTGAGCTTGTACAACGATAGTACTATCACCTTATATCCACTTTTTAAGGAATTTTGGATCCCTTTTTGTATGAACATTAACATTCATTGTCTCAACATACCAGAGGTCTTTTTTCAACAGAGTTTATATAACAATTGTGTTGATATTATAATGCGCTAACATTTGCCAGATTTTATAATGTGCTAATAATGCCCATTTTTTATTTCCGGATCCGACATCAACTACTTACATTGTATTGATAACATTTTATTTCCATTTTTTATACATATGCATATGTCGATTTTCTGCTTTTTATTTATGTCAGGATTTTTATAGCCAACACTAATAGTGATATAACATTGTGTGATTTAAATAAATGTGTTATTGATTCTATTCTATATGTGACTCCATCTATCAGAGTGCCCATTCACTATCTATACATAAAATAGAGCATGCGTCTGTACTAAAACAGCGATGTATGAATGCACACATTGAATGTGCACTTTGCATATGTTTTCCATGTGGAGATCGACCTGCCGTGCGGATTTTGAAATCTCCAGCATGCTAGTAACACATGCGGATCCTGGCTGCAGGTTATGGCTTCTGTGAGTAGAATGTATGGGCTCCCAGGAGAATTCCCAGAGGCATGTGATCACAACCTACGTCCACCACCCCAACATCCCTAAGGCCTTATTCACACAGGGCTCAGTGCCCATATTGTGGAAGGTAAACGGCCGGTCAACGGTTGTGGTGTGGACACGGACCCGTTGACTTGAATGGTTCCGCAATCCACAACATACGACCAAAGATAGGACTTCACCTATTTTTGGCAGAGCGGAGGCACAGCTCGGAAGTTAGTGTTGAGCGAACTTGTGTTTTAAGTTCGGCGTCTAAAGTTCGGGTTATCGAAGAATCGCGTTATGGATTCTAAATTATGGTCCGTGGTAGCGAAAATTCATAACGTGATTCTTCGATAACCCGAACTTTAGACTTCGAGCTTAAAACACAAGTTCGCTCAACACTACTCAGAAGCACTTGGGCCCCTTTCACACGGGCGAGTATTCCGCGCGGATGCGATGCGTGAGGTGAACACATTGCACCCGCACTGAATCCAGACCCATTCATTTCTATAGGGCTGTGCACACGAGCGGTGATTTTCACGCATCACTTGTGCGTTGCGTGAAAATCGCAGCATGCTCTATATTGTGCGTTTTTAAAGCAACGCAGGCCCCATAGAAGTGAATGGGGTTGCGTGAAAATTGCAAGCATCCGCAAGCAATTGCGGATGCGGTGTGATTTTCACGCATGGTTGCTAGGAGACGATCGGGATGGGGACCTGATCATTATTATTTCCCCTTATAACATGGTTATAAGGGAAGATAATAGCATTCTGAATACAGAATGCATAGTAAAATAGGGCTGGAGAGGTTAAAAAATGAAAATAAAATGATTAAACTCGCCTCATCCACTTGTTCGCGCAGCCCGGCTTCTCTTCTTTCTTCTTTGAGGAACTGGGAGAAAAGGACCTTTGGTGATGTCACTGCGCTCATCACATGGTCCATCACCAAATGTCCTTTTCCTCCCAGGTCATCAAAGAAGAAGACAGAAGAGAAGCCGGGCTGCGCGAACAAGTGGATGAGGTGAGTTTAATTATTTATTTATTTTTTAACCCCTCCAGCCCTATTGTACTATGCATTCTGTATTCAGAATGCTGTTATTTTCCCTTATAACCATGTTATAAGGGAAAATAATAAAATCTACACAACATCGATCCCAAGCCTGGACTTCTGTGAAGAAGTCCGGGTTTGGGTCTGGGTACCAAACATGCCGATTTTTCTCACGCGCGTGAAAAACGCATTAAAACGTTTCTGCATTCACGCGGAAAAATCACACATTTTGCCACGACGAAGCTGCACCCTATCCGGCCCTCACACGCGACGCCCGTGTGAAAGAGGCCATAGAAGTGAATGGGGCTTCAGTGAAAAACTCATTGCATCCGCAAGCAAGTGCGGGTGCGATGCGTTTTTCACTGATGGTTGCTGAGAGATGTTGTTTGTAAACATTCAGTTTTCTATCACGCGCGTGAAAAACGCATCAAAACGCATTGCACTCGCGTAGAAAAAACTGAACGCAATTGCAGACAAAACTGACAGAACTTGCTTGCAAAATGGTGCGAGTTTCACTGAACGCATCCGGACCTAATCCGCAACGCCCGTGTGAAAGAGGCCTTACACTACTAATTTAACAACTTGTTGCAGACAGTTTCTGAAATGAATATCTCTATTTACCTCACCTGAAAACCTATCCCTGATGACGTATTCATAACCCCCATGACTTCTACATCTCCTTACACGAGAACTAGTGATCCCTATTCTTTCTAACCATAAAAATGGAGGACGTTCCCTTTCCCCGGCGACAGAACCAACAGCTGAAGCTACGCCCCGACGCAGGGAGATGACTGACCAAATGGGGCGTGGTTTACACGGCTATATATAAGCGGCGGCAGCGGGCGTGTCCTTCCTTTTCCTCGAGCGGCCCGGTGAGTGAGGCTGAGCTGTGGAGGGAGAACGCGCTCTTTTGAGCCGCCCGAGCAACTGATCTTTGTCGACAAACATAACCAAGCGCCCTGTTCTCCTCTCTCCATGTAGTCCTGTTGTTCTTCTGGTTATCGTCAGCCGGCCGCGTGCTTTTCTTCTTACACCGCCATCTTTGCGCTGGGCTTGCTGCCGCGTGTGCGCTGTGCTGTATGTGACTGCTCATTAGTGGACAAGGGGCATCTGAAATGTCGGCGGACTTCAGCGCAGTTTGGGCTTTAGGCGGTTTGCTAGCGATTTGTCCTACAAGAAGCATGAGACCTTAGTAGTGTGAACTTGGACCAGGCTGATGTTCTAGTCCCACAGTGTAGACTGGATTCCCTGCCTAATTCTGGGTGATCTGATCAGTCACTGGGGGAAAAAACGCCTATAGAAAAAGGTGCTTTGGATTTCAGGTTTTGTGCAGGAAAGCTGCGGATAAGTTACTGTTAGCTACAATGGAGCTGATGCATCCATACAGATTCCCCTGTAGGCTTCAGTGACAATCCAGAACTTGGCTGTGTGACCAGGGACTTAACAGAGCTGTCAGAGTAGCTTGTGAGATCTGAAAGATCTGTCAGATTGTGTAATTGGCTCCGTGTATATGAACTGATCAGGGTCTTTTACCTAACCCCGGTGTCTTAGGCTAGGTCTACACGACGACAATAAATTGCAACTACACTGCAACACTTGACGCGCGGCAATTTTTATAATCTATGGTGTGCTGCGACGTGACAGTCTCTGAAAAATCCATCTCGACGCCATAGACTATCATTATAAAAATTGTCGTGCGACAAATGTCATCATGTAGACCTAGCCTTAAGCGGAGCTTTGATGGTTGCTATGCTGCTGGGGGCTGAACATAATTTGGGCAGATGTGCATCTTTTTAAATTAGACTTATTCTCCACCAGTCCTTGAGTCCAGTTTGAAGTCTAGCCTGTTCCCTGATGGGAATAGATGTCAGATGTCCTTTGTTCCTGGCCAGCGTCAAGAGCAGCATGAAGGCGCATGAGCTTCAAAATATTGTTGCTCGGACGTTTAAATAGTCTTGTGACTTTTTACGCCAAAAACTGGTGTAGCAATCTTTGTGACCCCCACTGTGTTTAAGCTTTCCATCGTTAAGATTGAGGGCCCCCTTTAAAAGCTTGGTGGCGGGCTACCACCAAAGTGTTATGGAGGGCATGTTCTGAGTGTAGGCTGTCAGTATCTTGGACCTGCATAATCCTATCAAGAGAATCTGTCACTGATTCTGGGCAGTAGTACTGAACATGAGGACTCCAGATAGCCCCTCCTGTTACCTCACTGTCAGAACTCAAACCTGCACGGAAATAGTCTGGACTCCTGCGAGCGTGTCCTGCAGTCTTGGCAATGCTGATGGTGGAAGATCGAAGGAGGCAGTTGGAATATGGTGATCTGGACTCCTTTTGTGTAGGACTACTCATGTATTTCTGCAGTTTATAGTCAAAGATCGTGATAAGACTCCCTATCAGGATAGTTTCACATGAGCATATGTAGTCCAGGAAATATGGTTTGTGTGATTGTCACACTTGGACCTTCATGGCTCTGCCTCTGCTGACCAGTAGGGATCTAAGGTGTTTAGAGTTCAAGCCCAACTGTAGGTCTACTATCCTCCCCTCACAGCATCATTGGGTTATAGCATCATAAATCACTCAGTCAATCAAGGTCAGTCTGTCCATGAAATGTGGGCTTCATATGGACTATTTCCCAGACCGCACACTTGTGAACTGGCTGGAAAGGATGGTTTGGGATAGATGTTGAGCCATGCCAATGCATGCTGTGTCCATTGTATTTTCTGACCAGTGTATGGTTTCTTTGACAGGCAAATAGCCCAGGATGCCCGTTGCCAGAAGCTGGGTGTGTCGAAAGACATATGTTACCCCGCGACGTCCTTTTGAGAAGTCGCGGTTGGACCAGGAGTTAAAGCTCATTGGTAAGTATGATCAACCACTTGTTCTTCAAGAGCCGTGCGTCAAGCCTTTTTTTAAAAATACACTGCACTTTGTCCCTTAGGTGAATATGGGCTTCGTAACAAACGTGAGGTGTGGAGGGTGAAATTCACTCTTGCCAAGATTCGCAAAGCTGCCAGAGAACTGCTGACTCTGGATGAGAAAGATCCCAAGCGTTTGTTTGAAGGTATGTTAGATATGGAGGGACCCTGGTGACTAACAACCTGCTGCCTCTGGCCCTGTGACAGCACTTCAGCCTCTCCATTGTATTCTGTCTAAAGTTGTAGATTAGGTCTACTTTCACACTCTCGTTTTGGCTTTCCATTTGTGAGATCCGTTCAGGGCTCTCACAAGCGGTCCAAAACGGATAAGTTTGCATTCTAATGCATTCTGAATGGAAAAGGATCAGTTCAGTCTCCAGCTTTGGAGACGGACACCAAAACTCTGCTTGCAGCGTTTTGGTGTCCGTCTGATGAAACTGAGCCAAACTGATCAGTCATGGCACACAATGTAAGTCGATGGAGACGGATCCGTTTTCTATGACAGTCTGGCCTAATAGAAAACGCATCCGTCCTCCATTGACTTTCAATGGTGTTCAAGACGGATCCGTCTTGGCTATGTTAAAGATGATACAAACTGATCTTTTCTGAATGGATGCAGATGGGTGTATTATCTGAACGGATCCGTCGCACAAAAACTTGAGTGACAGTAGCCTAACCTGTGTAGAACTTGTTTGAGGGATATCCATTTGCGTTTATCCACAATTTGGTTCTGCCCCAATACTTGGTTTTAAGTGGTTTTTATTTTTCCCCCAATAGGTAATGCCCTGCTTAGGCGTCTGGTGCGCATTGGTGTGTTGGATGAGGGGAAGATGAAGCTCGATTACATTCTGGGCTTGAAAATTGAAGATTTCTTGGAGAGGCGTCTTCAGACCCAAGTGTTCAAGTTGGGTTTGGCCAAATCCATCCATCATGCTCGTGTATTGATCAGACAGAGGCACATCCGGTAAGTCACTGTGCCCTAATGTTTCCATGATGAGACATCTTTTTTGCATTTAATTCTAGTTAACTTTTTTTTTTAGTTGCAGCAAAGACTCATCTGCATGAATCCACTTCACTTGCCTTATAAAGATCAGATTCTGACAAATATTCACATTTCCATAGCTGATCAATCACTGTTAGGCCTCTTGCATACGACCATATGTATTTTGCGGTCTGCAAAAAAGTGACATCTGTGTGCATTCCGTATCTAACGAAACAGCTGGCCCTTCATAGAACAGTACTCTCGTCTGTAATGCGGGCAATCATAGGACATGTTCTATTATTTTGTGGTAATGGACATACGGAAATGGAATGCACACGGAATAACTTAATTTTTTATTTGTCGACCCATTCAAGTAAATGGTTCCGCATACGGTCCGCAAAAAAAAGGAAGTGACACGGAAAGAAAATACGTTTGTGTAAGAGTCCTTAGGCTACATTCACATGACCGTATGAATGAGTCCGCATCCGTTCTGCAATTTAGCGGAACAGGTGTGGATCCACAAAACACCACGTTTGTGTGAATGTAGCCTTAGGGGGATGGGAGAGTGAAACTTGGCTTGTGCATGTTCCCAGATTTGCAATGACTGCAGTTAATTGTCTGCCAGTATTTTATCCCCGCTTATGTTGACCTATTATCTGAATGTTACATAAAGTATGCTTTTGGTCTTGCCTTAGCACATGGAACAGTCCTTGAAATGGAGACTTGACTCAGCAAGGTCACTTTGGCTCTGTCCATACACCTTGTCATCTAGCACTTACTGGTGGAGACCCAACTGGTTCCTGCACTCTGGGCATGAAGCGTTGATTTCGGCAAGGTCACTTTGGCCCTGGCCATACACCTTGTGAAGGGTTCTTTTGTATGCCCCGAGTTTATACTGGCATTTCATTCCTTATAGTACAGGTAATTTTCAAGTGGTATGATTCAAGAGATGTGTGGCCTTCAGAGTCCTTGTAGCGAGACTGGTTAGTTGCTAAAACCACAAGTAGAACAAAAATCAAAATGATGGTAAACCCTACACTTGCTGAACGCAGAGTAGATACAGATGAATCAAACTTTAACCATAAATTGCGGCTGGTTGACGATGTGAAGCTAAAGCTTTGTCACTTTACATGATGACTTTAACGTGCTTGGCACATTTCCTTACTGGCCTCTACTACCTTGATAAGTTGACTGGCTCAATTACTGCACAGCAAATGAGGGATTAGATTGCTCACAGGTCAGCAGATCATTGATATGGTGAAGTAATTAATGCTGTTTCTCCTACAGTGTCCGCAAGCAAGTGGTCAACATCCCATCTTTCATTGTGCGCTTGGATTCCCAAAAGCACATTGACTTCTCTCTGCGCTCACCATACGGTGGTGGACGTCCTGGCCGTGTTAAGAGAAAGAATGCCAAGAAGGGACAAGGTGGTGCCGGAGGTGGAGATGATGAAGAGGAAGATTAAACTGTAAATTGGGCTTCCCAACACCATCTGGGATGTGTAGTGAAGAGTTGTAAAATAAACTTGGTTTAACAACCTGTTTTTTCTTAATTCATTGACTGATCTGTGACCGAGTTGGGCCAACTATAAATGATTCAAATGTCAGAGGTTCTTGGTAAATCACTGATAGTGGAGAAAGGGACCTTTTTTAATCCTTTGAGTTTGTGTAATTGTACATTTAATTTATTTGTAATTCTTTTTGAATTCACTTCTGCCTTTGGCTGGAAAATCTGCCTTAGGCTGCTTTCACACTGGCGTTTCTGGGTCCGCTTGTGAGATCCGTTTCAGGGTTCTCACAAGCAGCCCAAAATGGATCAGTTCAGCCCCAAAGCATTCTGAATGGGTAAGGATCCGTTCAGAATGTATCAGTTTGCCTCCGTTCAATCTCCATTCCGCTCTGACGACGAGGAGCCAAACGGATCCGCCCTGACTTAAATTATAAGTCAATGGGGACGGATCCGTTTTCACTGACACAATATGGTGCAATTGAAAACTGATCCGCCTCCCATTGACTTTCAGTATAATGCAAACAGATCCGTTCTGAACGGATACAAGCGTTTGCATTATAGGTGCGGATCTGTCTGTGCAGATACCAGATGGATCCGCACCTAATGCAGGTGTGAAGGTAGCCTTAACCCAAAACTGAACCTACCCTTGTGTTAAGCACTGATAAATAACTCATTACTAGGTATGAGCGAATCTACTTCAGATGAAACATCCGAAGTCTATTTGCATAAAACTTCGTTCTAATACTGTACAGTATTAGAATGTATTGGCTCCGATGAGCTGAAGTTATTGCTTTGCAAAGTCTTGCGAGACTTCGTGCAATAACTTCAGAAATTTATTTTTTATTTTTTTCCCCAAACTGGTTCGGTTCCAAGTTACCACTTGGAACTGAACCTGAGTACTAAGTGGTACCAAGGTAACTTGAAACTCTGGTTATCTATGGGTTTTGCAGTTTTTAAAAAAATTTAGTTATTTTACCAGAATACCCCTTTAAGCCCCTGGTGCCTGCTATTTTATGCAGCAGACACCTGGAGGTCTTTCCGCAGGAGAGCTGCACTCCTGGGGACTGAATGGCTTCTTGGTGCTAAGATTGAGGAGCTGTTAACTTTGTGGCAGCTTTGGGCGTTTGGTAGGCCTCCCATAGGCACATGGCAAGTCCCCGATAAATCGCAACAGTAATTGCTTCTCGCATATACTGCAATGAATCTAAAAATTGCATTTTTAAAGTGGACCTTTCACCGATCCTGACATTGTGAACTAAGTATCATACTTAGTTCACAATGTCAGTACACCTTGCCAATACAGCAGCGCCCAGGGATCTCACTGCACTTATTATCCCTGGGCGCCGCTCCGTTCTCCCGGTATGTCCGGGGACTTGGTTATAGTAGGCGGAGACTTAGGGGACTTTGTTATAGTAGGTGGAGTCTGCTGTAGCGCTGGCTAATCAGAGCTCAGTCTGGGAGGTTTTTCTCCCAGGCTGAGCTCTGCCATGCGATTGGCCAGCGCTACAGCAGACTCCGCCTACTATAACCAAGTCCCCAAACATACCGGAGGACATAACGGGAGAACGGAGCAGCGCCCAGGGATAAGTGCAGTGAGATCCCTGGGCGCTGCTGTATATGTCATGATACTTAATTCACAATGTCAGGATTGGTGAAAGGTCCTCTAAGTCCAGCTCTGGAACAACACAGCTGTCTATTTTGTAGTGAGCAGATGTGTAGATTTGGCACTGGAGGTACAATGAAACAGCTGGTTGGTGGGGCATCTGATCTGATATTGATTATCAGTATCAAAATTTTGGAGAACCCTGTAAGTCCGGTCTCCTCACTACCCAAACTAAAGTCTGTACACTGCATCCATCAAACCTATTGGGCCTTGTTGGAATTTACTCAAACACACTGGAAGTTTTGACCTGTTTAAGCAAGTTCAGTTTCCTAAACTTTCCAGATGCACATGCTTAAAAGGGTTTTCCAGGATTTTGTTTTTTAACTGATGACCCTTTCTTTTGCATAGGGCATCAGTACCTGATTGGTGGGCATCCAACACCCACTGATCAGCTGTTTCGGCAAGGCAGTGGTGCTCCTGTGAGCGCTGCAATCTTCTTGCAGCTTGCCAAGTATAGCACCATACATTGTATAGCAGCTGTGCTTGGTATCAGGCTCATCCCAATTCACTTGAATTGGGCTGAGCTGCTCCTAGGCCAGGGAACGGCAACCTCTGGCACTCCAGATGTTCTGAAACTACAACATTCAGAATGCTCAATTCACTTCTTTGGGAGTTGTGAACAGCTGAGCATGTTTGCATGCTGGGAGTTGTAGTTTCACAGCAGCTGGAGTGCCAAAGGTTGCTGTTCCCTGTCCTATATAATGTGACAGATGGATGTGTCACTTGGCCTAGGAAAAGCAGAGAGAAGTATTGGCACCCACAGGAGCACCTCTGCCTTCTCACAGCTAATCGGCGGGGATCCCAGTTGTCGCACCTCCACCAATCCAGATACTGATGACCTATCCTGACAGTGATTCTTCACAGCACTGTAGGATTTGCCATTTCAGGAAAAACATTGGTTGAAACAGCTGATTGGCACAGATGCTGGCAGTTGGCCCCCACTGATCTGATATTGATAACCTATCCTGAGGCTAGATTATCAGTATAGCAAAAGCAGAGAACCCCTTTAATACTCACACATTGAACGAGGTCAATATTCTGCAAATTACACCAGTTAAAAGGGTGTCCAGAATTTTGCCTCATCTGGTATATGAACAGTAGTTCTAACTTTTTTGACTTTACCAGACAGGTAATCAGGTGATATTTTGGCAGAAAGTCAAAGTTAGAACTACTGTTCATATACCAGATGAGGCAAAATGTCTAATGTGCAAACAGAAATCGAAGGTTCTGCTTTCCCTGCCATCGTGTGTGCGCGCGCGGCTATGCAGGTTGGCTTGTCTGTGCCCACTGCAAAGTAAGGTGAAAGGTAAAAGAATGAATGGACTTTCCTTCCTAAGGTTTGTGGTGACAGACTACTGGAGGGGGAAGCGACTCTATAGAATGGGAGGTTTTAGAGTTGTTGAAGTTCTGATACCAGTTCCTAGTGGACAGGAGGGAGAAGGGTTTTATTCTCTCTGGCGAGAAAACCCGACTGTTCTTACAGAACAATTATAAATGTAAAAAAGCTAAACTGTTTCTTGCGCTGAAAAAAATTCAAAATAGAGACTAAGATCGTCTATAAATCTGCTCTTTCCCAATTGCTTCATGGCAGTACTGGACTTAAAAGATGCCTATTTTCATCTCCCTATTCATCAGGATTATCAAAAGTTTCTCCAAGTAGCGGTAATGTTAGGGGGAGTCATTAGACATCTACAGTTTCAGGCCCTTCCTTTTGGACTTTCAATGGCACCGAGGGTGTTCACGAAGGTGATATCAGAAATGGGGGCTCATATCATAGTGACATTATTTTTTTTATCCCTTATCTAGATGATTTTTTGATAGTAGGATAAAAACGAGAGTCCTGCAGAAAAGCAGTACAGGTGGTGTCTCAGATTCTGTGGAGAAGATGGGATGGATTCTGAATGGAAAAATCAAGACCAGAACCTTTACACAGCATTTTTTTGGGGTGACTCCTAGATTCAGAAGTGTTTTTTGACAGAGAAGATTGTGAAATTAAGAGGAAA